>NC_044033.1:27283333-27583333 GCF_901765095.1 Microcaecilia unicolor | reverse complement strand
TTAACTATTAATTAAAAATTTTAATCACGATTAATAATTAACACGTTAATTGCTATTTAACGTACAGTCCTAATCTATACTTGTGTATAGGTACAGCTGGAATTTCTGTATTTATAATAGATGTTGTATTCCATATATCTGCATATCTGTTTTTCCTTATTAGATATTCCTCCATAAGCATAATAATAATAATCACTCTACCTATATTCATATATATCAGTGATATGTCTTAATACTTTACAACCAGGTTGCATAGTAACAACCCAATTACACAGGGTGCTTATTTCACCAGTCTTCACAGGATTAAGCCATGCTACGACTAGAACCCTAGAAACACAAGTCTGAACAGTTTTTACAAGCTGACATCTTAAATACCCAAAACCACAATGCCCCCCTTCTACTTTAAAAATACACCGTTTAACACAAACCATTAGTGATGCTCCATAATAATGTGCAACAAATCGAAGTGTCTTACAGATCACTTTCCGCTTCTCCGAGTCAAAATCCTAAAGTAATGCAAAATCAGAAATTTAGTTTACATTTTTCACAGCAATCAGAAGCTAATTTGTACTACAATCCTTCAATACACAGCTACAGAAAAAGTCTACCTAGTTTTGAATTACATTCAAAGGCTCTTCGCCTCAATTTAACCTGTGATTTTTCCATAGACCAAAACCTAGGGGCCTGATATTCAAAGAATGTATGCTCATAAATTAGCCTCTCTGAATATTTAATAGAGCTGATTATATAAACGTTTCCTCAGAATTTAGGAGCATAAAAAGTGAATGGTAACAGGAGTGGATTTAGAGCAGGAAAAAGAAGTTAGAAGCTCAACACTGCTTTCAGCAATAGGTTCATAAATCTAGGCAAATGAATGGCAGGTCTAAATTTATGGGCATAACTTTTAAGCTCCTATGTTTACCTGAAGGCTAACTTAAGAACATAAATTTAGGAGCACAGCATCTTCTGAATAGTGGGCCCTAGGTGCTTATTAAAAGTATATTTCATTGCTATGTTGCTCCATGTGCTGGACAGACGATAGACAGATACCAACATCAAAATTAACAGTCCTTTTCAAATCTTTGAAAGATGCACCAAAAAGTATCATACAGTTTATAATTCCATAGTTCATAAGAGTCAACTTTTCAAAATTATTGGGGATGCTAAGCCCATTGGAAATAACCCCTCCCTGGACTCATAGAAGGAATCTTCTCAAAATTGGGGGTGCTCAAGCATCCACAGAGTTGGCTCCTATGCCATAGTTTATTTTACACATCTAAGCTTATCACAACTAATAGTTTTCTCAAATGGGACCCTGCCTTTATGAAAAACAGATTATGACTATCAAAAAGTCTTCTGAAATTTAGCGGAGGGAGAAAAAGTTTAAAATGAGGTTTTCATGGTAAAGAAGCAACTGTTCCCTTTTGGATGAAAAGAAGTGCAATAAGTTTCACAAAAATGTTTTGAAAAATTCCAGTTTCTGGTAAGGGATTTGTTTTCACACAGGTTTTTTGTTTGTTTGGTTTTTTTTTTTTAATGTTTCAACAGTTTTTATTGATGACGTGGAGGGGCATAATCGAACGTCGCCGGTGAATTTTGGCGGCAGCACAACAGCTGGCCGGAACCGTATTATCGAAAAAGTAAGAGTCACGTTTCCTTATATGGAAACTGTTGCTAGAGGCACCTTTTTGAAGGTGGTGTCATCAGAGCAGGAGCAATTGGGGGATCGTTCCTGCCTTTGGCCCAAAGGTACAGGGTCTTTAGGCCACTGATAATGAAGGGGGGGGGTCTTAGGTGAGTAGAAGCTGGATCAGGGGAAGTGGGAGGTCCTCAAGTGGCGCCGTAGTCCCTTTAAGCTCTGGCCCAGGAGCACCGGGCCACGGCTTTAAGGTCCGATGATCCTAGTATTTTACCATGATTTTATGGCCGTAATGCAACTTGCAGTTTGCACCCGGTGTTCACTGCAAGTTGTGCTACAGTTTTCACATAGTAATTTTATTTGTTGCATTTGTACCCCACATTTTCCCACCTATTTGCAGGCTCAATGTGGCTTACATAGTACCATCAAAGGCGTTTGCCCAGTCGGTGGATAACAAATACAAAGTTGTATAGTGATCGTATGAGGTAAAAGTGGAGGGTCGGAATTGATGAAGATTGCGTGTTGTCCTGTTCGATCATAATAAGCTGCTAACATGCATTTGCATATTTTGCATCTCATTACTACAAAACCACAACCTGCAGTGACCTAAATATCACCTCGTTAGGAGAAGACGAGCTGTGTTAGAGCCCTTAAAGTCATATTAAGGGATAATTAAGGTGACTTAAGGTCCTAGCGCCGCTCGATAACTTCCCTCCTTATTATTGAATGTATTTAATGAAAATAATAATCAAAATATATCTTTTTTTGTCCAAGTTATTTTTCAGTGGGGTTATCTTTCTCTTATCATTCTTCTCTAACATAGTGATTAGATTAATGTAATCATATTTTGTACAGACCAGCCTAGCGGGTTCAGCACTATCCATACAACAGAATAACATAAAAAAAGCATATTTTTACCTGAAAAATATCATACTTGCTTCCAACTATCACCAAAGGAATTGGAAATGGGTCAATTAATTCTCGATCCTGTTAAAGAAAAGCAATATATTTCCAGATGCTATATGGAAAAAAATATGCTGTGTGAATGTGAAACGTACTAGTATATATTTCAATTTTATTTATCTCTTTCATTACAGTTAGCAATAGCCTATATTTCAAGTTTACAGCAGCTGGATAATGACTTTTGATCTATGAGGGGCCCTTTTACTAAGATGTGGTAGAGCTAACACGTGGGTAGCGCGCACCTAATCGATACTACCGACAGATTAGCACAGACAACCCGCAGTAATTTCGAATTTCGCATGTACTGTTTCCCGTGGTAGAAAATATTTTTCTATTTTCTACCAGGGGGAGCATTCCCAGTGGTAATCAGCAGCGCGACCATAGTGGCGTACGCTGATTACCACACAAGTAGCGCGTGAGCCCATACCGCTACATCAATGGGTGGCGGTAAGTACATAAGTAATGCCACACTGGGAAAAGACCAAGGGTCCATCGAGCCCAGCATCCTGTCCACGACAGCAGCCAATCCAGGCCAAGGGCACCTGGCGAGCTTCCCAAACGTACAAACATTCTATACATGTTATTCCTGGAATTGTGAATTTTTCCCAAGTCCATTTAATAGCGGTCTATGGACTTGTCCTTCAGGAAACCGTCTAACCACTTTTTACCCTCTGCCAAGCTAACCGCCTTCACCACGTTCTCCGGAAACAAATTCCAAAGTTTAATTATGCGTTGGGTGAAGAAAAGTTTTCTCTGATTTGTTTTAAATTTGCTACACTAGTTTCAGCGCATGCCCCCTAGTATTTTTGGAAAGCGTGAACAGACGCTTCACATTCACCTGTTCCACTCCACTCATTATTTTATATACCTCTATCATGTCTCCCCTCAGCCGTCTCTTTTCCAAGCTGAAAAGCCCTAGCCTCCTTAGTCTTTCTTCATAGGGAAGTCGTCTCATCCCCACTATCATTTTAATCGCCCTTCCCTGCACCTTTTCCAATTCTACTATATCTTTCTTGAGATGCGGCGACCAGAATTGAACACAATATTCAAGGTGCGGTCGCACCATGGAGCGATACAACGGCATTATAACATCCTCACACCTGTTTTCCATACCTTTCCTAATAATACCCAACATTCTATTCGATCAGGCATTAAACAGCCACGTGCTACTTTTCATTTTAATGCACAGCAATTTACCGCCCCACTAAAAAAAAGCCATTTCCCCCAGCTAACGTAAAAAATGGCCCAGAACGCGCCAATTTCACACATCCAGACTACCGCAGGCCACTTTTTACTGCAGCTTAGTAAAAGGATACCTGAGTGAATTGCAAGTTTAGGCTACCAAATTATTTTCAATTGCTTTTTAAATAACTGTGTTCATTTATCATAAGTTGTGAAATAGATCTAAGTCTGTGTCTTACAAAATAATGTTTTAGTATTTAGTATTGTTAGTATTTTAGTATTTCTTTTTTATAATTTCTATATGATGTGTATTTATTTTCCTAAAGTGACTGAATTATCGGGTCTTACCTTGCAGTCCACTAACTTCAAACTTTAAATTTCTATATTTATAGAGCAATTTTCAAACGCTATTTAATTGGACAAACTGTCTGAAAATTGCCTACATTTTTCCTGGTAACATATGCATGAGAATTACCAATGCATGCATTTTTGCCCACAAGAACAGTAGGCAGGCTCAGAAGTAGAGTTAGGTCAGAGAAGGCAACAAGCTGGTCAATATTCAACACAACTTAACTGGCCGCAGACCAGTTAAATTGTTTGTTCTAGGCTATCCGCTAATTTTCAGCGGCACTTAACTAGTTATCACCACTGAAAATTAGCGGGTAATACTTAAGTAAAACCTGGCTATTTGGGGGGGGGGGGGGGGGCGTTCTGGGGGTGGAGTCAGCAGTTGGCTGGTTAAGTGCTGATATTCAGCACCAGCCAGAGTAACCACTTAAATGGGAAGGCATAAATCACAGTCCTATCTTTATGCACTGACCCATAGCCACTTAAGTTCTGAATATCGACGTAACCAGGTCGGCTCCACATTAACCAGATATTCAATGCAGAAGCCCAGACATGTCTCAGCATTAAATATCCGGGAATACCACCGGCAGTGGTCAGCAAAACGATCACCGCCGCCAGCTGAATATTGACCCCTACATGTTTAGCTTTCCATTTTCAGAATCATGTGAATTATTTTAAAGGGAAAAAGTCCTTGAAAAAAACAAAAGGTTGTAATCTCTGTGGGCACTTTTTCCATAGGCAATTTTCAAATGGAAAACATGCATGCATGTGAACATAAGAACATGGCATACTGGGTCAGACCAATGGTCCACCTAGCCCAGTATCCTGCTTCCAACAGTAGCCAATACAGGTCACAAGTACCTGGCAGAAATCCAAATAGTGGCAAGGATTTGGCAACATTCCGGAACCCCAAACAACAAGATTCCGGTAGCAACATTCCATACTACCAATCCCAGGGCATGCAGTGGCTTCCCCCATATCTACCTCAATAGCAAACCTTTTTAAACTTAGATATGCTAACCACTGTAACCACATCCTCTAGTAACAAGTTCCAGAGCTTAACTATTTGCTGAATATTTCCTCCTATTCATTTTAAAAGAATTACCATGCAAATTCATTCACTGTCCCCTAATCTTTGTACTTTTTGAAAGAGTTTTAAAAAAATCAATTCACTTTTTACCTGTTCTACACTACTCAGGATTTTGAAGACCACAATCATTTCCGCTTGGAAAAGAGATGGTTGGGGGGGGGGGGGGAGATGAGCCCTAACGTCTTTAGCCTTTCCTCATATGAGAGGAGTTCTGTCCCCTTTATCATTTTGGTCGCGCTTCTTTGAACCTTTTCTAATTCCACTATATCTTTTTTGACATACGGCGAGCAGAACTAAACGCAATACTCAAGGTGAGGTTGCAGCATGGAGCGATACAGAGGCATTATAATATTCTTCATCTTATTTTTCATCCCTTTCCTAATAATTTCTAGCATCCTGTTTGCTCATTATACTTGTTGGCCCATGCGTTAAACATTGATATGGTTTGACATATAGAATATTTTCTTCAGAGTTGTTAACTATTCACTTAGAGTTTTAGTTCTGAGTGAGTGAAGTATTGGATTTACAGGTACATGTAAACAGATTGAGTAAAACAAGTGATCTTTGTCATCTTTAAACTTATGTCATGTGGAGGGGCATTTTCGAAAGAGACGTCCAAGTTGCGATTTGGACGTCCTTGCGAAACAGCGAAATCTAGGGGCGGGGAAACCCGTATTTTCGAAACAAGATGGACATTCATCTGTTGTTTCGAAAATACTGTCAGAGATGTCCAAATCCTTAAATTGGACGTCCCTAGATTTGTTCGTCCCTAGACATGGAAGTTTCTGACGTTCGGCAATCTTTGAAACCAAAGACGTCCATGTCAAAAACGGCCAGATGCAAGCTATTTGGTCGTGGAAGGAGCCAGCATTTGTAGTACACTGGCCACCCTGACATGCCAGGACACCAACTGGGCACCCTACGGGGCACTGCAGTGGACTTCATAAATTGCTCCCAGGAACATAGCTCCCTTTTAGTGGGTGCAGTGCACTTCAGGCAGATGGACCCAGGTCCATCCCCCCCTACCTATTACACGTGGTGGTAAATGGGAGCCCTCCAACCCCTCCCCCCCCAAAACCCACTGTACCCACATCTAGTAGCCCCCCTTCACCCATAAGGGCTATGGTAATGGTGTAGACTTGTGGGGACTGGGTTTTGGGGGGGATTTGGGGGGGACTCAGCACCCAAGGTAAGGGAGCTATGCACCTGGGAGCTATTTTTATTTTTAATTTTTAGAAGTGCCCCCTAGGGTGCCCGGTTGGTGTCCTGGCATGTCAGGGGGACCAGTGCACTACAAATGCTGGCTCCTCCCACAACTAAATGCCTTGGATTTGGCCGGGTTTGAGATCGCCAGCATTAGTTTCCATTATTGGCGAAAACTGATGCCGGCCATCTCAAACCCGGCCATCTCTGACATTTGGCCAGCCCCAACCGTATTATCGAAACGAAAGATGGCCGGCCATCTTTTTCAATAATACGGTTCGGGACTGCTCTTTGCGGCACCGGCCAAATAGATGGCCAGCGCCGTTCGATGATTCCCCTCTATGGTGTTTAAGCCACGAATTTTCTAAACCATTTCCCTTATATTTTTCAACACTGCGTTTTGGCTGGTCAGTAGACATTTTTTATTCTATTCCTTACACTGGTTCATATAAATGTTTTAGTTCATCAGTTTATTTTGCATTTTATTTTTAATTTCATCATTTTGTATCTGTTTATTTTTTTTCTTACCACTTGATCCAATCTGGTTTATACCCATTTTTGCATTCTTAATCTAGGTTGAGATATAGGCAACAACTGCAGTAATATAAAATATATATAAATATATATAAATATATATAATATATATAAATATAAAATTATATATATATATATATATATATATATATATATATATATATATAATATAAATATATAAAATAAAAATTAATATTAATATATATAAATAAATATAAAATAAAATATAAAATATATATATAAAATATAAATATAAAATATATAAAATATATAAAAATA
The DNA here is from genome assembly GCF_901765095.1 of Microcaecilia unicolor. Taxonomy (NCBI): domain Eukaryota; kingdom Metazoa; phylum Chordata; class Amphibia; order Gymnophiona; family Siphonopidae; genus Microcaecilia; species Microcaecilia unicolor. Next base: position 27,576,095 of record NC_044033.1, on the reverse strand, counting down.
TATAAATATAAAATACCCCAATCTATCCACCCTATCAGATTAACTGTTCACTCGTCCTCTAGATTGTTCACTTGTCTTTAGATTGTTCTCTTGTCTTTTAGATTGTAAGCTCTTTGAGCAGGGACTGTCCTTCTATGTTTGAATTGTGCAGCGCTGCGTAACCCTAGTAGCGCTTTAGAAATGGCTGTTGTTGTTGTTGTTGTTAAAGGTACATTTTACAATTTGTTCATATACTTTTACATTTATATATTGTTAAACACGTTTTTCATGGATACTGACATACAAGTCTTTTACATATGTTTTCAATATGATTTACGCATGTTTTGATATACTTGTAACAGTGTGTGTCATTTAAGTATTTCTTACTACTGTTTAATTTTTGACCACTGTCTGATGTTTAATTGTTCTATTTTTTTACTAGATTGTTTGACCACCTTTTAGTTCAGTTTTTATGCATATTATTATAGTATTATCCTTTTCATTGTTTTTTTTTTTCATTTTTATTCAGTGTCATGATTGCTAATATTTTATTATTATATTTTTTGTGTCATAGTTTTATCAATCTACTAGTCATATTTATTATTTGTGTTATTTTCTATTTTTGTGATATTGTTCAATTTTATTCTCTGTATTTAGACTCCTGAGGCAGGCCCTTTGGCCGAAACACGGCCATGTCAAGTCTGTTGATTGACCAATAAACTTGGATATATTCAAGAGCATTGTCCAATCTTCCTCTTTTGAGTCACCTTCACTGTTTCCTGTATAATTGCAACTGCAACGTTTTTGTTCTTCTGTGCATACCCGACTTCTTATTTGAGGAACGGCAATGTCCTTCAACCCATGGGAAAATGTGTTTAGTTATAATGAAGAAAGACTTCATAGACTCTTACAAGAAGCAATTCACTCCACTTTTTTTTAAATTTTTTTGTTAGGATTTTTAAAAGTAAGAACTGGAGAAACAAATACAATGGAATTGCTTACTGGATGGTCCTTCTGCACAGGTTTCCACATCTTCTGTTTAATTTCATTAGCAATTTTGGAATGTTTCTTTCCAAGCTCAGTTATAAGCTTATTCACATGGCTTCTGGTGACTTGTAGGAGATTTTCCATTGTTGGCCAAAGATCATTGGGTTTTGACAGATCCAAAACAAGAACTACAGAGAATGATCTGTTTAAAAGAAAATGCATACGTTATTCTTCCATGCTTAAACAAGATTACCTGCTGAAAAGCAGTGCTTTACTTATCTTTAGATACAGCATCACCCACTTGATCATCTGCTTTTTTTTTTTCTTTCTTGCACCTGCCCTCTGAAACTCGCTTCCTCAGCATTTAAGATTAGAAGACTCATACATCTTTTCAAGCATCTTTAAAACCTCATTTTTTTCAAACTTGTTTTTGGCCTATAATGTGGAAGAGTAGCCTAGTAGTTAGTGCAGTGGACTTTGAACCTGGGGAATTGGGTTCGATTCCCACTGCAGCTCTTTGTGACTCTGGGCAAGTCATTTAACCCTCCATTGCCCCAGGTACAAATAAGTACCTATATATACTATTTAAACCGCTCTGAATGCAGTTGCAAAAAAAACACAGAAAGGCGGTATATCAAGTCCCATTCCCATTCCTCTTACTGGCTGAATTTCTGTGAAGGGGGGGGGAATTAAGTATATGATTATTTGTTTTTAATATTATTGTTTTAGACTTTAAGTGGTATGTTTGGATGTTGTTTTGATTGGTCTTGAATGAATGTGCTTACCTATTCTTTTATGGCATTCCTATACAGGTTTGTTTTTATGTTTTGCTTATGTATCGTAAACCGTTTCACTTTGCATGCAAGAGAAGCAGTATAGCAAACTGACCCCCGTGTTACTAAAGCTTAGCTTGAGTTATCTGCAGCAGGGCCCATTTTATTCCTATGGGCACTGCTGTAGATAATTAAAGCTAACCTTTAGTAAATTACCCCCTGAATACATGATAAAAAGAAATCTGAATGTTTCTTTTGAATTTTACAAGCGACTTTTTTGCATAAACTTGATCAAAAATTCTGGTGGATGAGAATAACATGAATTTTCCTGGCATGTATTCCTGCAAGTACAGGATATGATTATGGTGTTTAACCCACATATTGATTTTTGACCTCCACAGAGGGTGTTGGATACCTTGGTTAGTCTTCCCTGCTGCTTGAAGTGGTGAAAGGGGCGCTTGAACTCGCAGATTGAAGTGGATTTTGGAACTGCTTTTGGTTATGTGTGTGTCGGGTGCTACAAGATGGCGCCGGTGCTTTCCGAGTCATCCAAGGCAGACTGTAGTACAGACACAGAATGATCATCACTTACCTATACTTCATGGTGCACTGGCAAATGGCTGCTCGATCTCAAGAAGGAGTTCTCAATGTTGCGCCAAGATATTAAAACGACCTTAAAACAACCCTGGACAACACCAAGCAGGAGATCAGAGTCCTCCACAAGAGACAGGAGGTGGCAGAACAGCAAATCACCACATGTAAGGGAATCTGGTGGATTCTGTGCGCTCTACTTGTGAGGGCTCATGCAAAGATATCCAGGCTTCATGGGGCAAGGCTGAGGACCTAGAGAACAGGTCCCACCGCAATAACATCAGGATCCGGGGCGTCCTGGAGGAGTCTGCCTTTATCAATTGCACATCCATGGTTCAGGAGTTTGCTAAGGCCTTCCTGGGGCCTGATAGGTAGGATGGATCTTCTACACCTATCAAGATAGATCATGCACACAGAACTCTGGGGCCTCGGGGGGAGAAGAACCAGGCCCTTGATATTATAGCGTGTTTGCATGACGTCTTGGCTTGGAGCAGCGGTTGAAAATAGATTATAATTTCTACGAATTACTAACTCGCAAGTAGATTGCTTTTTTGCTGCAGTTCGATATTTCGACAGCATTTGATTGCAACATTAGAACTGGTCGGCAAGATAAGCGAGGGCTAGTATAAGGAGATATCCTTGAGGAAGCGATTAGCGAAACATGTGCCATGTTGGATTTTAATTTCCCCTAAGCCAACACTATAGAAAAAAATGCCAACATTTCAGATGAGTAAAATGTTCTATTTAACTGGATAAAATAACAAAGCTTTTTGAATAATATATACAATTGAATGGGAAGGAAGTTGGCATTTGACCAGTGACAATTATACTGTGTAATTTGCTATGATTAAAATATATTATCGCAGCGTGGCACTTCTGAGGTCATTTCACCTTGAAATGTTTATAGATCACTGGATATTTTATCTGTTGTACAAGAGTCTCTTTGTTAGTCTAACATGGTTAAGGTTTTTAATCTTGGTGTGGAGTGAGGAAGTTGGTAGAGGGAGGGTATGTTTATAATTTCACAAAGTGCTCGCCAAGGTACATTATCCTGTTACGTGTTCGGAATTGTAAAGTAAAGGACCTAAAACAAGGATCCCGCTTAAGTTTAATCAAAGTGGGTAAGGTAGAGAGGAGGGGGGAACAAACGGCTAAAGCTTGATGGCTGGTTTTATACACTTGTGTTTGGATAAGATTCGTTTAATGAGTTTGTGTGATGTATTTAAAATGTTTGGTAATGTAACACTCTGACATTTTGGAGGATACTATGTTGAGCCATAAAGTGTTGGGAATTATAGAATTGATGGGTGATAGTTGGGTAGTAGAGAGGGGGGAGGGGAGAAAATCAATCAAAAAACTGTCTAGTGATCTTAGATCAATGGTTGGAATTATTGCCTTTGTATTTTCTATTGAAATGTTGTTGTAATTATGTTTCTACCAATAAAAAAAGATTTAAACATAGATCACTGGATATTATTCATTTCATTAATTGATGGTCCAGAATACAATGAAACAAGACTGCCTAAAGCACATTTTAAATATTATACTTCCCTTGTTCTTTACCTTATGCTGTGAAGAGTTATGGGTATGCGAATCAAGTCCAATAAAGATGTTCCTCCACCCAGTTCCCAGAAATGAGCAATGTCTTTAGGCTGGAAAACAGTATGTTAGAAACTACATGGATCCATATCAAGAAAATAGTTCTCATTTCTCTAATAGTACTGGAGCAAGCTCTTCTCTTCAAAATGAAGCTTTGGAGAAAGCAGTGCATACTTAGTTTAGTTGGTCAGCATTTACACATGCCCTGTGCAGTCTCAAATTTTGGCTAGAATGTCACCAGGTGAATGTACAAGAAAAAAAATAGTATCAACTACAAAACAACCAAAAAGGTATGGAAAAATTTGCTTACAAACAATAATACCAAAATACTACTTTTTCCTTTCACAAGAATGGTACAAAAAATCAGTATGCAATTATAGAATTGTAATCTGGAGGAAAAAGAGCCTCAACAGAGCTCCTAGACAATATGTACGTCTAATAGAGCTAAAACGCTGGCCACGTTGGCTTGGAGCATCCTAAGAAGTGTGTTTGAAGTCTTCTAGCGCTAAAGATAAGTTCCAATATCTTGTGAAGTAACAATTTGATGGAACAGTTACATTTGTCACTATAGTTGAATTATTAAATTTGCTACTACAGTTAAATTTTTTTTAAAAACCGGTAGTGAGCAATGATCAACATATTTTCTTGGAGGTTTTTTTAGAGCCAATGATGAACAGAGGATCGGTTCAAGATCCGTTTTAGCTCTATTAGACGTACATATTGTCTAGGAGCTCTGTGAGGCTCTTTTCCTCCAGATTACAATTCTATAATTGCATACTGATTTTTTGTACCATTCTTGTGAAAGGAAAAAGTAGTATTTTGGTATTATTGTTTGCAAGAAAAAAAATAAACATGCACTGAAATCTACAGCAGAACTAACCTATAGATTATTTCTAATCTGCTCATTAATAAACAGCAGATGAACATGGTTCGTCAACATCCCACTAACTTCGGCAGGACTGCATGAAGGAGCCATATTCAGTCTCCCATCCTATATAATAATTCTCACCTCCAACAGGATGTGCTTGGGACCGTGCCTGCCGGAAGTGGTCTGCTAGGCAGGCACGCACTGACCTCAGTGACATCAGTGACAGACAATTTGGCAAAGCAAAACAATCTGAGTGCTGGCCATTAGGACACAGGGTTGATAGGAGAGTTTTAAAAGACTGAAGGAACCAAAAGTGTTAAATGGGGGGAGGGGGGAGTTCTGAATGACTGAAAGACATGAACATTTGGGAAAGGAAAACAATCTGAATGCTGGCCATTAGGACACAGGGTAGATAGGAGAGTTTTAAAAGACTGAAGGAACCAAAAGTGTTCAGGGGGGGCGGGCAAGTTCTGAATGAATTAAATAAATGAAAATTTACGAGAGGAACACAATCTGAATGCCGGGCATTTGTACACAGGGTAGATAGGACACTTTTTTAAAAAAATGAAGGACGTGAAAGTATTACATCTTGGGGGAGGGGTGAGGAGGAAAGCGGTGGGGTATCCGCATACTGGGCGTTAGGGCCACGGGGGTACATAGACTTTTCAAAGGAACCCAAAGTGTGGGAAGGAGGAGGAAAAGGAGGGGAGGGAACGGGGTGAGGGGCATTAGGAACAGGGGAGGGGGCCCTGTCACACACTCTCATTCTCACACACACACTGTCACACAGACAGTCTCACTCTGTCACACACCCGCACATTCACTCTGGCTCTCTCTCTCAAACATACACACTCCCAGGAAAACCTTGCTAGCGCCCGTTTCATTCGTTCCAGAAACTGGCCTTTTTTACTAGTGTTCTATATTTTAATGAGGGTCACTGGAGGATGGAGTAAATCAACTATTTAGTAAACTATATTGTACTTCAGAAATCAGAACCTATGGACTCCCAAATATTAAATGATTCTGCATCATAGATACTAGGTAAGATGCAATGTTACCAGTCAAGGTTTATTAACCAATGAGCAATGCAATAAAGTTTTCTTCACACCTACCGTGTTGTGACCTTTTGCTCTTCTTCCAAAGGTGTACTCTAAAGCTAATGTTGGCTTTGGAGGTTCATCTCTGTTCAGTGAAAAAAGTTTACATATCATCTATCAATTTAAATTACTATCCTGCTTATAATCGAATGAGAAAAACGCCCAAGTTCCGACCTAAATCAGGAGATGGACGTTTATCTCACAAAAATGAATAAAGCAGTATAATCGAAAGCCGATTTTTGGACGTTTTCAACTGCAATCCGTCACGGATGCGGACAAAGTTGATGGGGGCGTGTCAGAGGTGTGGCGAAGGCGGAACTGGGGCGTGGTTATCTGACGAACAGAGATGGGCGCATTTCACCGATAATGGGAAAAAAGTATGCGTTTTTAGCTAGAATTTAGGACACTTTTCCTGGACCCTGTTTTTTCACGAATAAGGCCCCAAAAAGTGCCCTAAATGACCAGATGACCACTGGAGGGAATCGGGGATGACCTCCCCTGACTCCCCCAGTGGTCACTAACCCCCTCCCACCACAAAAAATGAAGTTTCTCAACTTTTTATTTTCACCCTCAAATGTCATACCCAGCTCCCTGGCAGCAGTATGCAGGTCACTGGAGGAGTTGTTAGGGGGTGCAGTGGACTTCAGGCAGGTGGACCCAGGCCCATCCCCCCTACCTGTTACAATTGTGCTGCTTAATGCTTATTAGTCGTCCAACCCCCACAAACCCACTGTACCCACATGTAGGTGCCCCCCTTCACCCCTTAGGGCTATAGTAATGGTGTAGACTTGTGGGCAGTGGGTTTTGAGGGGGATTTGGGGGGCTCAACACACAAGGGAAGGGTGCTATGCACCTGGGAGCTCTTTTACCTTTTTTTTTTGTTTTTGTAAAAGTGCCCCCTAGGGTGCCCGGTTGGTGTCCTGGCATGTGAGGGGGACCAGTGCACTATGAATCCTGGCCCCTCCCACGAACAAATGCCTTGGATGTATTCGTTTTTGAGCTGGGCGCTTTCATTTTCCATTATCGCTGAAAAACAAAAACGCCCAGCTCACACATCGTTGAATAAAACATGGGCGTCTATTTTTTCCCAAAATACGGTTCGGTCCGCCCCTTCACGGACCCGTTCTTGGAGATTAACGCCCATGGAGATAGGCGTTTTCATTCAATTAAGCCCCTCTATGTAAAACATAATTAGTCAAGAGACATCATAAACAGCAGTAACAGCAGCAAGCTCAAAACAGTAATAACCAACCAACAACAAAATCCAGTGTCTCGATTTGAAGTTTGCATATTTTTAATACATATTATACTTGAATGTAGCTCACTTTGATCTGCTAATGAAAAAAGCTGAGCTAAATACATATGGTAGTACTGCTTCTCTGGAACACATATGTTGCTTCCAATAGCAGTTCCACTCTGCATCATCCCTGCCAATCAGATCCATTTCAACACTGTCCAGGCTTTAATTCAGTAAGTAGCAAAGAATGCAGACCAGCCAATGAAGAAATATGTAGTTTATTAAAACAAGCACCCGACGTGGCCACATTTCGCCCAATGGCTATGTCAGGGGTAAAGTTAGAGGGGAACTAAACCAAACACTCCTCTATTAGCCAATTCTATCCAAAACAGTAACACAGCACTTTCTTTTCAGAGAAGCAGTCCCTGGAATGGCAGAAGGAAACACAAGTATGCTCAAAAATAAATTACGTGCCTATCTGTAATCTTGGAAACGTCTCATCATAATGTATACTGGACATCTGTATAGCACCTTTAGGATCCCCAGTATTTCAGAGGCAAAAAGGCAGTAACTTCATTACAGAGATATCAAGTAAAACAAGGGTTTTTTTTTCCATTTTCTCCACAAATCTGCCTGAATGGACTTACTTTCTTCTGCCGTTACAGGAAGTATTGCTCAGCAATAAATGACAGTTACGGTTACTCCATAACAGATAATAGCTTTCTCCTTCTCAGGCAATTAAACTAAACTAATATCCATGTCTTCTTACAAGGATTTCAAGTGGATTTTCTGAATCCACTGCAGACGCACCCTGGAAACATAAGGATAACATACTGCTGCTTGGAGACTCAAGGCTGCCACTTTAAAGGCCTGCTTCAAAACAGACTCCAGACACTTATGTTGAATATCTTTCAAGGCTATGTCACCCTCAACAGAAATGCTGGTGTTGTTCATAACAGCAGTCACCAAGGAATCCACCTTGAATTTGTCTTTCTCTTCTGGAACTAGGAGATAGAGCTTACCCATAGCTCTTTCAATCCTGAGCCCTGCTTTTGGGGAAAAAAAAAAACTATGGTCTGAAAAGCCTGATGAACAGGTAAGGCTTTAGAAAGCCTCCGAATTCTCTCCAGCATAGGATCTACTGCAGAACTGGGACATCTGACATGCTCTAAGGCCTAAGCAATCAAACATATAAATGGCAAGAGGCGTACTCACTCGCAAATGCGCAGTAGAGACCCTCTCTGTCCTGCCCCCGCGTCAATACGTGATGACGGGGGCGTGACAGAGAGTGAACCTGTGCACCTGCAAGTGAGGGAACCGCCGTCGCCACCGCTCCCCCCCCCCCCCCCCAGGGTTGCCGCTACCGCTCCCCCCACCCACCCGGAGTCGCCGCCGCCGCCACCCACCCTCCACCCGGCCCGGGTACCTGGCTTCACTATTCAAACCGCCGGAACGCAGCACACAGCTCATCTGAGCTGCCGTTGGCCTTCCTTACCTGCCTGTGTCCCGCCCTCGCCGACGTTACGTCACATGAGGGCGGAACACACGCAGAGAAGAAGGAAGGCCGACGGCAGCTCTGATGAGCTGTGTGCTGCGTTCCAGTGGTTTGAATAGTGAAGCCAGGTACCCAGCCCGGGTGGAGGGGTGGCGGGGGGGACTCCGGGGGGGGGGGAGGGGCGGCGGCGACCTATCAGGGGGGCCTTTCAACCCCCCCTTCCTTTACAAGCCCGTTTTTACGGGCTCAACGGCTAGTTAAATTACAAATTTTTGCCGAAAAAGCCGATCTACAATAGGATCATCAATCCACACACTAGAATCTTCCCTTCTTCCAAAGCTTCAAGTGCTGAAGCACCTTTAGACACCACATTCGGGGTGCTACCATGGATCGAAAGCATTGTAGAAGCTATCGACTGGATCTCCTAGTCTGACTCCATCCAAGCCCTCTTTGGGTAAATAGGATCCTCCAAATCCTTTCCAAACTCTGGGAACTGTTGCGGCTGCTGGTCCCCATGAGCCTTCTTTAACAAGAAAGCTTTATGGAGTTTCTCCTGGGGCAAACAAGGCCTGTTCTACCAACATCTCATGAACTCCCGACTGGCACTGAGGAGAATTAGCTACCTCTAAAATGGCCACCACGGTTTCTGAGGGAAAATGCAAATGCGAGAAGAATTAGAGCTGCCCACAGCACCTGAATTAAAATGAGCCTCGGGAGTCAGCAGGCAACTTCCCATCCAAGCTCCTTCTCATGCGGACCAAGTAGAGGAGCCACTATGGCACACATCGAGTTATCCAGACATTCTGGTGGCTCCCACAATGGGAACATCTTTTAGCTCTTTCCACCATCAATTCCATATGGAGTGGAGGAGTGGCCTAGTGGTTAGGGTGGTGGACTTTGGTCCTGGGGAACTGAGTTTGATTCCCACTTCAGGCACAGGCAGCTCCTTGTGACTCTGGGCAAGTCACTTAACCCTCCATTGCCCCATGTAAGCCGCATTGAGCCTGCCACAAGTGGGAAAGCGCAGGGTACAAATGTAACAAAAATAAAATAGATACTATTGGAGATTCTACATGCAATGTTGCTACTATTGGACATTCTACATGGAATGTTGCTATTCCACTAGCAACATTCCATGTAGAAGGCTGCGCAGGCTTCTGTTTCTGTGAGTCTGACGTCCTGCACGTAGGTGCAGGACGTCAGACTCGCAGAAGCCTGTGCGGCCACATTGGTGATCTGCAAGGGCCGACTTCTACATGGAATGTTGCTAGTGGAATAGCAGAATAACAACATTCCATGTAGAATCTCAAATAGTAGCAACAGTGGAGGAGTGGCCTAGTGGTTAGGGTGGTGGACTTTGGTCCTGGGGAACTGAGGAACTGAGTTCGATTCCCGGCACAGGTAGCTCCTTGTGACTCTGGGCAAGTCACTTAACCCTCCATTGCCCGCCGCATAGAGCCTGCCATGAGTGGGAAAGCGCGGGGTACAAATGTAACAAAAATAAAATAAAAATATCAGGCACGGAATAGGTGCCCGATGCAGCTCAGTCTAGGCACCACTCTTGCGCACCACAAACACCGTCTTCCTGCTGCTATACTCACTCACTACGTCTGATCCTGCTCCTGGCAGAAAATCAAGAAATAAAGTATTTACAGCCTTCCACAGCATAAGACTGCTCCTCCATGAGCTGCAACAAAGAATTAAATACACTGAGCCACCTCTTTTTTTTTTCCTAACTGAAGCTCAAAAAATGAGGTAAAAGAGAGGAGGAAGAGAATAGCAGACTGAACCTCAAAGGACAGAGAAAAAGGACAACAAAAATCACCATTGTTTCTTTAGCTACGGCCCTAATGGACCCTGAAATGCCTATTTTCTCCACTCCTCTGGTCACCAGTTCTCAGAACAGTCCAGAAGTGCTACATGGTATGTTCATCGACCACCTGCTGGAGGCAAAGCAATATTGAGGAGCTGTTCAGCTCACATTTAATTGGCTCTGGACCGCTGGATTTAGCAGGAAATAAATGTGGAGGCTGCGATGAGAAAATATAAGACTGCTTAAGTGGTGATAAATGGAAGTGAAAGTGCTGAGGCTGTGAAGATGTTTATTTTTTTACATGGGAAAAAGTTATTAATTTTTAAATAAAAGCATTTAAAAGACCGAAACAAAAATTGGATTAGGCTTTTTTTTTTATTCAGTTTAACAGAGGTACTGTGAAACATATAACACACCTATTCTTGATGTCCTCCAAAACACCTAGGGCTCCTTTTACACAGCTGCGCAGCAAATGCGACGAAGCCCATTGGAATTGAATGGGCTTCATCTAATTTGCACAACTTTATAAAAGGAGACCCTAAATTTTCTGTAAAACAAACAACTACATTTACAAAGACAGAGAATACAAAGACCCAAGCATAATCATTTCATGTAAACTTGTATTGTGGTGTGCATGCAAAAAAAAAGAAAAGAAAGAATACACTCGTAGCATGAGCTTTAGTGCATAAGCTGCACAGTATCACTTGCAAAACTTCTATATAAACGGTACCGTACCTGTCCAAACACCTCAGAATAATTGTCGTCTTTCCCTAGAGAAGAAAAATAATAAACAAGAAAATGTCACTGTCAAGTTTGCGAATTATATCATATATTCTTCCAAAAATGCCACTTAAAATAAGAATATGAAAATAACATACAGATATAATTACTCAAGAGGAAAATGTAACTACTACAGTTTGGCTACTTATTATTTTAATTAGAAATGCTGACAGTGGCACCTAACAAAAATAACCCATTACACAGACATCACTTAAGTGATTAATCTGGCCAACTGTGTTTAAATCTCCAAGTCCTTATTACCTACTAATATACTGAAGTGATAATGGGTTTCCTGTGAATTAGCTGAATCTGGTCTGAAGGGAGAACTGAGAAGAAAAGGTATGCACTAACAATAAACACCAGGGGAGACTACTTAAACATCCAAGTACTTTATGTTTCAAGGGTTAGAACATCTAATAACTGGTTAATTCCAGTAATCAAGTTCTATAACAGCATTTTATACTAATCGCTAACTACAAAATATTTTGTCACACACATAGGACAGAAAGTATAAGCAATCCTATTTATTGAGAAAATGGATGCATTTTCCATAATACAGTGCAACACATTCTCTTCCTGCAAAATACAGCAGTCTTTACGAACATAAAACTCTGACACTAGGGTAGACCAAAGTCCCACATGGTTTAGCATCCTTTATATGGCAATGATGAGCAGTGTATCCATAGGTCTTGCTCCTCCAGCCCTATTCTGCAGTTTTAAGACAGCCAAAAGCACGATGGGTCAAAGCTAGAACTATTAAATTCCTGTTCTGCTACAGAAGGGAAGTGTATGAAACAGTGTACAAAGGGGCTCATTTTCAAAGCACTTAGCCTTCCAAAGTTCCATAGGTTTCCTAGCTATTAGTGAACAAGAACTATCACTTCAATCCTTATAGCAAATATGGTCTCTCCATTGTCGATGACCTAATGTATGTTATAATTCAATTATCACTCAGGAACCTTCATGTAATACCATAATGTATTCCTCTTTATCATGTATATATCATGTATAATCCAGTCTGTTAATATTGCTGTTTTATTAACAGCTGATCTTGCATTTGTGTAACCAATCTGAATTTTTTGAAAGGGATCATATATTTTAAGGATTATGTTGATCTTTCTTAGTTGTCTGTTGATTTGTTAAAGAGGTTTATTATGATTATTATTTCCTTTGTTTTGATGATGTTAAGCGAGTTGATAATCCAGACCCATATACAGCAAACCAATAATGAGAATACAACCTCCATCTACCTACTGACATTTGACAAGTTTAAAAGGATATTCTAAGGGATTACAGGAGCATGGTTAAAGGAATGGTTTAATGGGACAGAATCAACATGATTTTAGCCAGCGGAAATCTTACCCCACCAATTTGCTACAATTTAAATCACTATTTGGCTGAATCAAATCGAATACGAATATTTGGTACAGTCCTAGTTAGAATCTTTAATTAGGACTTTGCTGAAACATCTTGCTAGTGCCGAGACCAGTGCATGGCCTTGTGACTTCAGAGCTAGTATCTGTAAACTAGCATTCCCTGGAGCAGGGGCGGACGATGGCTCCACCGCTTCTGTGCCTATCTGTCTGCTGTGATTACCTACTGATTGTGACGTCAAGTAATGTAAATCAGATGGGTCTGCCTGAATTCTGACTCCTGATTTACTATCTGCTTATTTGTCTGTTGATGGATAATTGGCTGCACTTGCATAATAATCACCAGCTGCTAATAAAAACTATTATAATTACTTTTTCAGGGTGTCTGATGTGGATGTTTGTTCCCTGCATAAGAGTCATGCAAAGAACCATGAGCTGTAGCCCCAACAGTGTAAAACAATATGGAAATGGATAGGGAGCCAATGAAGTGACTCAAAGAAAAGGGTTATTCGAGTGTAGTGGCACTGGTGGAAAATAAGTCATCAAAATAAAAGAAGTGGGAATAAAAACCAGGCTTATCCAAAAAAATGGAACCAAACCAAATGTTAAAAATCCAACAAACAATATTTATTAATTTTCTTTAATAAATATTGTTTGCTGGATTTTTAACATTTGGTTTGGTTCCAGTTTTTTGGATAAGCCTGGTTTTTATTCCCACTTCTTTTATTTTTATTATTTATCCCCTGGGATCTAATGAGTTCTCCACGTACGTGGATTCTCTTTGGAAAATAAGTCATACAGCAGAATTTTAAACAGATTGAAGGGGAGAAAGATGGTTAAAAGAAAGAAAAAGAATATGGTTAAAATGGAGTACTATAGGATTCTGTTCTGTGACCGGTGCTTTTTAAAACAGTTATTAATGATTTGGAAATAGGAATGACGAGTGAGGTGATCACATTTGCAAATAACACAAAACTATTCAAGGCTAGTAAATTACAAGCAGATGGTGAAAAATTGCAGGAGGACCTTATGAGAATGTGGACAACTACAAAGTGATGCACACTGAAAATGACAACCCAAATTATAGATACTTGATGCTAGGTTCCACATTAAGAGACACCATCTAGGGGTCCTTTTTCTAAGCCACATAAGCATCTACAAGTGCCCAACACACACCAAACGAGTTACCGCTGACTACCGCTTGGCTCTTGCAGTAATTTCATTTTTGGCGCACGGTTGATACACGCATCTGAAAAATAGTTTTTATTTTCGGGTGTCCATACCGGACACGCGCCAAGTGGCTAGGTCAATGGCTGGCAGTAAGGTCTCAGACCCGAAATGGACACGCAGCAATTTTCATTTTGCCGTACGTCCATTTTCTGCAAAATTTTTTAAAAAGGACTTTTTTTTACAGGCGTGCAAAAAATGGAACAGCGCGCCCAAAACCCGCGTCTACACTACCTCCGAGTTCCACGCCCCCTACCTGCCTCCCTCCCTCCCTCCGAGTTCCATGCCCCCCCTACCTACCTCCCTCCGAGTTCCAGGCACCCCTCCCCTTCGAGTTCCAGGACCTGCCCCCCTCCTCCTCCTCCCCCCATCTCATAATCACTTTGAAAAACTGACACCTACATTAGGCAAGTCAATACCGGTTAAGTTAGTTATCTAGTTTCCACTGTAGAATATGCTCCTACTGCCCATCCTTGGTGCACCTAAATCGAGGCACCCAGTTGTAGAATTGTTGCCTTAATGACCTAGACACAAACTAGAGTGACAAGGGCATTTTTATCCAAAAATGGGCAAATAAATCTGATGTGATGATGAATGGCACAGAAACAATCTTGCAAGACAGATCCACTCTGAGATGCCACACAATATCATACTACTATTAAAAGTAAGCAAAAACTATAAATATATATCATATACTTTCAAAACATAGACCACATTGGGTTAATATTCAAGTTTCTTTATTATTTGCTATACCACTGTCTGAGCGGTTTATACATACATACAATTTTTTTTAAAACAGTATTGAAAATAATTCCATTAGAACAGCAAAGCTAACAGAAACTAAGCTATAAGAAATCAATGCAAAAGTGCCATACAAGACCCCCCACCCCCACCCCAAAACCTCCGACAACACCCTTATCAAAGAGGGAGAGTGTGCTCAGGAAAATGCATCCTCAAATAGTAGGATCTTTAGCTCGGTTTTGTAAGGCGTTTTGTAGCCTCATAGAAACAGGAAGAGTATTTTATATGTCAGGGCCTACAACACTAAAGATCCTTTTCCTAATTTGTTCATGTTGTATTTGTTTAAATACAAATACAACATGAGTGGAGGAGTAGCCTAGTGGTTAGGGTGGTGGACTTTGGTCCTGGGGAACTGAGGAACTGAGTTTGTTTCCCACTTCAGGCACAGGCAGCTCCTTGTGACTCTGGCCAAGTCACTTAACCCTCCATTGCCCCATGTAAGCCGCATTGAGCCTGCCATGAGTGGGAAAGCACAGGGTTCAAATGTAACAAAAATAAAATAGATACTATTGGAGATTCTACATGGAATGTTGCTACTATTGGACATTCTACATGGAATGTTGCTAATCCACTAGCAACATTCCACGTAGAAGCCTGCGCGGCCACATTGGTGATCTGCAAGAGCCGACGTCTACATGGAATGTAGAATCTCAAATAGTAGCAACAGTGGAGGAGTGGCCTAGTGGTTAGGGTGGTGGACTTTGGTCCTGGGGAACTGAGTTCGATTCCCACTTCAGGCACAGGCAGCTCCTTGTGACTCTGGGCAAGTCACTTAACCCTCCATTGCCCCATGTAAGCCGCATTGAGCCTGCCATGAGTGGGAAAGCGTGGGGTACAAATGTAACAAAAAAAAATGTGAGTATAAGTAAATGTTGCTGACTCGATTTAAACTGAATAGAGAAAAACATTTTCAATAGATTTATAACAACAATTATTTACGGTTAAAGTGAAGAGCAAGATATCACAGATACAGAAACAAGCCAAAAGGCGACTGTTATGATGATCCTTCTTTTTATGGTAATAAAATAAGGTCAATCATAGTCACGGTCAAGGTTATTTCCTATAATGAGGAAGACATTCTTTCCTAAAAAGTTTTACAGCTCTAGTATCTATGTGGGACATACGATATCCCTTGCTAAAAAAAAAAAGTCCATTGATCGTTATTAAATTTTGGGGTTTTGCCAGGTTCTTGGGGCCTGGATTGGCCGCTGTCGGAGACGGAGTGTTGGCCTGATGGACCTTTGGTCTTTTCCCAGCGTGGCAGTGCTTATGTACTTATCAAAAATATGATTTTCACATACAGATATCTATCAAAAGGCACTTCAAACTTAGCTAAGTTCTTCCATCAGGTAGGTTAATATGCTATCAGTGGGTCTGTTATGCTAACATATACATCCTAAAAGAGTATAACTTTGGCAGTGAACCTTTTAATCTAAAGCTATTTAATCTTTTCATAAATATCTGTTCTACTATTTTAATGTGAGGCACTACCGGGTAACATTTTATCCTTGTTGACTTTTGAACTCAGCTAAGTTACTGTGCCTCTTTAATAAAAATACACCATTTGACATATCAATAACCATCATATAAAACAGGAAGTTATTTTACCCCATTTTTATTGCCAATGAAGAACACTGATCTCTCCCAAAGTTCTAGTCCTTCTCCATCTTCCTTGCTCTCCAAATTTTCTTTTTTCTGAATTTCAGCTAGTGCTATATCCCAGAGGTTGTCACTGTTAAAAGAAGAAAAAGATTCTCATAAATCATTGTCAACATATTTACATTGCCATCAAGTTGCATGGCTCAGTAAGGGCCCTTTTTTACCAAGCAGCGGAAAAGGGTGGCCAGCGGTGGTATCGGCACGTGGAACTGCCACGCACAGAGGTCACCTTTTAAAACAGTGAGTAAAAAGGTTTTTTATTTTTTTTAAAGGAAGCAGTAAAATGGCCATGTGGTACTTTAAAAATTGCCATGCGGCCATCTACTCCTAAAGTCCTTACTGCCTCCTATTTAGGAGGTGGTTGAGGGCTCCGGTGGTAATCAGGCAATGCGCGACCCTGATTACCACCGGGCACACCCACTCCCCGCCTACCGGTACTAGAAAATAAAAAATACTTTCTAGCACTGGAAATGGCACGCAGCAGACCCAGAACTACCGTCGGGCTCCTGGGCAAGTTTGGCGGTAGGGCCGATTCACCACGCGCAAACTCGGTGGTAGACTGACCACCTCTTCATAGAAGGGCCTCTAACTACTGATGCAATCCAAACATAAAAAGTTACTTTCCTGTAATGGTGGTTCTCCATAGACAGCAGGATAACTCAGATATACAAGTGGAGCAACACCCTCTAATGACACCTATGCAGATAGATCTCATTTGTGCAGTGACTACCTCATGAATTCCCTTAGTTTAATACAGAGGTTAGCTGTCAACTTCCCAGGAAGGTGGGTAGAGAAGTGAAGTGTGTCCGATTTATCTTACAGCCTCCAGAGACTCCCCATTACAGGTAAGCAATTTTGTTTTCTCTGTCAACAAGTAGTATCAACCTGCCACACGTGAAGAATCCGAAGCAGAAGGTTGCTCCATTTATGTTTCAGTTTGGAAGAACATAACAAGAATTACTGGTGTTAATATTCAAAGCAAGTTAAACATCCAGAAACAGCTCCTGGCCCTTTAAATTGCTTGTCCAGTGCTAACCGGGCATACTCAGCAGCACTTAACCAGATAGTGCCAGTAAATATATCCGGTTAGCGCCTAAGCTGAAACTGGCTATTTTGTGGGAGGTCTGGGGGCAGATCCAGAATGAATTCAATTAAGTGCTAAAGTAACTGCATAAATAGGACCACATAAAACACAGTCCTATCTTTATGTAGTTCATCTTATGCAGTTCGGTGTGAATATTGCACTTAACTGTATAAGATTTACCCGGCCATGTATGCCTGTGTGACCACCAACCCCCCTTAAAAATTGCCTCTGCTGCAGGCAGCTGAGAGGATTTTCAGGGAGGTCACTAATAAAACAGGGGCTGGAACTGCCAGCCTGGTGGGTGGATATGGAAAGGTCCAGCCCATGGGGCAGAGACAAGAGGTAATAAAAGGCATTGCAGGGAGAAAATTGTGGTCTTAGGTAGCCCACCCACTACCAAGACCCATAGCACTGAGGGGGAAGTCCTGGGTACCAACACAGGAGAAGTTTGCAGTGTGTGGTGATTGAAAGCCTCTGCTAGATGGCAGCAGATGCCTGCAGGGAGTTCCAGAAGCAGGAACAAGGAGTGCTTGGGAGACAATACACCCAAGTAGGAGAAGTGATATGATACAGACGTTCAAATATTTGAAAGGTATTAATCCGCAAATGAACCTTTTCCGGAGACGCGAAGGCGGTAGAACGAGAGGACATGAAATGAGATTGAAGGGGGGCAGACTCAAGAAAAATGTCAGGAAGTATTTTTTCACGGAGAGAGTAGTGGATGCTTGGAATGCCCTCCGCGGGAGGTGGTGGAAATGAAAACGGTAACGGAATTCAAACATGCGTGGGATAAACATAAAGGAATCCTGTTCAGAAGAAATGGATCCTAAGGAGCTTAGCCGAGATTGGGTGGCAGAGCCGGTGGCGGGAGGTGGGGATGGTGCAGGGCAGACTTATACGGTCTGTGCCAGAGCCGGTAGTGGGAGGCAGGACTGGAGGTTGGGAGGCAGGGATAGTGCTGGGCAGACTTATACGGTCTGTGCCAGAGCTGGTCGTGGGAGACGGGACTGGTGGTTGGGAGGCAGGGATAGTGCTGGGCAGACTTATACGGTCTGTGCCAGAACCGGTGGTTGGGAGAAGGGGATAGTGCTGGGCAGACTTATACGGTCTGTGCCAGAACCGGTGGTTGGGAGAAGGGGATAGTGGCCGGGCAGACTTATACGGTCTGTGCCCTGAAGAGCGCAGGCAGAAATCAAAGTAGGGTATACACAAAAAGTAGGACATATGAGTTTATCTTGTTGGGCAGACTGGATGGACCGTGCAGGTCTTTTTCTGCCGTCATCTACTATGTTACTATAAGTGGGAGCAGAGCGTGCTTCACATCTGGCAGGACTTTCATTGTGTTAAAGACCCCTGTTTCAGGATGGGACAGAGAACAACTGCAGAGATTACGTGGAGATGTTTGTGGACTGAGAGTTTAATTATGATTACCAAGTACTTTGTTCTGGTTTGCAAATAGAGAAGATTTAAGTTAGAACTGAACTGCAAGTTTGAATGCCCTGGTATTACAGAGGCGTAGCCACAGGTGGGCCTGGGTGGGCCAGGGCTCACCCACTTAGGGCACAGGCCCACCCAACAGTAGCACCAGCTGAAGACTTCCTCCTGATACTAACAGAAACGCTACTCTCCATGATACCAGCATCTGTGCATGCTCAGTTTTCAGCGCATGCATGCTGCAGACTGCCAAGTTGGAAAGAAGCATTTTTCTGCCAGCTGAGATATTTTTTTTGGGGGGGTGGGGGGGGGGGGGAGAACACTTTGTGCCCACCCACTTCTTGCCTAGGCCCACCCAAAATCTGTTGTCTGGCTACGCCCCTAATGATGTGATGATCATCAAAACAAAAAAAAAAAACTAACACCTGATGGCCGCACAGCCACTCAAGGCCCCCAAAATATGACTACAGCTCTACAAGAAACGCCGTCCAGAAAGATGGCTCTAAGCTACAACATGGCGCAAAGACACAGCTTTCCCTACCCCCAACGCTTCCATACCGGCTTCAGTACATTACCTACAGAGCAATAAAACCGGAAGGAATAACAACAGCCTCAAGAAACGTCCCCCCCCCCCCCCCCCAATCCTGCACAACCTAAAAAGAGAGGAAACGCGCCGCGTATCTCACCTGACTTTGGGCATTTTCTGTAATATTTTCTCACACACATCTGAAAAAGACAACTTAAGAGCGTGTGTGACAGTTGCGATGGGAACCGCGTCGCATGTGATGACGCGATGTGATGTGCTCGAGACCGACCAGGGTGTTGGGGCGGAGTCAGGCGTGGGTGGGGCCAGCTTCTCGTGCCGCCTAAAGCGGGCGGGTTCCTAGTACCGCTCTAGTCTGCACATTTGTCTCGGGTGCGTACCGTACGTGCTGCGCATGAGGCGGAGGAGGGAGGGGGACGTTGTTAGAGGTCCGTGCTCATTGGCTTGTTGTGTTGTATGTTTAGGAGTTTAGGCGCGTGCGCTTGTTATTGGTTAGCAGACAGGAGGACAGAGAAAAGATATTGGTTAAAATAAGACTGTCTTCTATTAGCTCTTTGCTGTTCTGAAAGCTTGTAGATTTAAAATTAACTAAACAATAATATAACAAAGTTGACCAACCTTTGCTAGGCTGATACAGCACTGCTGGAATGCATGGGCAACCTTTTCTAAACACCAACACCAAATAAGCAGAACCAAATGAACATGTCACATCCATACAACAAAGGAAACTGCTCCCCTAGTGTCCCATTGCATTATTGCATCTCATTCTGTAGAAGAGATTAGATGGAGAGTGATTGATCATTTACCCTTCCAGCCACTAGGCGACGATTGTGTGCAAAAGTTGGTCTACTGGGAACAATTCTGGATTCACAAATTGAATACTGTTCTGAATGGCTCCGTAGAATGGCTATTGTGATTGGAGAGAGTAGTCACATGTTCTTTTCCCTATTGGTTCATTCAAATTGTTTGTATATTTGGATGGGGGTTAGTTTGGGTTTTGTTTTGGTTTCCTGGGTTTTTTTTGTGTGTGTGGAGGGGGGGGGGGAGCTATGTTGCCCTGGAGAAAATGCAAGTTTTTCTTAGAAAAGGGAATTTTTGTCTTTAGCAATGGACATTATATATATATATATATATATATGCACACACACACATATTTCTTTTAGATATGGGGTATTTGGGGTGCATGTATAGATCAATTTTGCAAACGTTTGTCGTTATTTTTAGATGTTTTTAAATTTTGAAACATTATGCAGACCTTTGGCTCAAGACATAATCATGTCAGCTTTTTTTCTGGAACTGTATATGCTGTACCCTATTTTCAAGGAACAGCGATTGCCAAATATGTCCTATTTATATATAGTTCTTTGAAACAATATTTTACCCAAACTAATGCTGATTCATAAATGATTAAAGATTGTTTTAAATATACATTTATTGAAAAATTAGGACTTATGATTTATAACATGATTAAAGCAGTAAAAATGCTGTGTTTGGTGGGCATGACTTAAGAACATAAGAATAGCCATACTGGGAAAGACCAATGGTCCATCTACCCTAGTATCCTGCTTTCAACAGTGGTCAATTCATAGTAACAAGATTCATGCTACTGATCCCAGTAGACTATGGACTTTTCCTCCAGAAACTTGTCCAAATCTTTTTTTTAACCCAGATACACTAACCGCTACCATATCCTCTGGCAATGAGTTCCAGAGCATACCTATTTGTTGGGTGAAAAAATATTTCATCTTGTTCGTTTTAACAGTAGCATGATGTAACTTCCTTGAGTACCCCTTTGTCTTTATACTTTTTGAAAGAGTAAAAAATGTGTTTACCTCCTCTATTCTACTCAATATTTTGTAGACCTCAATCATATCTCCCCTTACCTGTCTCTTTTCCAAGCTGGAGTCCTGTGACAGCTAAAGCCAGATTTTTTTTTGGGGGGGGGGGGGGGGTTGCTGAGAGGGTGGGTATGCAGTACATAGGTGCTATGTGAGCCAAGGTGGCCATGGGGACTGAGAATGGCATGATGACCTTTCTGTGGAGCATGTGCACTGTTGCTGGGAGGCGGGTAGTGGAGTAAAGCTGATGAGCCTTTGGGTGGCTCAATGTAGTTTAGTGAGTTGCTGCCAATGTTCCCATCAGGATGCTGGGGTGTGTGTGTGTGTGTGTGGGGGGGGGGGGGGTCCAGATACGTGCAGTCCCTCATTTCAGTATTGAATGGTTAGTGGAGGGTGCCCTATAATTACTTCTCATTGGAAATTGTGATTTCACCAATGTTTTGTTTTCACCAATGAAAAACCAATAACATGTATTTCAACAACAAAGGGACCTCACTGTGACAATGCCTATGTATGGTGCTTGCACATGAGTAGTGCTGTTATCCTGGGGGACAGTGCTTCACACTCACCTTGGCATGGTGCCTCAAACTGATCTCCATGCCCTCATGGTGGCAGGTGGTGTAGGTGCTTGAAAAGTTTCTCTCCTGTGCCACACCAGGAGCTCTGCTTCTAGCACCTTGAAATTAGTCTCTCTCCGCAGACACATGACTGGCCATACTGAGGAATGTTCCTCCGTGTGTAGGAGGTATATTTGCACATTTTGCTTGTGGAGAGAACGTGCTGCCATTGCTGTGGGCGTTTTATCAACGTGGGACCCAGCATCACCGTTGCACATTTTGAGTAGTTTATTTTGGATTGGCAGACACATTTATCTCAGAACATCTATGAAAGTTGCAGTGCGTCCTCATTCTAAACTTTTTTTGTGTGTTTTTGAGTATTGAAACACGTTTATTTATTTCTTCCATTATAGACTTGCGTTTTGAAACATTTTCTGGCAAACATTTATTTCACAATTTGAATGTCATATCAAACATGCCTCTCAAAGCCTAATGTGGCCATGTTTCATTCGAAGGAGCTTCAGGGGAAATAGACATGCTAAAACATATTCCTATATTAAAAAAATTAATAAGTAACAATATAAATTAAAATCTATATTCTAAAGGTAGCTTGAAAAAAATCCACATTTTTTCCCAGCTCTAACTTCATCTTTTTACCACCAAATTTTATGTTTTGAAATTTAGGTGCCTAACTTAGGACCTCAGCCCTAGTTAAAAAAAAAAAAAAGCCAGTTAATGCAACTAACTTTGAACGTTAGACATCAAAGTCCTTTAAATATAGACACCAAAATATTAATCATTGTGAGAACAGCTTTCAGATGTACATAACTGTCTGTGGGGCTTGCTAGAATAATCAACACTTGAATGTAACACACCTTGATCTACCAATGAAAAAGGCACAAGTTAAATGTAAAGTACATAGATCACTGTCCCACATACATTTGCACCTGCTTTTCAAAGGAAATAAATGTGCATAGTTTTATTTAAAATTATGTAAGTAGTTGCCTGTCCTAACACCTCCAAAACCACAGGAGTAAAGGAATGCATGTTGACATATGCAATACTTTCATCATGTGTGCATAGGGTGGACGGTACTCAAAAAAGTTCATATTTTGCACACAGAAAGCACTTTCATTACTGCCCTTTCCACGTATATAAAAATATTTTCTGCTTTATAGTCTCCCCAAATCAACAAATCAGAATGGAATCAAGGCATTTTGTTGGGTAGGCATAACTAGGCAATCATGAGCTACCAATATGTTCTCAGGGAGCTCTCACCAACTGCACTCCACTCAGGGAAACACTTGTCATTAAACTAATTGACTGTGCAGCCAAGGCCCTGCTGCTGTTTTTGGGAGAATGGGCGTGCAAGTGGCAGATGAAGTTCAATGTTGACAAGTGCAAAGTGATGCATGTGGTAAGAGGAACCCGAATTATAGCTACGTCTTGCAAGGTTCCGCGTTAGGAGTTACGGATCAAGAAAGGGATCTGGGTGTCGTCGTCGATGATACGCTGAAACCTTCTGCTCAGTGTGCTGCTGCGGCTAGGAAAGCAAATAGAATGTTGGGTGTTATTAGGAAGGGTATGGAGTCCAGGTGTGCGGATGTTATAATGCCGTTGTATCGCTCCATGGTGCGACCGCACCTGGAGTATTGTGTTCAGTACTGGTCTCCGTATCTCAAAAAAGATATAGTAGAATTGGAAAAGGTACAGCGAAGGGCGACGAAAATGATAGTGGGGATGGGACGACTTTCCTATGAAGAGAGGCTGAGAAGACTAGGGCTTTTCAGCTTGGAGAAGAGACGGCTGAGGGGAGATATGATAGAAGTGTATAAAATAATGAGTGGAATGGATCGGGTGGATGTGAAGCGACTGTTCACGCTATCCAAAAATACTAGGACTAGAGGGCATGAGTTGAAGCTACAGTGTGGTAAATTTAAAACGAATCGGAGAAAATCTTTCTTCACCCAACGTGTAATTAGACTCTGGAATTCGTTGCCGGAGAACGTGGTACGGGCGGTTAGCTTGATGGAGTTTAAAAAGGGGTTAGATAGATTCCTAAAGGACAAGTCCATAGACCGCTATTAAATGGACTTGGAAAAATTCCGCATTTTTAGGTATAACTTGTCTGGAATGTTTTTACGTTTGGGGAGCGTGCCAGGTGCCCTTGACCTGGATTGGCCACTGTCGGTGACAGGATGCTGGGCTAGATGGACCTTTGGTCTTTCCCAGTATGGCACTACTTATGTACTTATGTACTGGCAGATCCAGACATTGCTGTCTTATGAATCCTTACTCCTACCTGACGATTTTAGTCCCACCCGTAGGAGCCAACTCTGTGGGTGCTGAGGGTGCTTGAGCACCTCCAATATTGGGAAAATTCCTTGTGTATGTCCAGGCAGGGGTTATTTCCACTGGGCTTAGCACCCCCAATAATTTTGAAAAGTTGGCTCCTATGGTCCCCCCCCCCCCCCCCTAAATGTACCTGGAAGTGACATCTGTAATTGTCTGCTTCTCTGAGCTAGTTGCTGCAACACACACCACAGATGCACAACACAAGCACACGACGAAGGAGTACAAAAAAAGGAGCAGGCCCTGGTCCTTTGCTCACGCCCAGAGTGCAAACTTTTTATTTATTTATTTGGATTTTGCTTGCATCTTTTTTCAGTATTAGCTCAAGGTGAGTTACATTTAGGTACACTGGGTATGTGCCACATACAAGCCATTATTTTATTTAGAACATTTCTCTTCATGTTTTTACCATCCAAAGGCATTATGAATTTCATCCCTGTTCCATGCAGCTTTAGATTCCTTAGCTCTTCACCTGTTTTAAAAGGTCTGAGGTTGCTGAGGCTTTTTCCTTTATGAGATAGCTTCACTAGTTTGATTATGGTGTGAGTTGATACTTTGCAGATACAATCACTTACATTTTTTTTCAGTGGTCGCACGCTTATGCTAACATGAGCACACAGCCAGAAAATAAAATAATTGAAAAAAAAAAAAAAGCCAAAGTTGTGGCCGGGCTAAAAACATCTCCCCCCCCCCCCCCCCCCCTTTGAATGTCTTGTGTTTGTGTGTTAGGACATACTAAGCACAAAAGAAATGCAAAACAACCTTTAAAATGTTTTTATCTTCAAACAGTGCTACTATAGTGAATTCATTGTAAATAAATTAGGATGAATGTCCTTCGCAAGATATAATAAAGTCCATTCAAGATCTAGTAATAATTATATCTCATGGGGCTAATAAGTGCCTTGCAAGTTGCTGTCTGAGTTGTGAAATTTGTCACAGGAAGATAAACACACTCGGCTGGAGTAAACACACATCCAGGTACAGAGTGGATCTGGCTCTGATTTCTACAACAGATTTTCTGGTCTCGGAGCTGGCTGGGGCCAGGGATATGGAAAAAGACACAATTCAATAGACTCTAGAAGGGGAGAGGGCATCCTAGTCACTGCACAATGATGACATCTAGAGACCAGATTTCAAACCCACAATTTAAAGGCTGCTGAGGGCACACAGGTACATGGGCCCTGGTCCAGGCCTGTCCCAATAATGAAATGAGTTGGGAGAGAATATCAAATAAGGGGGGATTCTTTGGATAGTTGAGAATAAAGGCTCATGGTACTGTCGCTCAAGAAAGGCCAGTTCAACTCTAAGAGAGGTTATTATGTAGTTGATCTAGTAAAGAAGTCCATATTTTATTGTATTTAACAAGTCAGTTATATTTTTCAGCCGCAGCATATTCATATTTAGCTAATATACACACAGAATTCCACCAAGTTAAATACGTTACTTTGGTAAGGTCTTTCCAACAAAAGAAAAGAGTTCTTAAGGCTTGATGTAACATTATGTCTATAATTGTGCTTGATATTTGTCTAGAGGTGATTGTATCATTAGGGATCCAAATATGACTATGTTATATGTTAAAACATCTTGAATATTCAAGGTAGATGATATTGAGGCATATTTTCAAAGCACTTTGGGAGGCTAAGTTCCATAGGTTTCTATGGAACTTTGGGAGGCTAAGTGCTTTGAAAATGAGCCCGATTGTGTTCCAGAGTTCCAATAATCTTGAACAAATGAACAAGAATAAATAATATGTTTGAGATTTCCAACATCCTTTTCACATGTCCAACATTTATTCATATTATTTTTGGTTTTTGTCGTATTCATTTTGGCGAGTTTAGCTGGAGTCCATAGGGCCCTGTGTGCTAGGTAGAACATGGATTGTGAAATGGACGTTGATTTGGTGGTATGAGTAGTTTTGAACCAGAAATTTTCCCATTCTTTTTCATTTAGTTGGGTGTTTAGATCATGTTCCCATGATTGCATGGTACTAGTTGG
Organism: Microcaecilia unicolor; assembly: GCF_901765095.1. NCBI lineage: Eukaryota > Metazoa > Chordata > Amphibia > Gymnophiona > Siphonopidae > Microcaecilia > Microcaecilia unicolor. The sequence continues at coordinate 27,550,012 of NC_044033.1, read as the reverse complement.
TGAGCTAAATTTAGTTGAATTTATGTATGACCATGACTTGTTATAGCAATAATTCTTGTATAATCTTAGTCTGAACACTTATGCTGATGCTTTGTTATTGTTAATCTGTTATGCTGGTTAATTGCTTTTATTTTTAGCCATTTGTTATTGACTACAAAACACAATAAAAATATTGGAACAAAAAAAAAGAAAGGCCAGTTCAGATTTGGCTGGAAGAAAACTGTTGGGACAAAAAGCATGTATAGATTTCCTGATGCATTCTATATTTTAGCAAAGAGGTGTGTTAGCCGTGTTAGTCCACTCTTAAAGGTAATCAATAGAAATCAAACAAAATTAAAACATTGAAAAGAAAATAAGATGATACCTTTTTTATTGGACATAACTTAATACATTTCTTGATTAGCTTTCGAAGGTTGCCCTTCTTTGTCAGATCAGAAATAAGCAAATGTGTTAGCTGCCAGTGTATATAACAGTCCTTCATAGATGGTCCAGCAGGGTGTGTAGGAGATGTGCATGGAAACTTCAAAGCATTCCATAGTCTAGCAGGATGTTTGTGGGGAGGGGAGGGGAGGGGGGGAGAAGAGTGATAAGCAGTGAAATACAACCTATGTTTTATAGTGGGCTAGAAAACCCAGATCCTTGTTAAGTCCTGTCTGTTGGGTGTCCCCCATGCACATCTCCTACACACCCTGCTGGACCATCTATGAAGGACTGTTATATACACTGACAGCTAACACATTTGCTTATCTCTGATCTGAGGAAGAAGGGCAACCTTCGAAAGCTAATCAAGAAATGTATTAAGTTATGTCCAATAAAAAAAGGTATCATCTTATTTTCTTTTCAATGTTTTAATTTTGTTTGATTTCTATTGATTATATTTTAGCAGTATTCTATATTGGGACGGGGATTTTTTTTTACAAAGAACTTAATTTTGAAGACGGTACCTGTTTGAGTTAGGAGAAATAAAGGACTTAAGTTTCCAATAAACACCAAGGGCTTCTTTTACAAAGCCATGCTAACGATTCCCGTGCGGCAAATGAGAGGAAGCCCATAGGAATTGAATGGGCTTCTTCTTATTTGCCGCACTCAGAATCGCTAGCATGGCTTTGTAAAAGATGCCTCAGATTTCCTAGAAAAATTAAAAAGAAATCTAAAAAAAACATTAGTTATACCAACCCTGTTTTATCTGACATTCTTTAACTTATTTTTACATACATACAAATTTTACAGCAATATTTGATGCTAATAATTTTGATAATTTTACATAAAACTGTACCATTAGACAATTTATGAAAGATAGAGTACAATTACGCTGAAGAGCTCATTACAAAATATAACTTTACATACAATAAATCTGTAAACTATTATTATTCGTGTGCAAAGAGGAATAAGAGAGAAAAAGGCCAATACGGAAGCTGGAAGGAAAAGGGTTGAAATGGCAGTCCTCCTTTACTGGTTAGGGAAGATTTTCAAAAAAGCGCCTTTTGAAACCACAGTGGTTTCCAAACACAAGGTACCCTTGGGCGCTGTGAAGGGCCCAGGGCAAAAAATCTTCCCTCCTCCCCGTCCCTGCCATTATTCTCCACTCTCTTCCTCCTCCCCACTGGTCTCACCTACAGGCTCCTGCATCTGGCTGCAATTCACAGTCAGAGGCCTTCTCCAACTTTGACGCCCTCCTTCTGCAGCGTCCCGATTCTTGCCCTCTCTACTGCAACTTCCTGTTTTGATGCTAAACAGGAAGTTGCAGTAGAGAGGGCGGGGCACGGCAGAAGGATGGTTGCTGTCGACTGTAGGATCCTGTAGGTGAGACCTTCCGTTGGGAGGTAAAAAGTTTTGTTCCTATATCCATGGTGATTGTTGGCACAATGGCCCTCTGAAGGCCTGGCACTGGGCTTGGGGAATTTTGCCGCCGCCCCCCACCCCTCCATGGCCCTTGCACTATGTTTGAAGTTCAGCTTGTTAAATAACTAAGGTCCCTGTTTACTACTCATTAGCGTACGCTAACCTTGAAGACACCCATAATATTCCTAATGGCTAGCGCGCGCTAAAAACACTAGTGCGCCTTAGTAAACAGGGCCCTTAAATTTGGCATATATATAAGTACATAAGTAGTGCCATACTGGGAAAGACCAAAGGTCCATCTAGCCCAGCATCCTGTCACCGACAGTGGCCAATCCAGGTCAAGGGCACCTGGCACGCTCCCCAAACGTAAAAACATTCCAGACAAGTTATACCTAAAAATGCGGAATTTTTCCAAGTCCATTTAATAGCGGTCTATGGACTTGTCCTTTAGGAATCTATCTAACCCCTTTTTAAACTCCGTCAAGCTAACCGCCCGTACCACGTTCTCCGGCAACGAATTCCAGAGTCTAATTACACGTTGGGTGAAGAAAAATTTTCTCCGATTCGTTTTAAATTTACCACACTGTAGCTTCAACTCATGCCCTCTAGTCCTAGTATTTTTGGATAGCGTGAACAGTCGCTTCACATCCACCCGATCCATTCCACTCATTATTTTATACACTTCTATCATATCTCCCCTCAGCCGTCTCTTCTCCAAGCTAAAAAGCCCTAGCCTTCTCAGCCTCTCTTCATAGGAAAGTCGTCCCATCCCCACTATCATTTTCGTCGCCCTTCGCTGTACCTTTTCCAATTCTACTATATCTTTTTTGAGATACGGAGACCAGTACTGAACACAATACTCCAGGTGCGGTCGCACCATGGAGCGATACAACGGCATTATAACATCCGCACACCTGGACTCCATACCCTTCCTAATAACACCCAACATTCTATTCGCTTTCCTAGCCGCAGCAGCACACTGAGCAGAAGGTTTCAGCGTATCATCGACGACGACACCCAGATCCCTTTCTTGATCCGTAACTCCTAACGCGGAACCTTGCAAGACGTAGCTATAATTCGGGTTCCTCTTACCCACATGCATCACTTTGCACTTGTCAACATTGAACTTCATCTGCCACTTGCACGCCCAATCTCCCAGTCTCGCAAGGTCCTCCTGTAATCGTTCACATTCCTCCTGCGACTTGACGACCCTGAATAATTTTGTGTCATCGGCGAATTTAATTACCTCACTAGTTATTCCCATCTCTAGGTCATTTATAAATACATTAAAAAGCAACGGACCCAGCACAGACCCCTGCGGGACCCCACTAACTACCCTCCTCCACTGAGAATACTGTCCATGCAATCCTACTCTCTGCTTCCTATCTTTCAACCAGTTCTTAATCCATGTACACGGCTTTAAATGACGGCAAAATGTCTGCACGTTAGTGGCATGTGTATTACAGCAGACAATTTTTTAATTCAAATGTACATGCAAGGAAGATGATATTCTGTGGTGCAGGCTGCTGTTAAATTTCTAAACGTGTATGACTACTCCTGTCTCCTTGGTACCTCTGGATGTGTCTTGTTGACCACGCTACTCCTCTGTCTAAATGTATAACTGGCCGTTTATAAGTATTCTCAGGGGGAGCTTCTGGCCTTGCTTTTCTTAGGGAATGCAATAGGGAAATCAGAACCACAAGTTCCTGCATGCCATGGAGTAAGTACAGGACTGGATCAACATTGTCGGGCGAATCTGGATCTAGTTGGCAACCGGTAAGGCCTACTTGGTTCACACAGAGGGGCCTAATTGAACGGGGCGCCCAAGTTTTCCTGAGGACGTCCTCGCAGGACGTCCCGGCGAAGGGGAAGAGAAACCTGTATTATCCAAACAAGATGGGCGGCCATCTTTCATTTCGATCATATGGTAAGGGACGCCCAAATCTCCACATTTAGGTCGACCTTAGAGATGGTCGTCCCCGGTTTTCGGCGATAATGGAAACCGAGGACGCCCATCTCAGAAAAGACCAAATCCAAGCCCTTTGGTCGTAGGAGGAGCCAGAATTCGTAGTGCACTGGTCTCCCTCACATGCCAGGACACCAACCGGGCACCCTAGGGGGCACTGCAGTGGACTTCACAAATTGCTCCCAGGTGCATAGCTCCCTTATCTTGGGTGCTGAGCCCCAAAACTCCACTACCCACAACTGTACAACACTACCATAGCCCTAAGGGGTGAAGGGGGGCACCTACATGTGGGTACAGTAGGTTTGTGGTGGGTTTTGAAGGGCTCACATTTACCACCACAAGTGTAACAGGTAGGGGGGGGGATGGGCCTGGATCCGCCTGCCTGAAGTGCACTGCACCCACTAAAACTGCTCCAGGGACCTGCATACTGCTGTGATGGAGCTGGGCATGACATTTGAGGCTGGCAAAAAATATTTTTAAAGTTTTTTTTTTTAGGGTGGGAGGGGATTTGTGACCACTGGGGGAGTAAGGGGAGGTCATCCCCGATTCCCTCCAATGGTCATCTGGTCAGTTCAGGCACTGTTTTGAGGCTTAGTCGCAAGAAAAAATGGACCAAGTAAAGTCGGCCAAGTGCTCGTCAGGGACACCCTTCTTTTTTTCCATTATCGGCCGAGGACACCCATGTGTTAAGCACGCCTCAGTCCCGCTTTCACTATGCTTCCGACACGCCCCCAGGAACTTTGGTTATCCCTGCGACGGAAAGAAGTTGAGGGCGCCCAAAATCGGCTTTAGATTATGCCGATTTGGGCGACCCTGGGAGGACGACACCCATCTCCCGATTTGTGTCGAAAGATGGGCGCCCTTCTCTTTCGAAAACGAGCCCAATAGTCACTCATATTTTAAGATGCCAGCATTTGCTACTGCATAAGATACACTGCACACAGTGTTTGTCTTCTGTCTATAACAAGGTCGGACCCTTGGTCGGTCTGTTGCTGGCAAGAAGTGGCTGATTCCCCATCTGCTTGGTTTTCTGTTGTTCCCGCTGGCCAGACAGTAGTGCTGGAGCAGAGAGGTGATGAGCTGCCCCCTTCTGCTGATGAAAAGCATTAATGTAACTGGCGATGAGTAGTGTGATCTCCAGAACCTGTAACCAGAAAAAAAATTGTGATTATTTGGGGTGCAAGAAAAGCAGTAGGTTTTGAGAGTGCTTCTCTCAATCTGTGTGCCAGAAGAAAAGACAAGATTAGGGCCCTATATCATATGGGCCTAATCTGCCAGAGAACCGAGCATACAGGTTAGTGGAAGCAGACCTCATAGTAAACTAAGTTGAATTCTATGGATTGACAGTATTTGATATCCTTTAGTTTCTACGCCCCAAAGGTGATTGATCTGACTCTGTCTTCCTTAACTATTCACAATGTAACCCATAATCGTAATGTAACAAACTGTATTTCCATCATTTACAATGTATTGTAAGCCACACTGAGCCCGCAAATAGGTGGGAAAATGTGGGATACAAATGCAATTAAATAAAAAATAAATAAATTGATTCTATTTTCAAGAACTGAAGTGCTAGGAATGCAGCAAGGACAGCGAATATAATTCAGAGTTTTGACAAAATTCTTCTGTCTGAGATAAGAACATAAGAACAGCTATACTGAGTCAGACCAATGGTCCATCTAGGCCAGTATCCTGCTTCCAACAGTGGCCAATCCAGGTCACAAGTACCTGGCAGAAACCCAGATAGTAGCAAGATTCCAGAATCCCAAAGAGTAGGTAAGATTCCATGCTACCAGTCCCAGGGCAAGTAGTGGGTTCCCCCATGTCCATCTCAATAACAGCCTATGGACATTTCCTCTGGGAACTTGTCCAAACCTTTTTTAAACCCAGATACGCTAACCGCCATTACCACATCCTAGCACTTTAGGCATGTGACTGTTAGTTATGCCAGGGCTACTTTAACCACCTATGCGGCCCTGGGCAAACTTTTGAGGATGCCCCCCTCCCAGTCCAGTGGCACAGCTTCCTTAGCCCCCTGCCAAAAAAAACCAAACAGCATAAGACATGAATATGTTCTGTTACACCTGTTATTAATTCATTAAAGCGGCGAGCCTCACTTTTTCTTCAGAAAAGCTTCAATGAAAACCAGAACTACTACTACTACTACTATTTAGCATTTCTATAGCGCTACAAGGCATAGGCAGCGCTGCACAAACATAGAAGAAAGACAGTCCCTGCTCAAAGAGCTATGTAATAAAAGTGAGCCAAGTATAGGACAATCAAGCCATTGTGACATCACTGATGAGGTTGGCTCTTATTGGTGGACTGAGGCATTATGACATCACAATATTAGCTCTGGTTACAAGAGACTACTACTACTACTACTACTATTTATCACTTCTATAGCGCTACAAGGCGTACGCAGCGCTGCACAAACATAGAAGAAAGACAGTCCCTGCTCAAAGAGCTTACAATCTAATAGACAAAAAAATAAATAAAGTAAGCAAATCAAATCAATTAATGTGAACAGGAAGGAAGAGAGGAGGGTAGGTGGAGGCGAGTGGTTACAAGTGGTTACGAGTCAAAAGCAATGTTAAAGAGGTGGGCTTTCAGTCTAGATTTAAAGGTGGCCAAGGATGGGGCAAGACGTAGGGGCTCAGGAAGTTTATTCCAGGCGTAGGGTGCAGCGAGACAGAAGGCGCGAAGTCTGGAGTTGGCAGTAGTGGAGAAGGGAACAGATAAGAAGGATTTATCCATGGAGCGGAGTGCACGGGAAGGGGTGTAGGGAAGGACGAGTGTGGAGAGATACTGGGGAGCAGCAGAGTGAGTACATGTATAGGTTAGTAGAAGAAGTTTGAACAGGATGCGAAACCAGGACCGTTACCAGACAAAGCAGCCTGTGAAGTAGGCAATGGGAGACTTCACCCTTCAATCTTGTCTCCTCCCTCACATTCTCTCTTCCCCTTGACACATCTCCCCCTCATTCTCTATCTCTCTTGTCCACCTCTTTTCCCTGACACACTCTTCCCCCTCTATATATCATCTTCCCCTTCACCATCTGTCTCAACGTCCACCATCCTGTCTCCATCTCCTCCCTGTTCTGTTTTCTTTCAGCACTGCATACTTCCAGTGACTTTCACCTATGCAGAGGGCAACTGTATAACTGTATGCCTATATATGTGTGCCTAGAGGGCACCTGATTGTGTAGGCGCTTACGTTCTTTTATACAAAACTAATAGAAAAGGCCCGTTTCAGGCACAAATTCAATTACTTTGTATCTTGATTCTTATTTGTGGACTAAGTAGTATGCAATTTTCTATTAATCCTTGAATAGGTAAAGGACGAAGGACTTATTGTTTCTTTTGTTGTATTTCCTGATTTTTCCAACATTTATTATTAAGTGAATGTGTATTTTTGAAATATATAAAGAATAAAAAGAAAAAAAAGAAACGGGTGCTAGCAAGGTTTCTCCCCCCTCCCCCCAGGTTCCAGACCCCCCTCCCTCCATCCGAATTCCAGACCCCCCTCCGAGTTCCAGACCCCTCCCTCCGAGTTCCAGACCCCCCTCCCTGCCTCCCTCCCTCCGATTTGCAGAGCCCACCTCCCTGCCTTCCGATTTTGTAGACCCCCCTCCCTCCGATTTCCTGACCCCTGGACCCCCCTGTCGTGACCCTCTCGAGCCCCCCTTCCCGCCTCAAAACCTCCCCCGCCACCGTCGCGTACCTGTGCTGGTGAGGGACCCCAACCCCCGCCAGCTGAAGTCTCCTCTTCTCGGCCGCACGGCGTGGAGGAATGACGTGATCAAGTTTGAATCAGTTTCTGTTCCTGCATCTGACGTCTGACGCATGCACACAAACAGATTCCAAACTTGATCACGTCCCCTGAGTTTTCTGCGTAATGCATTCAGTGACGTCAGCTGGGGCTTTGGAGCCCAAAGTTACGGACACAGGCAGCCAGGCTCAGAACGTTGGAGGTGAGTATTATTATATAGGACTAGTGTATATATGTGCATATGCACTTGGGCGGGAACAATTATGTTAACCATAGATCTGTGTAAATGTGTGTACCGATCCTCCAGAGATATGTGCACATCAGGGGCGTAGCCAGACCTCGGCGGGAGGGGGGTCCAGAGCCAGTGGTGGGGGGGCACTGTTTAGCTGCCTCCCCCCCCCACTGCCGCCGCCCACCCAGCCGCTGCATCAGGTACCTTGTTTGCTGGCGGGGGTCCCCAATCCCCGCCAGCCGAAGAGTCTTCTTCAGCACCGGTCGACTCCGGCGCCTTCGTTGTGTGATCATCTGTTTCTGACGCCTTACGTCCTGCACGGGGCTACATGCATGGTGTCGGACGTAAGGGGTCAGAAACAGATGATCACACAACAAAGGCGCCGGAGTCGACCGGCGCTGAAGAAGACTCTTCGGCTGGCTGGCGGAGTTTGGGGACCCCTGCCAGCAAATAAGGTACCTGATGCAGCAGCCGGGCGGGCGGGGGGGGTCAAATGTAGAGGGGGCCAGGGTGTAATCTGTGGGGGCCCATGTCCCCGTGTAGCTACACCCCTGGTGCACATATATACACAGTGGGCATGTTATACAATTGCCTCCACGCTGCCCAAACTGGTGAGAATAGCATAGAAGCTTGGGCACATGCAGATCGGAGTCACTAAGAGTCTCAAGTGCTGGAAGAAAACAGCTTTGCTGCTCCAGAGGTGGGGAGGGGGGATGCAGGAGGACTATTCAAAGAATAAATAGAGTGCATTGTATAATGGCAAAAGCTTGCTGTAGGTCTCAGATTGTTTTTTTTTTTTTTTCTATAAACGTCTGACATGGTTAATAATTACTGTTTCTCTAAAAATCAGTAGGTGCTGTGTCCTGCACCTTCCAGCTTAACGTGATGGGCACTTCAGTGGTAAATAGGAGCGAAGCTGGAATACCCTGCAACTAATGTACCAACCTTTGGCTTTGCCATGGCAAAAAGCAGCTTTTCAGTTGGCTTCTCCTTTGTGTGGTAGTTACTGATGACCAGCATAAAGTCTTCTCGATAGCCACCGAAAGTAGTCAGGCTTTTGTGCAGGTATGTGACTACAGCACGCTTAGAGAGTCAGACAGAAAAGTGGAGAAAAGGCAAAACATTAGTTGCTAAACTTGAAAAGAAGCACAAGAAAATGTATGACCAGGCAGAGAAGGTTTCTCTCATAATCCAGACTTCAAACTCAATGCATTTCAATAAATTCCAGGAAAAAAAGGGCAATTTATTTTATGCCCAGTTCAAAAGCTCTTAACCAAATATCTCTGTACATAGTGGAACCCTTTCACTAAAGGGTGTTAACCCCTAACACATCCTTAGCGCGCAGGAAAACGCTTACTTCAAAACGCATTATCGTTTCATGTATCTTTTATTTACTACTAGTAAAAAAGGCCCGTTTCTGGCTGAAATGAAACGGGCGCTAGCAAGGTTTTGCGCGGAGTGTGTATGTTTGAGAGAGTGTCTGTGAGAGTGACTGTGTGAGAGTGAGAATGTGCAAGTGTGTGTGTGTGACAGAGAGTGGGTGTGAGTGTGTCTGTGAGAGAGCATGTTTGTATGTGAGAATGAGTGTGTGCGAGTGCGTATGTGAGACAGTGAGTGTCCTTCCCTGTCCCCCCTGTCAGGTGTCAGGACTGGGGGGACTGTGGACAGTCATGAAGGCAGCCCCTACCAAAATAATGAAAGCAAGACCATTTGTATAATAATCACTGCATTCCAGAGAACAAAATGGAGCAAGTTCCCACATGCTATCTTTTGCTTTCTGTATTCAGTAGCTGACAGGCTTGCTAGACTTACCTAAGTGGCTGCAGCTGCAATACACTGAAAAGAAAGCAAGGAAACCTATGAGATGTAGATACAGCCGTCCCCTTGGCCTCTGACGCTCCTCCCTTCTTCTATTTGACTTCCCTCTGATAGGTCCGTCATTCGGTGTGACGCTCCTCCCTTTTCCTGTTTCAGTTCCCTTTGATAGGTCAGAGCGGTGCAGCTGTGACACTCCTCCCTTCTCTGATAGGTCAGGGCGGGGCAGAGATGTAGTGTGCTTAAAAATGGTTACAGAGCTTCGAACATACGAACTGTTGAAGCCTCAGAGTGTGCTTTAGAACGTTGAGGGTGCTTTTTATGTGCAGATGGGGCGTGGCCTACGGCCCAGATGGGCGTGGCTGAGACTGAGGGTGAGTAGTCCGAATAGCCTAGCCTACCAGGAGGACAGGAGTTCAGGACAGATGGAGTGAGCTTCAGAACATCTGAGGGGGGATTTTATTTATATAGATACCATCACTTATTGCGTGGCAAATCAGAACGGTTTACATCTTAAAAATATACAAATAACATCCAATGAAATTCCAACTTTTAAAATTATGAAATCCATTTTATGATAGGACAGCACTAACAAAAACTTCCAAACCAAAGAGGAAAAAAAAACAATTATATCAATCATACACATCACATCACATTGCAAAACAAAAACATATCAGTGTTGTAGAGCACAATTTTCTCTTTCAGATGATACCGTTCATAAGCTGATTCAGGCAGACTCTTTTTTAATAATTGGCTTTGAACTTTGGTACATTTTACCATTTGCGCTGACAGTGCCAACTTTGAAGAGATCCTGCAGGGCGGTTATAGATGCTGGTTAGCTGCAAATCTGGCAGTATTATGTCCAACACAAGCATAATGCTTGTTCAAAATTTCAAGTCCGTATCTTTGTTTGCACGGAAGTTGTTGCGGTCTGAATATTGATCCAAATATGTTCCGATGAGTCGTGACCAATTTTGATGCACACTTTGAGTCAACTTGTTTGACTGGATTTTGCATCCATAACGTTAAAATGTATTTCATCGGAATTAGCATCAAAAACTGTACAGGATTTGAATTTTTTAGCCATTCTTATAATTCTGTTTGGACTTTATTAGACCCCCAAAAATGGCATTTTGGTAATTGTCACGCGCTCATGGACTGACAACCATTCAGAAAAGGGGGTCTAGATCTGCAACTATTGCAGTTAGAGACCTCAAATTTTGGGGAAACTTCGTTTAACACCTGACTCGCGCAACAGATAAAATTTGAACAAAATTGGAGACCTGATGGTGGGAAGGTTTAGACCACTTGGCACGGAATGACCCTACAGGTACTTTCTCCGTCCCTAGGGGGCTCACAATCTGCTTTTTGTATCTGTGACAATGGAGGGTTAGGTGACTTGCCCAAGGTCACAAGGAGCTGGAGTGGGAATCGAACCCAGGTTGCCAGGATCAAAGCCCGCTGCACTAACCATTAGGCTACTCCTCCACTCAATGATGGGTGGCAGCTGGAATGAGTGCATGCAAGTGCTCTGTGTGTTGTTTTCTAATAGATGTGATCTAATTGTCCATTCTGAAGCACAGCGAGCAAAAGAATAGGAGAGCAAGGATGCTGGGCACCAAGCGGTCCTTTTGCTGAAGTGTGCCAAGCTACTCGAATATGAATTGGCATATACTGTCATACCAGCATGGTAATGGTTACAGCATGCTAATTCATGGGCTGACTTCATACCTTGTTACGGGAAGGGAAATGGGAGTGGACTGCGCAATGCAGTCAGCATGCGGTTACTTACTGTACATTGTCACTAGTGTAAGAAACAAAAGAGCAATAAAGGAGTGCTGGATTTTGGACAATGCTTTCAGTTTTAATTCCTTTAATAAGTCATAAGTACATAAGTAATGCCACACTGGGAAAAGACCAAGGGTCCATCGAGCCCAGCATCCTGTCCACGACAGCGGCCAATCCAGGCCAAGGGCACCTGGCAAGCTTCCCAAACGTACAAACATTCTATACATGTTATTCCTGGAATTGTGGATTTTTCCTAAATCCATTTAGTAGTGGTTTATGGACTTGTCCTTTAGGAAACCGTCTAACCCTTTTCTAAACTCTGCTAAGCTAACCGCCTTCACCACATTTTCCGGCAACAAATTCCAGAGTTTAATTACGCGTTGGGTGAAGAAACATTTTCTCCGATTTGTTTTAAATTTACTACACTGTAGTTTCATCGCATGCCCCCTAGTCCTAGTATTTTTGGAAAGCGTGAACAGACGCTTCACATCCACCTGTTCCACTCCACTCATTATTTTATATACCTCTATCATGTCTCCCCTCAGCCGTCTCTTCTCCAAGCTGAAAAGCCCTAGAGCCTCCTTAGTCACTCGTAAATAAAGAAGAAATATTGTTGTATTTCATATTTTGCAGGAAGCACCACACCAGCCTTAAACAGAAGGTGCAAATAGACCCTGATGCCCCTTTACAAAGACCTTCTTTTACATGAAGAGCATCATCCTTCCCTTCAACTGCAAAGGGCCTTTTCCTCTATTCATTTTCCTTAACCCCACTGAACTGGAATTGGTGGAGAAACTGTACACATTTACCACTGAGAAAGGATATGTAAAAAGCAGAGCCAGGCTCTGCCATCTTACCATGGAGATGTATTCCAGGATGCTAATGCCATCTTCATGCACTGCGAGCCAGACAAGGGTATTCTCTGTTGGAGATGGAGGCAAGGGCTACGAAGAAAGAAGTGCTTTTTGTTAAGAACAGCATGCCAGTAGAAACCCAGACATAGAAAATATACAGCGCATTTGTATTTAGCAATCTCTGGATCTGAAAATTCTACATTTTTTTAAAATGTTCTATTTCTTGCAGAATTATCTTCCTGCATCTCTAGATCATGCTTGGCTGTGCCCTGCAGTCAGTTATTTAACTGGCAAAATACAATCTCTATGTAATACCTTCCAGTGAAGGGATCTGTAATCCGGAAATGGCAACCGCCACTACGGCAAATGTAAGCCACATTGAGGCTGCAAATTGGTGGGAAAATGTGGGATACAAATGCTACAAAAATAAATAAATAAACAAATAAGTAAATAAATAAATCATTTTAATAGACCTAAAAGATTGGTTAAGCCGGCTGAAGATGTTTCTTTGCAAAGGAGCTCTGGAAGTGCGGCATTAGATGCAAAACTTTCAGCTTTTTAAATTTCCTTTGAGACGCAGTGCCTGTTAAATGTAGCCATGCCAGGATTCAGACCATTTTGGAAATGAATGGAATGGATTCTTTTTCTACTAATATTTATATCGGACCATCAGAAATAGCAGCCACATCAAGCTTCGAAAGAGCAACCGGCTGTAGCCTTCCTCACTGGGCCAACAGAACTATTTTTTAAATGCTTTAATATATAGCTTCTATTCAGATCTTCAAGCATTATTTTTCTCGGTAGAAACTGCACCTTATAATTTTTCATACTGGTCTATATGTAAGGATTTTTTTTTTTTAAAGTTCTATTGGACCTATGAGGAAGGCTATAGTAATATAGTAACATAGTAGATGATGGCAGAAAAAGACCTGCATGGTCCATCCAGTCTGCCCAACAAGATAAACTCATATGTGTATACCTTACCTTGATTTGTACCTGCCTTTTTCAGGGCACAGACCGTACAAGTCTGCCCAGCAGTATTTCCCGCCTCCCAACCACCAGTCCCGCCTCCCATCACCGGCTCTGGCACAGACCGTATAAGTCTGCCCTCCACTATCCTCGCCTCCCAACCACCAACCCCTCTTCCCCCCACCTGCTCTGCCACCCAATTTCGGCTAAGCTTCTGAGGATCCATTCCTTCTGCACAGGATTCCTTTATGCCTACCCCAAGCATGTTTGAATTCCGTTACCGTTTTCATCTCCACCACCTCCCGCGGGAGGGCATTCCAAGCATCCACCACCCTCTCCGTGAAAAAAATAGAGAGGGTGGTGGATGCTTTGAATGCCCTACTCTTTAAAACCCTGAAATGGCAACTGTTTCTGATATAAATAATTAGGCTTGTTTATAAATGGGGGCACTACTTATGCATTGATATGAATCTTTAAATCTTCTGAACCTTTGTGAAGTGCTGACTAGGCACCATAGGTTCATACGTACCTTTACAAAATAGTTCTGGAAGCCTGTCCCCAGTAGCGAACAAAGGGGTCCTTTTACTAAAGCTTAGTGCGTGATAACAGAATTAGTACGCACTAATTTCTAAGATGCCCATTTTATACCTATGGGCGTCCTAGCATTTATATAGTAAATTATTTGATTTTGATTATACTAATTCTCCCCTCTGTTTACTAAGCCACACGGTAATGCCAACACAGCCCATTCAAAGTGAATGGGCTGTATCGCCTTTAGCGCACAGCAGCCGCTATTCTCCGAAGACAAGCAGGCTGCTTGTTCTCACGTGTGGGTCGACGTCCGCGTCGGCCCAGGAATCGGCATTTTGCCAGCAAAATAAAACAAAGTTTTGCTAGAGTCTTCTAGCGCGCGAATCGCACACACCGCGCATGCACGGACGATTTCCCGCCCATTGCGTGAGTGTGCTTCCTCAGTTTTTTCTTGTCCATGGCATTTCTACACTTCTCTTCATTTTTAGCCCAGGAGAAAGAGTCTTGACGATGAGTTCGTTTACTTTTCTTCTCATTCTAAAAAAAAAAACCTTCTCCCGTATTTTTCTAGTTTTTAGCACCTTTTTAATAAGTTTTCTTTCTTTTTTGACGCGGTCAACTTTCAGGCCGCATGGCTGGGTTCTTTCCTTTCTTTTGTGCCTCTTTTTCTTTTCAAGGCACAATTGTGTCGTTTGATTTCGCCGAAGCCGTTTTCCCTTCCATGTCATCGAAGACACCCAGCGGCTTCAAGCGTTGTACGCGGTGCAACCGGACTATCTCAGGTACCGACACCCACGCCTGGTGTATCCAGTGCCTTGAGCCCGAACATTGCCCAGCTGCTTGTAGTCTGTGTCTTCGTATGACGAAACGGACTCAAGCGTCTCAAGAAGCCCAATGAGAAAAACCTTTTGGGGCTCAGTCCGGTCCTTCAACGTCGGCATCGACATCGGAACCAAGGTCAGCGGCGTCGACATCGACAGGAGGATCGACGTCAGGAAGAAAGGTAATGGCTGCTGAGAGACCAACTCGCGCTGGGAGCAGTGAGGCGTCGAATGGGTGTTATGCAGGCCCCCCAGGACCGACTTTATTTCTACACCCATCTGCACTCTCAGAAATGCATGACAAATTCTTTCAATCAATCCATTAAGAAAGTTGCATGCTTGGCATCTTTAAAATTTACTGTCACTCCCCAACAGGCGTGTCCAACATCAATGCTTTAAACAAATTAAACCTGTAGGGACAGAGGTATAGGATCCAAAACAAGCAGAAAAAGTGTAGCTTTTAGACCGTTGCAACTTGGAAGATCAGATCTTGAGTGAATACTTCAGCTGAGCGTTAGAAGGGAGTCTTGAAGCTGTTCTGATTCTAAATGGGCCTCATATTCAGCCAGCGGCAATCATTGTTTTGATAATCACCGTTGGGATTAAACCCAGAAATTCAATGCCGGGCCATGTCCGTGCACCAGCACTGAATTTCCGGGTATCTGGAGCCAGTTAAGTGCGATATTCAGCACCTAACCAACTATAAGTTACCGCGTAAAGACAGAACTGCATAAAAGTCACTCTTACTTATGCGATTAACCTGGTCAGTTACGCTGTGATTAATACTTAATCGGCCAAGTGCCCACTCTGACCCCGGAACGCCCCCAAAATAGCCAGTTTGTGTCCTAAATGCAGCAAGCATACATCTAGCTTACAGTCTTCTGTAAGTTACATATGTAAGTGGGAGCCCTGCCTATGTCTTGCCCATGCTACACCCCTGTGTACACCCTGCTTGAAAATATGCGCTATGTAAGTTATGCAAATATTTCCAGTACCACACTTGGGGCCTTTTTTTTTTTTTTTTTTTTTAATTAAGATTCACTAGTGGTTCCCGTGCACCAATGCCGACGGAGTCTATTCAAAGTGAATGGGCTTTGTTGGTTTTGCCGAACTGGGAGCCGCTAGTGTGGCTTGATAAAAAAGGCCCTTAGGAGCCTTGGTAGCCTTTACATCTGTAGGTGTGCATGTACACGCATAAATGTAGAATTGCCCCATAAGTGGATAAGGTAATCAAGATAGCGGCTAAATAATGCCAATATCTGGATAACTTTTGGAGGCACCCTGAAATGCCTCTATTTGTTATCTGGCCAATATTCAGCCGCGGTCAGGGATTTCTTAAATGCCAACTGTCACCAGTTAATTTAGCCCTGGTTATTTAGTGCTGGGCAATGTGCGGGCACCTGCACTGAATATCCCAACACTAAATTGTCCCACAAGTGCCAGCCGGAGCAGACCGATATTTAGCTGGGGACTACATGAGACAATTAATGTGGGCCCCCGGTTGAATATCAGCTGGGACCTGCATAACTTTTTTAGGTTTTTTTCTAGTGCCCGCAATCCCCCTCATGGCCCCCCCTAAAAAGCCCCCTCCCTTCCTCAGTTGGAATCATGTAGAAGCCTCCCAACCTCTCCCTGAATATGCTGCCCCACCCTCATCTCTCTCCCCCCCCCCCCCCCCCCCCCCCCCCCGGCAGTCTGAATACTGCCGGCACATGTATAACTGCTGGGCTCCTCCCAACCCCCTGTGCCTCCCCTGACCTGCGCTGCCCATTATTTTGTGCTGTCAGAGCCGATATTCCATGGCGCTGCCAGGTTTAGCGCCACTAAATCAGCCCCAGGTGATTCAAGAGGGAAAGAGCCTCTCCTGCCTGCTTAAATTGCTTTGAATATCGGGCCTTTTTTGGGTAACTTTAGGCTGGACACCAAGATGTGTAGTCAAAAGTATATTTTGCCTTCCATGCACATTTAAAAAAACTCACATGGTTAGCATCAGGTGCTAACCTCATAAATGCTTTTGAAAAGCACATTTTAAAGAGATAACTTCTTATTGGCCTCAAACCAAGTTTCTTAACTCACTACTACTACTCATCATTTCTATAGCGCTACTAGACGTACGCAGCGCTGTACACTTAGTATTTCACAGCTCCACACACAATGGATTTAAAACCCACAAAATATGATTCTCTACCTTTGCAGAAAACAGCTTGGCGCCAAAGAAGGGCCACTTCTTAGCAACAGTCAGATAAATGCGCACGCAATCCGCCACACTGTGTCCACGAAGAGCCGTCCACCTTGCTGCGATTCGCTGATGAAGCTGTCTATAGATAAGGAAAAAGGACAGGGTATTCAGAGCAATGCCACAGATATAATTCAAGTAATGGCTCTTGCCAGAGGCTGCAAACGTTTTGCCAGTAGTACATAATGAGGCATATTTTCAAAGCACTTAGCCTCCCAAAGTTCCATAGAAACCTATGGAACTTAGCCTCCCAAAGTGCTTTGAAAATATGCCTCAATATGTAACAAGCAGGTGTCTTAACATCCATATCATATAGGAATACCTCTGAGATCCAAGGACTGGTGTCACATTTAACGCCAGATTGGTGAAGACAGTCTACTCTAGTAGATGCATCTGAAGCTATTCCTCTGGGGGTTGAATATTTATTTATTTGTTGCATTTGTATCCCACATTTTCCCACCTTTTTGCAAGCTCAATGTGGCTTACATTATGCCGTAATGGCGAACGCCATTTCCGGAATGAGAAATACAAAGTACTGTTACATTAAAGTTCATAAATGTTAAGGTAAATTATAAAATAAGTTGGATAAACAGTTCATTTCAGGCATAAGAGATAAAGGGGTAATGCGTTAATGTTCATTGGTGACAAATTGATTGATACGATCAGGTGTAAAGAATTTGGCTTTATCTGGTTCTGAAGTAGGTCAATTATGATGGTTCATTATGGTATGTCTTCTTGAATAGGTTGGTCTTTAGTAACTTCCGGAAGGCTGTTAAGTCGTGCATTATTTTTAAGGCCTTTGGAAGTGCATTCCACAATTGTGTGCTGATGTAGGAGAAGCTAGATGCATATATTAATTTATATATCTTTGGACATGCAAATTCTTATTAGCCCAAAGTTATGCATCCTAAAAGGGGGTGGGATTTGGGCCATTTTGGGGATAGTGCCACTTATCTCAGTAAGCAAAAAAATCTCCCAAGCAAATGCAAAGGAAGTATCCAAATTTATTGCATATTCTTCCACACGCTTTTGCAGATGAAAAAGACAAAAGATATTGCAACTTTTTCTTCTAAATTACTCAAAATCAGTTTTTAAAGTGCCTGTGATATAAATTAATTTAACATCAACAGAAAATGTCTGCTGTATGCAAGGTCAACGGGACCCGTTTCACCGACAAACACGGCTTCATCAGGGTCTTAAACAATACAGACAACCAATTTTGCATTTGCTGTGTGTATGGCGAAGACAAACTTACATCTAAGCTGTTAAATTCATTTACATCACAGCCTAAATTTCCAAGCGCCCATCCGCACAACTAAATTTAGTTGCAGGAAGTTATGCCAAATAAAATTTGGTTTAAATACCGACACCTAAATTAGGTGAGGACTGGGTGTGTTCTATAACAAGCATGGATTTTAGAAATGCCTACAACCCACCCATTCCACCCCCATGGCCAGGCCCCCTGTTCAATGTGACTTACAGTTTACGTGCATCGCATTATAAAATACGCTAAAACAATTCTGCGCATAAATTCTAATTAATGCCAGTTAGTGTCAATAATTGCCTAAGTGGCAATTATTGGCATTGAATGGCTTGTCAACTAATTAAGTTGCATGCGCGAATCCAGAATACAACTGGATTTGCTCGCAGAACTTAAGTTGTGCTACATAGAATCCGGGGGACTATCTCATTTCAATGCTCTCTTAAAAAAAAAAAAAAGTGTCTTGTTACCGTTGAACATGAGATGTTAATATGGAGTGGAGGAGTGGCCTAGTGGTTAGAGTGGTGGACTTTGGTCCTGGGGAACTGGGTTCGATTCCCACTGCAGGCACAGGCAGCTCCTTGTGACTCTGGGCAAGTCACTTAACCCTCCATTGCCCCAGGTACAAATAAGTACCTATATATAATACGTAAGCCGCATTGAACCTGCTATGAGTGGGGAAGCGCGGGGTACAAATGTAAGAAAAAAAATTATAAATACACAATTATTCACTAGAATCATCTTTAAAACCAAGATAAAGGTGATTTCCCCTTTTTACCACATTATTTCACAATTCACTCTTCCAGTTCAGAGCTTGGTTAGGCAAACGCCAGGGGGAGTAAAGCTTGCTATCTGATGGCTAAGGGGCCTAATACAAAGCCACGAACACCTCTTTTTAAGAGGGTTATCAGCACAAGCTGCTCGTCCCTGCTTTTTTTCTCCACCTCCTGCATAGGCTCATATTTCTGCTTTTATCATCAAAAATCAGAACAAAATGTTTATGCTGGGGAAGGAGGTAAAACCCGTATTAGATCAGCCTGCCCCAAATAAAATAGAACCAGTAAGCAACCTTAAAATAAAACCCAGGAATTGGCTCTTTTCTTTTATACCAATTCCTCTCTTCCTGTGACTTCTTGGGAAATATGGGTTATAAAAAGAGCACTTCTATTTCTCTTGCTGCTCATGAAATGGCAGCTTTACACAGATAAGATATCTCGCTCACAGATGGTGTGTGTGGGAATATAAGAGCACATTTTTATAACCTGTATGCAACCATGCTAAAATTAACTTTAAATTTTGCCCAGTAGCGTGTTGATACTGTATCTTACCGTAATTGCTCCTCTGAGCAGCCGTGTCTGTACTGCTTGGGATAAAATCTCTCCAGGGCTTGTTTTATTGCTTGGTTACCCTTGGACTGAGATGTCCCTTGCCCTGCTGGGGTAGAGAATGGCTGTTCATAGTCCCCAGTCTCCACCTGGTGGGGCAATCAGAGGAAACAGAATGGAAAAGCTGGTAGTCTGTGACACAACATTGAAAGTCTCAATGTCAGTAGTACTAATAATAGTCATCAAAGGAGGAAGCAGTATAAACATGAACAAAACACCCAACTCCTATAATAATCCTTCATTCATTTACCAAAAATACAATTTTTTAGTAGAAGTATCGGATCTATCAGACGCGCATGACTCCACCACACTGGCTCAGTAACTTAAGCCAAATTCAATTTAGGGTGGGCATGTATTCGTCATTAATCCAATATCTTTTACTGTATAATTTTTCTTCTTTTTTATTTCCTTTTATCTAAAGTTGTTCTATATTTCAAAACATAATACTTAGCTTAAAAAAGCTTCTTTTTCTTCTTTGGTTCACATCATTGTCTTCCATAAGACATTGCACACTGTTGTAAAGGAGACCTCTCACGCCAACATGAATCCATGTTTCACCATAGGCTGTGTCAAGGGCCGTCTCCAATCAAAGTCGGCTTTTTTTCTTTTTTGATTGGAGAAGGACCTTGACACAGCCTATGGTGAAACATGGATTCATGTTGGCGTGAGAGGTCTCCTTTACTACAGTGTGCAGTGTCTTATGGAAGACTTAATGATGTGAACTAAAGAAGAAGCTCTTTTAAGCTAAGTATTATGTTTTGAAATATAGAAAAACTTTAGATAAAATAAAAAAAGAAAAATTATATAGTAAAAGATATTGGATTAATGACAAATACATGCCCACCCTAAATTGTATTTGGCTTAAGGTACTGAGCCAGTGTGGTGGAGCCATGCACATGTCACGTATGTGAATGTTTCCTTGTCTACGCTCACCTCGACCTCTGGTGGCCAGAACCGGTGGCTGCTATGAACTGTCACACGTTCCAGACTTCAGCCCAGTCCGGTCCGGATCTTCCAGGCTGCCATACTTGCTTTTCTTGTTTGGGCCTGAACAGCACCCGTAGCTGCCTTGTGATTCCTGCAGCTGAGCTTCAGCAGCTGATGGGCTTTATTAATCACTTGGAAACTTCTCTGTTTGCCTTTGCATCGTCTAAGGTCGCTGGTTTGTTGGTGCTTTATTGCACTTCTGCCTAGTCTGGTTTCTTGTTTGAGTTTCTTGTCCAGTTCTAGTTAGTCTGTGTGTAGCTTAGCTTAGGTTTATTGCTTATTTCCTAGTCTTGTTTCTGGTCTGTATTCCTTGTCTAGTTTCTGTCTGTGTTCTTGCTTAGTGGCTGCTCTGCAGCTTTCAGTCCTGATTCTTGTCTGTCAGTATTTTGTACCCTGTTTCAGTGGCTGCTTGGCAGCTTTCAGTTCCTGTCCTCTAACATGTCCATTTCCTGCCTTGTGTAGTATTGTCTGTCTGTGAGTCCTCGCCCAGTTTCCTGCCTTGCTGCCCATGTATATTCCCTTTCTTTCTGACCCTCAGTCCCTGTTCAACCTAGTGGGTATCCAGTTCCTGCCCTGTCTGGTAAGTCCTGCCGGCCGCCTGCACCCAGGGGCTCAACTCCTGAGGAACGGCGGTCAAGTGCAGGTGAAGTCTAGCTGTTTCTGTCAGAGTTCTGCCTTGTCTCTGGTGTGGGGTGGTTTTGCCTGCCACTGCTGCTCCATGGCAGTGGCCCAAGGGCTCACGAACCTAGTTTCTGCCTTGAAATCCTGACAGCACATCTGATAGATCCGATACTTCTACTAAAAAATTGTATTTTTGGTAAATGATGAAGGATTATTATAGGGGCTGGGTGTTTTGTTCACATATACAACATTGAAAGTAGCAGCAGCAGCACAAACAAAGATTCTGAAAATATCAGCCTACCTAATTCTTAATCCTACTGCTTCCTCTTTTAGTTTTATTTGTATACCTGCTTTCTTTTTTTCACTCATATTATCATATTCTACATCAGTGGTCTTTGTCACACAGTAAAGCATATAGAGACAGACTTAAAGATCTCAATATGTATACTTTGGAAGAAAGGCAGGAGAGGGGAGATACGATAGATGTTTAAATTCCTCTATGGCATAAATGCACAGGAGGCGAGTGTCTTTCAACTGAAAGGAAGCTCTGGAATGTGGGGGCATAGGATCAAGGTCAAAGAAGAGAGACTCAGAAGTAACCTGAGGAAATACTTCTTCATGGAAAGGGTGGTAAATTCGTGGAACAGTCTCCCAGTGGAGGTGGTGGAGACGAAAACTGAATCTGAATTCAAGAAACTTTGGGACAAGTACATAGGCTCTTCCAAGGGAGAGGAAGGGAGTGGAGGAGTGGCCTAGTGGTTAGGGTGGTGGACTTTGGTCCTGGGGAACTGAGTTAGATTCCCGGCACAAGCAGCTCCTTGTGACTGTGGGCAAGTCACTTAACCCTCCATTGCCCGCCGCATTGAGCCTGCCATGAGTGGGAAAGTGTGGGGTACAAATGTAACAAAAAATAAAAATAAATAAAAATATAGATGACATATATGAGCAGACTGGATAGGTCATATGGTCTTTATCTGCCTTCATTTTTCTCTGTTTCTATCTTTACGCTTATTTGAGGTGTGAACCTTTTGCTATAGCACCCATGTCCCCCCCCCCCCCCCAATGCATTTCACAACAGAAAATAATCTGTTATAGTGAGACAGCGCCTTTATAGAAAATGGTAAGAAGTAGCACAGATGCTGTACTCGCTTGTAGAGCAGTGGTTCTCAACCCAGTCCTTGGCACACACCTAGCCGGTTAGGTTTTCAGGACACCCATAATGAATATGCATGAGATAGATGTGGATACAATGCAGGTAGTGCATGCAAATGCATCTGATGCATATTCATTGTGAATATCCTGAAAACCTGACTGAATGGATGTGTCCTGGGAACTGGATTGAAAGGCCTTGTCCTAGAGTGTTGCAAATGACCCCAAATGTGATTATTTTACGTGGAAAGAAGCAACGACTTATACTGGTCTATGCTGAAGTCTATCGTTCTTGCAAGGATTTTAAGACCAAAGTGGAAGCTCAGGGGGTTTTGCTTTCCTTGCATGGGGTTACAGAAGTAAACATTTAACTGTATTCAGGAACAGTAAGATATAATATACAGTAATCATATAACATTTCAGAGATTACCTGAGCCACAAGAGCCGCCATTTCCAATGCCAACTCCTTGTTAACAGGAAATAATCCATGTACGATCTGATCGTTTGTCTGAAACATCAACAGCAACTTCTCTCTCTCTGTCTCCCCAGAGAACTGTTTTGAGAAGCAGAGCCTGCAAAGAAATGTGGGATCCTTAAAATACATAAAATAAAAAGGATTATCTGGTACTTCGTGTTTTCTTCTCCTTCGGGAAAAGTTGGGTTTTAAGATTGTTGGCAAAATACCAGGCCACACTCGTGAGTAAAATCTTTTACATCCCTAGGAAAAGCAGAGAATAGCAGAGAAATATGTGCTTCTCTTCTATATTCCTGTACTAGCCGTTGAGCCCGCTAAAACGGGCTGGTATTGGGGTTTTCGGAGGTTGACACTGCCCCCCCCCCCGCGTGGTCGCCACCGCTCCCCTTTCCCCCGCTACCGTTCCCCCTACCCACCCCCGGAGTCGCCCCTCCACCCAGCCCAGGCCCTCTCTCCGCTACTGAACTTACATCCATTCGCCGGAACGCAGCAGGGCAGATCAGCTGAGCTGCCGTTGGCCTTCCTTCTCTGCCTGTGTCCCGCCCTCGTGTGACGTAATCTGCCCTGCTACGTTCCGGCGAATGGATGTAAGTTCAGTAGCGGAGAGAGGGCCTGGGCCGGGTGGAGGGCTGGCGGCGGCGATACCGGGTGGGGGGAGCGGTAGCGGCAACCTCGGGCAGGGGGGGAGCGGTAGTGACCTCAGCGGCTTTGCGCAGTTTCTCTCTCTGTCCCGCCCCTGTCATCACGTATTGACGCGGGGGCGGGACAGAGAGGGAAGTCTCTACTGGGCATTTGCGAGTGAGTCGGTCACTCACCGTTTATATGTTTCACGCTATGGTCTCAGCTAATGGTCCTCTGCACCCCAGCAGTAAATGCTGAATATTTATCTATCACCCATCACACCAGGTACTCAGGAAACTGAAGCTGGTCTTACTAAAGGCAGAGAGATAAGGAGGGAATCAGTTCTGTGTGTGTACCTGTTCTTGTAAGTGAGACGGACAGTCCTTGTGCTCTCACATTTCCCAGGATGCTGTTCCTTGAAGGTCTGCTCCCACTTTGAAATAATATCACAGATCTAGGCAGAAAGGCAGTTTTATTAATCTAAAGTAGCCTCATTTCTTCATTATCTAACGAGTTGATCCGGTGCAAAAATGGCTTCAGAATCACCTAGAGCACCTCACCTGCAGTTACACCTGTACAATCACAACACCATCTTCCCAGTTTCAGTCTAGCACCTGACCTCCAATGACACTCGTACAATCATATTAACTTCCCAACACCACTTCAACATTTCACCTCCAGGTACATTTCTACAATTGTGGCACCAGCTTCCGAATCCTTGGACTGCAAAGGGGGAATCAGCATAGGGTTGTCATTTCTCCATGACTGTGCCAGGGTGGATCAAACATACTGCAGTGTGAGTTTGTTGATTATCTCACCGCTTCAAGACTGGATCCTTCTTGCTGTTGAATTAGGTGCCAGGATGTTCAAGTGCTGTGATGTTTCTATGCAGTGGACGGCAACCTTGCAGTGCAACCAAAGTTAAGTGTGTCTTTTTCATTTATTTTGACACACATTGTTTATTTTTTGGACACTATTAAAGAGACTAGCATTACTTTTTGACTGGTTACAGTTTGAAGTGGTTACACTTAAAATTTATGCTACAGCTTTATCTGTACTGGTCTTTTATGAGGTCTTTTCCTCCATTTTTGTGAATTCTTCATACTTAAGGTTTTCCTGTGTTCCTTAAGTTCACCATTTTCTTTTCAGATTTAGCCTGCTTTTAGTATGGTGAAATTGATCGGAGTTGTTTTTTGTTTAAGTAAAGGCTGGCCACAGCATTTAATTTAATCTGTGTATTCAGTGCCACTAATGGTGAAATTGATCTGATTTGTTTTAAGTAAAGGCCGGCCACGGCATTTAATTTAATCTGTATATTCAGTGCCACTAATGGTGAAATTGATCTGATTTGTTTTTTGTTTAAGTAAAGGCTGGCCACGGCATTTAATTTAATCTGTGTATTCAGTGCCACTAATGGTGAAATTGATCTGATTTGTTTTAAGTAAAGGCTGGCCACGGCATTTAATTTAATCTGTGTATTCAGTGCCACTAATGGTGAAATTGATCTGATTTGTTTTTTGTTTAAGTAAAGGCCGGCCACGGCATTTAATTTAATCTGTGTATTCAGTGCCACTAATGGTGAAATTGATCTGATTTGTTTTTTGTTTAAGTAAAGGCTGGCCACGGCATTTAATTTAATCTGTGTATTCAGTGCCACTATCTGCATTCAGAGGTGCTTAACATATTGAGAGCGCAGTCACTGTGCTAGCACTATGGGGTAATTCTATAGGAAGCCAACTACATTTAGGTAAAAAAAATTCAAAAATATCAAAAACCCAGCAAAGCTGTCAGTCGCCATTTTCTACATAGCGGTGATCCATATTCGGAATGTATTCGTCATTAATCCAATATCTTTTACTGTATAATTTTTCTTCTTTTTTTATTTCCTTTTACCTAAAGTTTTTCTGTATTTCAAAACATAATACTTAGCGGTGATCCATATGAATATTGTAATTGATGTCCACCATTGGGGTTTCCTGAGGAAGGAGTGGTTCTCTCCGAAATGGAGCTCTGTTGTGGGAGAGGATGCAGGAGTGGGGGGTTAGGTTGAAGCCACAATGTGGGAAAACGAAGAGGAGGAGGAGGAGACACTGGCGGCATGTGGTGGAAGTCCCTGGGGAGGGGGGGGGGGGAGGAGAAGAAGGGAAATGGAGACATACTGGATTCGCTGACGTCATATTTTACATTATAACACACACACATTATATAAAGTGAGCATGTTATATGAGTTTTTTTTTGTTTGTTTGGGTGTTTTATGGGCTGGATTCAGTAAATGACGCTCAAGATTCGGAGCGGAAAAATGTTGGCACGGAAAGTTATTGTACGCCAGGATCCGCACTAAACTTTGGGCGCAAGGATTTATTATTATTATTTGTAGCATTTGTATCCCACATTTTCCCACCTATTTGCAGGCTCAATGTGGCTTACATTTGCCGTAGTGGCGATTGCCATTTCCGGACTACAGAGTTGCACATGGTTTTACATTCAAGTGCGTACATACATACATTGTGATCTTGCGTAGGTGTCAGCATTATGTTGTTACTCAGGTATCGACATTAGGGTGAGAGTGATAGTGTTTGGCAGTGAGGTTAGTCAGCATTATGTGGTTATATAGTATTCGGTATTAGATTAGAAGTGGTATTGTTTGTTCATTAAGAGCATTGAGGTTACTCGGTCGCGTGGTTAAGGTCGATCCAGTCTTATTCTTCATTCTTATTGTTTAGTAATTAGGAAGGTTGTTTATTGTATGCCTTCTTGAATAAGTCAGTTTTACACCAACTGAAACCAGGTGTAAATCCCAGCGTGCACTATTCTATAACACCGTGCACATCTTCTATGTTTCAACAATTCTTTATTGATGACTTTTCAGAGAATCTCATCCCGCAGTGTATACACACCAAAATGCAAATAGAAAACATAAAATCATTCTCTATATTGACTCACTATTATAATCTGTCATCTAAAATTTAACTTTATGACCCCACCTCCCCTCCATCCCTCTATATTAAGAAAGACATACATTCTCCACTGTTAAATAAACTTAACAAAATTGTGAAGCAGCAATTAACATCACTCAATTGCAGTACGTTCCCCCAAATCCCCCCCCCCCGTCTCATCCAACTTAACCTCAAGTTTACATCCGACTAGTTACAATAAACAATACAACTTAAAGTATCAACTATTGTATTCTTTTTGAATATTTTTACTGCTGTAATTGTCTATTGCTCATGTTTGATCTATTCTTACTGTAGGCTGCCTTGAATGAACTCCTTCAAAAAGGTGGTAAATAAATCCTAATAAATAAATAAAATAACATTCATGAGAAATCCTTTGAGGAAGAAGGGCAACCTTCGAAAGCTAATCAAGAAATGTATTAAGTTATGTCCAATAAAAAAGGTATCATCTTATTTTCTTTTCCATGTTTTATTTTGTTTGATTTCTATTGATAACCTTTAAGAGTGGACTAACACGGCTACCACACCTCTCTATTTAACATGTAGAACTCCAAAGAATATCAACATTCCATGTAGAATCCCAAAGAGTAGCAACATTCCAAGTAGAATCTCAAAGACTAGCAAGATTCCATGTAGAATCCCAAAGAGTAGCAACATTCCATGTAGAATCCCAAAGAGTAGCAAGATTCCATGTAGAAGAAGGGCAACCTTCGAAAGCTAATCAAGAAATGTATTAAGTTATGTCCAAATAAAAAGGTATTATCTTATTTTCTTTTCCATGTTTTATTTTGTTTGATTTCTATTGATAACCTTTAAGAGTGGACTAACACGGCTACCACACCTCTCTATTTAACATGTAGAACTCCAAAGAGTAGCAACATTCCATGTAGAATCCCAAAGAGTAGCAACATTCCAAGTAGAATCTCAAAGACTAGCAAGATTCCATGTAGAATCCCAAAGAGTAGCAACATTCCATGTAGAATCCCAAAGAGTAGCAAGATTCCATGTAGAAAAAGGGCAACCTTCAAAAGCTAATCAAGAAATGTATTAAGTTATGTCCAATAAAAAAGGTATTATCTTATTTTCTTTTCCATGTTTTATTTTGTTTGATTTCTATTGATAACCTTTAAGAGTGGACTAACACGGCTACCACACCTCTCTATTTAACATGTAGAACTCCAAAGAGTAGCAACATTCCATGTAGAATCCCAAAGAGTAGCAACATTCCAAGTAGAATCTCAAAGACTAGCAAGATTCCATGTAGAATCCCAAAGAGTAGCAAGATTCCATGTAGAAGAAGGGCAACCTTCGAAAGCTAATCAAGAAATGTATTAAGTTATGTCCAATAAAAAAGTATTATCTTATTTTCTTTTCCATGTTTTATTTTGTTTGATTTCTATTGATAACCTTTAAGAGTGGACTAACACGGCTACCACACCTCTCTATTTAACATGTAGAACTCCAAAGAATAGCAACATTCCATGTAGAATCCCAAAGAGTAGCAACATTCCAAGTAGAATCTCAAAGACTAGCAAGATTCCATGTAGAATCCCAAAGAGTAGCAACACTCCATGTAGAATCCCAAAGAGTAGCAAGATTCCATGTAGAAGAAGGGCAACCTTCGAAAGCTAATCAAGAAATGTATTAAGTTATGTCCAATAAAAAAGGTATTATCTTATTTTCTTTTCCATGTTTTATTTTGTTTGATTTCTATTGATAACCTTTAAGAGTGGACTAACACGGCTACCACACCTCTCTACTTAAGATGAGAAATCCAAAACCATTCAATCTCCTGAATTTCCCCTGACTCTGAGCTGTAGAGGAAACCATAAAATCCCCTCCCTACTTGCTGCCACCAATCAAACCCCATCCCCCCCTGTCCTCCCCACCCCTTCCCTGGTGTACGGTGTGCAGTGAACCCCTACCACCCACCTAAACTATCCTCGGCGCCCCAGAGAGAACTTATTCAATATTTTACTTCGTGCCCGTGGTGATATCTTATTCAAATAAGCCTCCCAGACATCAAGAAACCTCTGTTGCCTTCTAGCGGACAAATTTATTTATTTGTTGCATCTGTGCCCCACATTTTCCCACCTATTTGCAGGCTCAATGTGGCTTACATAGTACCGTGAGGTGTTAGCCACCTCCGGTGATGAAACAAATACAGAGTGATGTTGTTACAGACACATTAGAGAATCAAGAGAAGAAGGGTAATATATTGTTCATTGCAAGTTTTGGTTTCATTGTGTTGCTGAGTTCAGGCACTTAAGTTGAATTAGTAGGGTATGCCTTTTTGAACAGACTGGTCTTTACTGATTTCCAGAAGTTGAGGTGATCCTGTGTTGTCTTTATGGCTTTTGGTAATGTGTTACATAGTTGCGTTCTTATATAGGAGAAGCTGGATCTGTAAATTGATTTGTACTTGAGTTCCTTGCAGCTAGGGTGGTGAAGATTTAGGTATGTTTGTGATGTTCTAATTGTGTTTCTGGTTGGTAGATCTATGAAATCAGCCATATAACTCGAGGCTTCGCCACAGATTATCTTGTGGACCAGGGTGCAGATTTTGAACGTAATACGTTCTTTGATTGGGAGCCATTGCAGTTTTTCTTGTAGGGGTTTGGCGATGTCTAATCACAATTTTCCAAAGATAAGCCTGGCTGCTGTGTTTTGAGCAGTCTGTAGTTTCTTTATGAGTAGTTCTTTACATCCCGCATAAAGTCCATTGCAATAGTCAGCATGGCTTCATACCCAGGGCCGTGCCAACACGATAAGCAAGGTAAGCATGGCAGGAGGGCGCCATCCTCTGGGGGGCGCCCCGCCGCACCATGCTTACCTCGCCCTCTTCTCCCTAGATCCTTTTCCTTTTTTTTTTTTGTTTAAATTTACCTCTGTCCGGCGGCAGCGTAGCGTTAGTGAGGAGGCGGCGCTCCCCCGCCCCGACGTGTCAGTCTTCCCTTCGCTCAGTTCCGCCTTCTTCTGACATCAGAAATGATGTCAGAAGAAGGCGGAACACTGAGCGAAGGGAAGACTGACATGTTGAGGCGGGGGAGCGCCACCTCCTTCTCACTAACGCTACGCTGCCGCCGGACAGAGGTAAATTTAAACAAAAAAAAAAGGAAAAGGATCTGGGGAGAAGAGGGCGGGTAGTGTAGCGATCGTTTTCGGGGGGGGGGGGGCAACTGCAGGGGGGCACCGGAGACCCTAGGCACGGCCCTGTTAATACCATTGATTGTATCAGGTTGCGGAAAGTTGCCTTCGGGAAGAATAGTTTCACGCATTTAAGTTTCCACATTGAGTGGAACATTTTCTTGATTGTGGAATTCACTTGGGTCTCGAGTGTGAGGTTTCAGTCGATTGTGACACCAAGGATTTTCAGGCTATCTGAAACGGGAAGGACGTAGTCCGGGGTGACTAAGTTTGTGGGTATATTCGTGTTGTATTGGGATGAGAGGATGAGGCAGTGTGTTATTTCTGTATTGAGTTTTAGTTGGAATGCGTTTGCCCATGAGTTCATGATGTGGAAGCCGAGGTTAATTTCATTGGTGATTTTTCTCAGATCATGTTTGAAAGGGATGTATATTGTGAATCTTTATGATCCCATTCAAATACGTTCCTCGAGACTCCCAAACCAACAGTTCATGTAGTTTATTCTTCCAATACCAGAAGGAGGGAGGGCGATCCAATATCCAGTGATTAAGTATGCAATTCTTCTCCCAAATGCATGACTTACCCAATAATAATTTCTCTCCCACCGTGCCAGCTCCCCACAAACAAGGAGAACCAAACATCGATCTCTCAAATGTAACAGATACTTCCTGTCCCAACACCCACTGAAGAAATTGGGTAATAACACCGTGCACATCTTAAGGGAACGCCCATGACCTACCATGCACATCTTAAGGGAATCCTCCTGACCTGCCCATTCTCCTCTCATCATTATGTTCCCTTTGCAGATCCGTGTGGAAACATTAGGCACTATTTTATAAATGGGTGAATTTTTTGCCCCATTTTGGTGCCCTGCATCTGTTAGAATGCTTTTCTACGCTGAAAAGCCGGTGCAGAAATAGAGATGCCATATATAGAATTCGCCCATCCTATATAATAATTCTCACCTCCAACGTTCTGAGGCTGCCTGGAACCGTGGAAAAGGAAAGTGGAGTAGATAAAAGTGATGTCATTCCTGAAGTGCCACTGATTGGCTGCTATGACATGCTGCAGAACGTTCAATAGACAGGAGTGGAAGTGAACAAAGCAAGTCTATGGTAAGCAAGGAAGCCCATTGGTTAATCTCTGATTCCACTCCCCAAAGTAGCCATCATTCCTAAACACTAAAAAAAAAAAAAGGAAACCTAGGAGCTGCTTCTCATTGCCGTTTTTACAGCTGTTTCACTGGACAAAAGGAGGGGGGAGACACACCGACCCTGCAACTGGGAGGGGGGGGAGGGGGGACCCTGAGGGGGACCCTGCAACTGGGAAAAAAGGAGGAAGGGATGGAGGGGGACCCTGCAACTGGGAAAAAGGGAGGATGGGAGGAGGGAGGACCATGCAACTGGGAAAAAGGGAGGATGGGAGGAGGGAGGACCATGCAACTGGGAGGGAGGGAGGAAGGAAGGGAGGGGGGGACACCCCTGCAAATGGGAGACATACCGGGGGGCTGGACGACCCTGGAACTGGGAGAGAAGGGGGACCCTGGCACATACTCTCATTCTCACACACACACTCGCACCCAGTCTCACTCTCTCTCTGTCACACACACACACTCGCACATTCACTCTCTCTCAAACATACACACTCCGAGGAAAACCTTGCTAGCGCCCGTTTCCTTTAAAACAGAAACGGGCCTTTTTTACTAGTATATGCATAAAAATACAGTAATTTCCAACCTTGTCTCTCCCCACAAAACAACATGGCTATTGAACAAAGGTTCACATTTCCCTCTACCCTGAATGAAAATGTCCCTGAAAAGTATAGGTATTTTATTCTGCCCTGTGCCTGATCAACAAAGAAATATACTCACCTTTATGCTTCCCTGTAAGCAATGCTCCAAATCCTTCCCAGAAGGATCATCAGTAAACAGTGCAAATCCCGACTGGCTTGGTCTCCTCATTCCCATGTCCTGATTTAGTGTGACCAGAAACTCCTCCACCGTGGTGGAAGCATCAAACCCAACTACCTGTGATGGGAACGTGGGTAAAGAGGCACATTCAGAAAGTAAAGAGATCAGTGATAATACAGTATATATTTTTTTTTAGTTACATTTGTACCCTGCGCTTTCCCACTCATGGCAGGCTCAATGCGGCTTACATGGGGCAATGGAGGGTTAAGTGACTTGCCCAGAGTCACAAGGAGCTGCCTGTGCCTGAAGTGGGAATTGAACTCAGTTCCCCCAGGACCAAAGTCCACCACCCTAACCACTAGGCCACTCCTCCACTAGCAACATTCCATGTAGAAGTCGGCCCTTGCAGATCACCAATCTGGCCGCGCAGGCTTCTGCTTCTGTGAGTCTGACGTCCTGCGCAGCCTTCTACATGGAATGTTGCTAGTGGAATAGCAACATTCCATGCAGAATCTCCAATAGTAGCAACATTCCATATAGAATCTCCAATAGTAGCAACAGAATCTCAATAGTAGCAACATTCCATGTAGAATCTCCAATAGTAGCAACATTCCATGTAGAATCTCCAATAGTATCTATTTTATTTTTGTTACATTTGTACCCTGCGCTTTCCCACTCATGGCAGGCTCAATGCGGCTTACATGGGGCAATGGAGGGTTAAGTGACTTGCCCAGAGTCACAAGGAGCTGCCTGTGCCTGAAGTGGGAATTGAACTCAGTTCCTCAGGACCAAAGTCCACCACCCTAACCACTAGGCCACTCCACCACTGTTGCTACTATTTGAGATTCTACATGGAATGTTGCTATTCCAACATTCCATGTAGAAGTCGGCCCTTGCAGATCACCAATGTGGCCGCGCAGGCTTTTGCTTCTGTGAGTCTGACGTCCTGCACGTACGTGCAGGACGTCAGACTCACGGAAACAGAAGCCTGCGCAGCCTTCTACATGGAATGTTGCTAGTGGAATAGCAACATTCCATGCAGAATCTCCAATAGTAGCAACATTCCATGTAGAATCTCCAATAGTATCTATTTTTTTTTGTTACATTTGTACCCCGCGCTTTCCCACTCATGGCAGGCTCAATGCAGCTTACATGGGGCAATGGAGGGTTAAGTGACTTGCCCAGAGTCACAAGGAGCTGCCTGTGTCTGAAGTAGGAATTGAACTCAGTTCCCCAGGACCAAAGTCCACCACCTAACCACTAGGTCACTCCTCCACTGTTGCTACTATTTGAGCTATTCTACTAGCAACATTCCATGTAGAAGTCGGCCCTTGTAGATCACCAATGTGGCCGCGCAGGCTTCTGCTTCTGTGAGTCTGACGTCCTGCACGTACGTGCAGGACGTCAGACTCACAGAAACAGAGGCCTGCGCAGCCTTCTACATGGAATGTTGCTAGTGGAATAGCAGCATTCCATGTAGACTCTCCAATAGTAGCAACATTCCATGTAGAATGTCCAATAGTAGCAACATTCCATGTAGAATCTCCAATAGTATCTATTTTATTTTTGTTACATTTGTACCCTGCGCTTTCCCACTCATGGCAGGCTCAATGCGGCTTACATGGGGCAATGGAGGGTTAAGTGACTTGCCCAGAGTCACAAGGAGCTGCCTGTGCCTGAAGTGGGAATCGAACTCAGTTCCTCAGTTCCCCAGGACCAGAGTCCACCACCCTAACCACTAGGCCACTCCTACTTTAACCTGAGAAATTTGGAAGCATGAAAAGGGATACACACTGGAGGAATCTGACACAGTCTAATATCCCTTAATTCCACCAGAACAGCTTTTGTGCGGAATACATTTTTAAAAAATGTTATGCATATGAAGTACTTGATCGCTGTACATCCTAAGACTGTGGTCAAATGGGGGAAAATTTGGGGTTTGTTAAAAGATTTAATAGGCTACTTCTAAATGTCTATGTATCCAGCTCCCTCCCAGCCTCCCTACCCCCCCCCCTCCTTTTTCTCTCTCTCTCTAGATGTTATTTGTTGCTTGTTATATCATGTTATACAAAACTTCTATTCCGCAAATACCTGCATGATTCTATGTGGATTACGATTTTCACAAAAGACTGAACAAACCAGCCATCCGGGAATTACAATCTCACAGTCTAACAAAATCTAATTTTAAGTAACGGATACTGTTAAATAACATTTTTAACGCCTTTCTGAACAGCAAATAATTTGTTAATCCAAGAATCAAATGGGGCAATGTGTTCCATTTATTTATTTTATTGCATTTGTATCCCACATTTTCCCACCTATTTGCAGGCTCAGTGTGGCTTACAATACATTGTGAATGATGGGAATACAATGTGTTACAGTACGATTATGGGTTACATTATGAGGAGTTATGGGAAGACAAAGTCAAGTCAAAACATCATTTGGAGCGTAGAAACAATGGAATGTTACAATGGGGAAAAGATAGGGCGATAGAACAATTGCACGAAAACCTTATAGTATAACAATTTTATATGTGGGTGGAGTATTAATTGTGGAGAAAATACGGGGTGTTAATATGTGTCCCAGCTTGAGACCCATCCACTGGAATAGTGGTAGGCCGAGTTACATAGCTTAAACTGCTGAAAAGCACTGACTAGGCCTGAAAATCTGATGATGGCCTTGTTGCTGAGCACCTGCAGAAGCAGGACTGCTTGATAAGCCTTATTAGAATTTAGTGTGACATTCAAAAGCAGTGTAAAAGCCAAGATCAAGGAATTGATGGCTAAAATCCTAAAAAGTTTGGTTCAGAAAATGGAGTCTGCTGCAGTTAAAATGGCTCCCAGTATCACAAGATATAAACTGATCTCTCCATATTAGGAGAGATGTTTACAAGACAGGAAACTGTCGTTATTAGGCAATTTCAGAGGAGGGGGGAAGAGGGAGCAGGTGGGCACCTGACCTGCGGTTAAGTATGATTCACAGATGAAAAAAAAAAAGAAAAAAAAAAGTCTTTCTCCATTGAGTTGTATGGACTGCAAAAACTATAAAAAAAATGTAAATCTGAACTGAAATCGGAGTCCTTCCCCGACGCCAGTCAGACAGTGAAGCTACGGTCCGTTGAACCCAGAATTTGACTGATGTGTGTACCAGCTGGAAGTTTCACTTGGTGAGAATAAAGACTATTTCTATCACTAAACTTCTCCAGCCTGAGTTTCAATCTTTTGATTGTCTATCTCCTTCTTTGAACTGTCTCACACAAATAGTATACACACAAGTAAATTATCTTTCACTCATGTATACATTATGTGGGAAAATAAATGGCCAAAGATTCACCTAGATCCTAGAAGCCAGAAAGCCGAGGTCCTGGGAATTAGATTTGAACTGCGCCTTCTGTCACCCCCTCTACACCTCTGTGTCCGAAGGTGGTCCTTTGGACCACTGTTCACCTCACCGTGGAAAGGGGTTCTACGGAGGTCTAGAGAGCGGTGGATAAAACAACTCCTATTTAAACAGGGGTAAGAGAATTCAGAAGAGTGTGTATTGATGTATTTCTGTTAGTGTGTGTGGACTTCATGTGTTTTGATCCTTGCAGTAAATTGTCTCAAAGAGATAAGTCTTCAATCGTTTGCAGAAGTCGGTTAATTCATAGATCGTTTTCAGGTTGCGTGGTAGTGTGTTCCAGAGTTGCGTGCTCATATAAGAGAAGGTTGATGCATACAAAAGCAACCTGAATGAAGTGAAAAATCAAACACTTTTCATGATTTAATTTGCCTTACTGAAGGACATCATAATAGCATCTAATTATGGGTCTTACAATCAGGACCACTATGAAGCAAAGTAATCCAATCATATAATGGAACCTTGCCATTCATAATTTTAAAAATAACGGTACAAAGTTTAAACTGAGCCCTCCACAGAGAGACAACGCAACTGAATGAAATCTCTATAAACCTGGAAGAAGTGATGGCGCAATTTGACAAATTGAAGAGTAGCAAATCACCTGGACCAGATGGCATTCGTCCCAGAGTACTGATATAATAAAAAAATGAACTTGCAGAACTATTGTTAGTAATATATAATTTCTCTTTAAAATCATGCATGGTACCGGAAGATTGGAGAGTGGCCAAACAGTTCCAGATGTGATCCGGGAAATTATAGACCGGTGTGCCTGATGTCGGTGCCGGGCAAAATGATAGAGACTATTATAAAGAATAAAATTACAGAGCATATTCAAAAGCATGGATTAATGAGACAAAGCCAACAATGGATTTAATGAAGGGAAATCTTGCCTCACCAATCTACTACATTTCTTTGAAGGGGTGAACACACTTGTGGAAAAAGGTGAGCCAGTTAATAATGTGTATCTGGATTTTCAAAAGGCATTTGACAAAGTACCTCATGAAAGACTGCTGAGGATATTAGAGAGTCATGGGATAGGAAGTAGTGTCCTACTGTGAATTAAAAACTGGTTAAAAGACAGAAAACAGAGATTAGGGATAACTGGTCAGTATTCTCGATGGAGAAGGGTACATAGTGGGGATCCCCAGGGGTCTGTGCTGGGACCGCTGCTTTTTAACATATTTATAAATGACCTAGAGATGGGAGTAACTAGTGAGGTAATTAAATTTGCTGATGACACAAAGTTATTCAAAGACGTTAAATCGCGGGAGGATTGTGAAAAATTACAAGAGGACCTTACGAGACTGGGCCTCCAAATGGCAGATGACGTTTAATGTGAGCAAGTGCAAAGTGATACATGTGGGAAAGAGGAACCGGAACTATAGTTACGTGATGCAAGGTTCCACATTAGGAGACATCGACCAGGAAACAGATCTAGGTGTTATCGTTGATATGTTGAAACCCTCTGCTCAATGTGCGATAGTAGCTAAGAAAGCAAATAGAATGTTAGGTTGTAGGGTGAGATAAATAATACCTAGGGCAACAGGTACCCACAGATTACTTATACCAAGATTCCCTGATGCATAAGTCTGCCTAACAGACTCACTAGCTCTGTCTAGGGTGAGATACAGGAATCTTGCTTCTGGCACCTCTCCAGGTGTTGGTGTGTAGAGTGAAAAAGAAAGACACAGCTGATAGATAGATATATATTAGCTTTATTATGGATAAGAAAATAGAAATACTCTGCGCTAGCTTATGCAATAAAAATATCCCTTACTGATATGAGCACTACCGAAAATATATTGTCTAAACTACACTCTGATTATCCTGAGACTAAGTACGGTAATGATACAGTACAAACGATAACCTAATAATCCTTATGAAACTTATCACATCTTATGCAAAATACACATTAGCAGCTGTCCCTGACCAAGAGCTGACATAAACCAGTCATACTTAGATAAAACCACTGCCTAACCCCAGACCAGGAAATATATCACTGTGATCTTACCACGCTGTCCTGATGATGGCTTCAGATAAGACCGGAGCAGAATCTCCCCAGACGCTATTTTGGCTGTCTGTGTCTTATGTAGTGCAGGTCTTTATCAGCCCACGTAGGTTCCCGTCACTCCTTTGGTTATCAGAGCCAATATCTCTGCCACAGGTATTTGCACCAGGATGCAGGTCACGAGGTTGGTATCATACAAAGTCTCTGGCTCCCCCCCCCCCCCCCCCCCCCACGAGCCTTGCTGGATTTCTCAGGTCCTCTTACCAGTTGCCCCTTTTCCAAGGGTCTCCGACTCACTAACTTACTTCTGTTCCCGCTTTCCCCGTACCTCTCGGTCAGGTGATGGTAGGAACCAATCAAGATCTTGTCCAGTTCAGTACATGGCAAGAAGAGTTCTTTGTTTTGTGACCTTGGAGAATGGTAACTTCTGGAGCCATGTCTGCCTCCCAACTCCGTTCTCAGGGTGATAGAAGGGGGTGTTTAGAACACAGACTGTCCTTGGCTTTAGCAAGCCTGTCAGTGATTTTCCACAAGCTGAAGCTGGATCTTGCTGACACAGAGATGTTGCAGCAGCCATCTTATTATACCAAGATGTCATAGGCTTGTATAGGCCAAGACCAGCTTAGGCTAGATCACAGGGAAATACCCCTACAAGGTACTATTAGAAAATGAATGGAAAACAAAAATGAGGATGTTATAATGCCTTTGTATCGCTCCATGGTGCATTCATACCTCGAATACTGTGTGCAATTCTGGTCACTGCATCTAAAAAAGACATAGTGGAATTAGAAAAGGTACAGAGAAAGGTGACGAAAATGATAAAGGGGATGGGACGACTTCCCTATGTGGAAGGGCTAAAAAGCAGCTAGGGCTCTTCAGCTTGTAGAAAAGATGGCTAAGGGGAGATATGATAAAGGTCTATAAAATAATGAGTGGAGTGGAACGAGTAGACGTGAATCGCTTGTTTACCCTTTCCAAAAATACTAGGACTAGGGGCATGCAATGAAGCTACAAAGTAGTAAATTTAAAACAAATCGAAGAAAATATTTCTTCAGTCAACGTGTGATTAAACTCTAGAATTCTTTGCCAGAGAATGTAGTAAAACTACTACTACTACTATTTAGCATTTCTATAGCGCTACAAGGCGTACGCAGCGCTGCACAAACATAGAAGAAAGACAGTCCCTGCTCAAAGAGCTTACAATCTAATAGACAAAAAATAAAGTAAGCAAATCAAATCAATTAATGTGTACAGGAAGGAGGACAGGAGGGTAGGTAGAGGCGAGTGGTTACAAGTGGTTACGAGTCAAAAGCAATGTTAAAGAGGTGGGCTTTCAGTGTAGATTTAAAGGTGGCCAAGGATGGGGCAAGACGTAGGGGCTCAGGAAGTTTATTCCAGGCGTAGGCTGCAGCGAGACAGAAGGCGCGAAGTCTGGAGTTGGCAGTAGTGGAGAAGGGAACAGATAAGAAGGATTTATCCATGGAGCGGAGTGCACGGGAAGGGGTGTAGGGAAGGACGAGTGTGGAGAGATACTGGGGAGCAGCAGAGTGAGTACATTTATAGGTTAGTAGAAGAAGTTTGAACAGGATGCGAAAACGGATAGGGAGCCAGTGAAGCGACTTGAGGAGAGGAGTAGTATGAGTAAAGCGACCCTGGCGGAAGACAAGACGGGCAGCAGAGTTTTGAACCGATTGGAGAGGTGACTAAGTGGGAGGCCAGCAAGAAGCAGATTGCAGTAGTCTAAACGAGAGGTGACAAAGGTGTGGATGAGGGTTTTGGTTGAGTGCTCGGAAAGAAAGGGGCGGATTTTACGGATGTTGTAAAGAAAGAAACGACAGGTCTTGGCGATCTGCTGGATATGAGCAGAGAAGGAGAGAGAAGAGTCATAGATGACCCCAAGGTTTCGAGCTGAGGAGACAGGGAGAATGAGAGAGCCATCAACGAAAATAGAAAATGGAGGGAGTGGGGAGGTGGGTTTGGTAGGAAAAATAAGAAGCTCATTTCCCCAGGACCAAAGTCCACCACCCTAACTACTAGGCCAATAGATTTCTGAAGATGGCCGTGCGTCTGAGGTGCTAGCAGGCTACACTCAAAAGCTCTCTGAAAAAATCTTTTACGAGATGCCAAAAAGACGGGGCCGTCCTGGCTCCAATGCCCCGCAACGGCAAACTCTTTCTTCGCAAGACATCCGCCCGTTTCTTCAGACTGCGTCTACTCCAGCTACATCGGTGTTATCTATGTCGGATGGCAGCCCGCTGACTTGCGCTGGAGCGAATGGAGGCCTGGAAGCTTCTCTAGGGCTAGAGCTGACGCTCAGCCCCGACATAAGGAAACCACCTCCACAACCTGCAGGTTACAGCACACCAACTGAGGCGTCTCTAAACCTGCTTCCCAAGATTGGTGCAAGTGAAC
This sequence comes from Microcaecilia unicolor, assembly GCF_901765095.1. NCBI lineage: Eukaryota > Metazoa > Chordata > Amphibia > Gymnophiona > Siphonopidae > Microcaecilia > Microcaecilia unicolor. The sequence continues at coordinate 27,510,859 of NC_044033.1, read as the reverse complement.
AGAGGCGGGAGGGATTAGATCTGACCGTTAGTGAGATGAAGGCCCAGATGGGAACACTGATAACACCTATTTCATCTAAGGTGGAGGAAGCTGTAAGTCTGAACTTGGAGAAAATACCGGAGAAAGAGGTACTACCCACACAATTTTCTTTTGATATAAATAAGCCAACTGAAGTAACACTAGACTCTCTTTGGACACTAATAGTTGGTTTAGGGCAGGGGTAGGCAACTCCGGTCCTCGAGAGCCGCAGGCAGGCCAGGTTTTCAGGATATCCACAATGAATATGCAGGAGATAGATTTGCATACCATGGAGGCAGTGCTTGCAAATCTATCTCCTGCATATTCATTGTGGATATCCTGAAAACCTGACTTGCCTGTGGCTCTCGAGGACCTGAGTTGCTTACCCCTGGTTTAGGGAAATCACTTTCCCCACAGATACAAAAATTGAATCGGGACATGTTGACTCTTGGAACAGAATACAAAAGTTTTGGACCTTAAAGTTGAAAAGTTAGAACAAATGGACAAAGAAATGGTTTTGGAAGTTAAAAAAACTTCAAACTCAACAAGAGAGTATGATGAAAGATCTGTTTTTTCTGAGAAGAAAAACGGAAGTTCTTGAGAACTTCGCTTCTTAAACTTCCCAAAACAATTGACTAAATCTCCTCAAGAGATGTTAAAGAAATACCTAATAGAAATATTTGAAGTGAAAGAAGAGGTTGTTCCTCCCTTCTCTCAGGTTTATTACTTGCCATTATTAGATCAAGATAACCAGAAACAAGATTTGAATATATCTGAATTACGTGAGTCATCAGATAACGATCCTGTCATTCCAACAACATTGATAGCGACGGTAGCATTGCCACCAGACAAGTTTTGGTTAATGAAAATGTACTTTAAAAATAAGGACAAATTGTTTCTTGGTCAAAAAATACAGATGTTTCTAGGGAGACGCAAAGGAGACGAAATTTCTTTTGATGAAACCTGGTGTTCTTCAGATGGAGCAATTTTCTTTCTTAGGTTTCCATCCAAATGTGTGGTGAAATACCAATCGTTTAAATATGGTTTTTTTTTTGACCCAGCTCAGCTAACAGCTTTCTTAGCATCTAGGCAAAATAAAGAGGTTTGAAAATGTCATCCTTCCTGAGATATAGATAATTATAATACCGAATAGTGTAATCTGCAAACCCCTCAAACCAATGCCTTAAGATGTTACTTGAATATAATTCCATTTTCTTACATCTTGAATCATATATTGTGGACTTGAGTGAGAATTTATATTTTGTTCTTTATCTTTTTAATTTCCTTAAAATTATAATGGAAAATGTATCACTTTTCAAACAAGTTAATGCTTGATTGTAATTGTAAAATTGTTATAAATAAATAATTTTAAAAAAGTCTTAAATAGATTTCAAGATGCAGTAGGTGTTTGAGTAAGTGTACTGGAGCCCTTTTAGGGGAAGGGGGGTTAGTAAGTAGATGTTCAGCCTTACTGGTTGTTGAAAGTTGGTCAGGGGCTATCAGAGAAAGCCTCTGTCCACCTTAGGCGATGTTCATGCTATTTGTCTCACAGACCAGACAATTAGGTCAGGAGGGAGGGTGGGAGGGATTTTGCGTTCTGTTTGATCTTTGGACTTTGTTTCAACTGATGTTAAATTACTGGACAATTACATGCTGTAACCATCTTGATTATCATCACTGAATAAAAACAAATTTTGAAATAAAATAAAATGTTAAATCTTCCCAAACGTTGTTTCCTCTGTCAGTACTGGATATAATTCTATCCCCTCCATTTTGCCCAGTAAGCCTCTTGGGGCTTCTCAAATAAGCAAGCTATGACCCAAAAACATGCCCTACCTGGTATGTGCCGTTTAAGAAATGCACAGGGATGCTGAAGGGAAGGGAATGATGATAGGGGTTTCTCAGAAGTATGGAGAGGATTTCCATTCTGGAGGGTCGGGCTTCCCGGTGCCCATTCTGCTGTGTTCTCTCCACACAGCGCTGACAGTACACAGCGTATTTCCCCGTTTCTGTCCTGTGAGAAAACAGAAATGTTAGACCTGGACATCGTGGGTGTGGGGGGGGGGGGGGGGGGTGATTTTATAGCAGCACACCCAAAAAGGCATCGTAGATGTCTAAGTGCCTTTATAAATTAGGCTCCCAGAATCAGCCCCAATATTAAGAGTTTATATTTAAAAATGTTATACAAAGTGTTTACATTGCTTCCATGACCTAAACCTGCTCCTCAGAATGCGTGTTTTTTTAAAAGCAGCTAAACAGAGCCACTAAGAAGCCGGCAGTCACCAGAAGTTGGGGCCCTTTTACTAAACCATGGTAAAATTTGCAGTTACTGCGGAATACCCAAGTTTATTAAATATTTGATATACGTGCGTCTGAATATAAAAAATATTTTTCAGACATGCATATCGGACGCGTGCCAAAATTGAAATTACCGCAAGAGCCACGCGGTAACTCCATTTTGGCATGCGTTGGGTGCGCGTAGACGCTTATGCAGCTTAGTAAAAGGGCTCATGGTGGGCAGCGCCGAGGCATCCTGTGGTAAATTCCGAACGTGTGTGCACAAACCACACGCTAAGAAATATTTACAAATTTTTCTAGGAGGGGGCACGTGTGGGGGCGGAGAGTGGGCGTTTCTGCGCTAATCAGTGCATCTACCTTACTGCGGGCTAACTGATTAGCACAGAATTAGCGCGTGAGCCCTTACTGCCTATAAAATAGGTGGTGGTAAGGGCTCAAGTACTAATTTTTTGGTAACAGCCGTGTGCAAATAGCAACAACAGGTCATGGCCATTAGTTCAGAAAACGGAAAATCTGCCTTTTTCCAGCTGCGGTAAAATGGCCTTGACACGAGGGGAAAAAACCCACATGGGGCGTGCTAAGGCCACTTACTACCGCAGCCTTGAAAGGACCCCCCATATATCCCCACACAGAATTTCCATGCTAACGGAGTACCCGGTCTCAGTCACCCACTTCAAACATAAATAGACCATCACAGAGTACAGAATGAGTGATTACAAATTAAAAGCAGAGATATATGTATACCAGGGGCGTATCTGCGTGGGGCCACAGGGGCCTGGGCCCCCGCAGATTTCGCCCTGGACCCCCCTACCGCCGTTAACCCTCCCCCGCCTACCGCCAACCCTTTCCCCGCCTACCGCGGTCACCTACCCCCGAGGTCCGCTCCTGCCGTTTTTTAAAAATATTACTTCAGCTGGCGGGGGACCCCAACCCCCGCCAGCCCAGCCAAGGTCTTCTTTAACTTCTTCATCCTCGTGCTGTTAAACCTGCAATGCATCCTTCCAGTTGGACGGAGTTTGACGTCGCAGCACGTTGTACGTGCAGGACGTCAACGTGCTGCGACGTCAAACTCCGTCCAACTGGAAGGATGCATTGCAGGAACAGCACGAGGATGAAGAAGTTAAAGAAGACCTCGGCTGGGCTGGCGGGGGTTGGGGTCCCCCGCCAGCTGAAGTAATATTTTAAAAAACCAGCAGGAGCTGACCTCGGGGGGGGGGGGGGGGGTAGGAGACCGCAGTAGGCGGGGAAAGGGTTGGCGGTAGGCGGGGGAGGTTTAACCGCGGCCGGGGGGGGGGGGGGTTACAATGTGCCCCCTCACTCTAGCCCCTGCCCCCCCTACCGCCGAACCTCAGATACGCCCCTGATGTATACACAAAGTAAACTGAACATCCAAGTCACACTGCATGCAGTACAACACCATAAAAATATGAGCTGCAACTAACCCCCCCCCCCCCTCCATACGGTGCAAAATATAAATGGGCCCTTTTACTAAGCTGTGGTGAGCACGAGCAAATGCATACCACAACGTAAAATGCCTTACTGCTGGTTGTGCTCAGGTGTCCAGTGGTAAGTTCCAAATCTGAGCACGTAGCAAATGGAAACTGTCTCGTAGCTGGTGCACAAACTTTCATACTCCTCTGGACATGTTGCTCCTCCCCCTGCTATACAAAGTTCACTCAAGTCAAAGCAGCCAATCGTGCTGTAGGAGGTTTTCACACTAAGCACCGTCACTTGTCCTCCATACATTATCTACAGTGTTCACCACAAACTTAAAAAAGGAAAACCAACATCAGGAACTTGCAATAAACATCCCAAAGAAAAACCAATTGGTTCCACTGCACTGCAACAGCAGCAACCAACGCTATCCTTGTACTAGGCACCATGGCCCAAAGTTAACATCTTAATGTTGTCCTTCAAGCTGGCCCTCCTTCCAGGTCACCATCACAATTTATCTGTCCCAAAAACTCCCTAGCTGTGGACACTGATTCAAATGTCAGGGCCTTGTCCTGGTTGGTCACCCGCAAACATACCAGGTAAAGAAGCACAAAACAGATTTTCTTTTCAAAGAGGCTAGAACACACAGGTACCAAAGCTCGCTTCTGGGCCTCTACCCCAGTTGAGTAATCTTGAAAACATATGATCTTCCTGCTCTCATAGGGCACAGATTTCCCTGCTCGAAGGGCCTGCAATATGGCGGCCTTGTGAGCATAGTTAAGTACCTTTGGGATAACCAGCCGTGGCCTGGTAGTGTAGGGTTGTTTAGGGCTCACTCGGTGTGCTCTTTCAATCCAGAGGAGGCTCAGATTAGCTGGAAACTGCAATTCATTTGCCAACCACGTCTCCAGGAAACCAGCCATATATCTTTTGCCATTACAAACTCAGGGACTCTGACCAAATGGAGATTATTTCTTCTCGAACAATTCTCCAAGTCCTCAACCTTTTCCTCCAGGGCTGTGATTCTGGTCTGCATTTGAGTCTTCTCATCCGCTACCTCCTGGATTCCTTCCAGAATACTCGTGCATTGCTGAAAGGCTTCAAATTCTCAGCCAAACTCATCTAGCTTGACCCACTCGCTTTTAACTCAGCTTCTGGGCTGGAACCTTTTTGTAGGCACCAATTCCAATGCACGGTTACCTTGGCTGTAATCTTGGCTGCCCACGCCGAACTCACAGATGAAGCTGAGGGGCTGGAAGGCCCGCCATATTGAGCTCCAGTGTTTTCCCTTGATCTTTTTCCTTTCGTTGTGATTTATACACCATACAGCAGCGTTGTGTTCTCCAGGCACCTCTTCTGGAGTGTCACTGAATTCCCAGTGCAGATTCTCCACTTGAATCCAGCTTTTAATTAGCAGATTACCCTGGGATCTTAGAGCAGAAGTATGAGAACAGCTATTCAACTTCTTCTGCCTAGCATGGCATCACATGATCTCCTGATACATCTTGGCATATTTATGTTATGTACAGTGTTGCGTTTTGGGGTGTTTTTTTTTTTTTAAACACAGAGTAGTAGCAGAGTTAAACAGGTAAACTCTGGGTTAGGTGACATCCTAATACAATCAGTGGCAGAGTACCCTTTGAAGCTGCATGAGTTTAGACACTGAAGTTCAATCAGAAAATATCATTCCAAATTCGCAGTCAACTCACTGACAGATTTATGCGTACCTGAGATCTGTGCTCCTCTTCAAGTGAAGCTTCAGAAGCCACAGGAATGGATGCTGGGGCAGAAAGAGTCCAACACAGAGGGCAAGCAATTGCCAAGCCTGCAGGGAAGAAAAATGCAGGTCCTCATTTAACTGAGCATCTTAATGACTCAACCCTGCAACACCTCACTATTAAAGATCGTATTGGACATTAATGAACTCTTTTACCTCAACCCAACTTGATTGAATCTTATCTTCCCTATCCCAATACAACATACCGTGTTTCCCCGAAAATAGGACATCTTCCGAAAGTAAGACCTAGTAGAGGTCTTGCTTAAATTTGAAAATATAAGGCCTCCCCCGAAAATAAGACCTAGCAGGGGAGGCCTTATTTTTCGGGGAAACATCGGGGTCACCCCCCCACCCGAGATCGCCGGCTCCCCCCCTCGATCAGCGGCTCCCCCCGCCCTCAGTCGCTCCCGGAACTAACCTCTTAACCGCTTCCTTTCACCTTTGCACTCGCCGCAAGCAGCAGGGCTGGCCACTCCTTCCTTCCGTGTCCCGCCCTCGTCTGACGTTACGTTACGTCAGGCGAGGGCGGGACACGGAAGGAAGGAGTGGCCTGCCCTGCTGCTTGCGGCGAGTGCGAAGATGAATGGTGAAAGGAAGCATTTAAGAGGTTAGTTACCTCCGGGAGCGACTGAGGGCAGGGGGAGCCGCCGATCGAGGGGGGGAGCCGGCGATCTCGGGGGGGGGGGGGGGTGACCCCAATGTTTCCCCGAAAAATAAGGCCTCCCCTGAAAATAAGACCTAGCAGGTCTTGGGGAGCAAAATTTAATATAAGACAGTGTCTTATTTTCGGGGAAACACGGTATCTTCCCTATCCCAATACAACATTTTGTACCTATCCCGTACCGGATTTGGCGAATGCCTTCATGGTATTTTGTAAGCCACATTGAGCCTGCAAATATGTGGGAAAATGTGGGATACAAATGTAACAAATAAATAAATAAATGCTGTTATCCATTTACACATTGTGCTACTTTACCTGTGGAACTTACCCTCCGAGGGCCATTTTGAGGCTCTCTGTGAAATTTTGAGATAATTTTCTAAGGGAGACTCCTATTGGAGTTTTCCTTTGAAAATGCAGCCAGCAGGTGCAATGCGAGCAGAAAAGTACCTTCACATATTGCACCCCTATGGAAGCAGGGCCAGGTACCAAGTGCGCACGAGAAAGTACGTGCATGTGTTGAAGAAGGAAAAACGGCTCTTGAGAAGGGGGAAAAGACAAACAAAAAGCTCAATCATAGGCACAATGGAACAAGCTGCAGAGTTCCAAGTTTAGAATGAAAACAAAGGCAGGATTGAGCTCCCACAGCAAAATAAAGTGAATAACCTCACACAAACAACAACTCCAAACTGCTATAACAGTTCTTTACTCTTTGCTTTGACCGCTTTCACTCTCCATGGGCTTCTTCAGGGAGCAGACACTAAAATCAAAAACCCAAAAAAACATGAAACACAAACCAAAATCCAAAAGACAATACCCAAATACGTGCATTAAAAACCATAAAAACTTACAATGTCACAAGACAGCATCACCTCCTGCCTCACATACTGGGGCGATATTGCAGAGTTTCCAGAAAAACACCCTCATTTCTTCAAGACACTCACACGTGTGCGGTTCAGTTCTCGAGAACTCTTGGTTTTTGGAGAAGGGATATCCCCGGTCGGTTTTCAGTAGAGCTTATAAGAGAGTAGAATATGCTGGCTGGGAATAGTTATCACCTAGTTCTGAGAAGGCTTCTCCTAGATATCCGTGTGTGTTACCTTATTCCCCTAAAGAGTTGTTTATTAAAAGATCATCCGTAAACATTGGAACGTGTTACAGGACCATCAAGTCTTTCAAGAATTACCTCTACTTGCTTTTTAATGGAGAAGAAATTTGAGAGATTATTTAGTATATACCAGGCTCCCTAGTAGACAGAGGTCCCCCCCTCAAGAGTTTTGAGAGTCACAGAAAATGTGGAATTGTGCAGCTTGCATGCACTGGAATTGTTTGAGTTCCAGCATCCTAGATTACTGTCTACACAAAGATTGCCTCAATCTACAGACTGCAAGTCTGAAGGGTTTCTTTTTTTTTAATGTAATATTAAACGTCCTTACTTTCTTTTGTATATTGGGAAAACTTTTAGAAAAGTGAAAATTTTATATTACTGAGAATAGTTAATTTATTCATGTCACAGGGAAGCAGCCCCCTCACCAACCAATGGGAAGAAAAAGGTCATAGGGAACAACTACCCAAAACAGGGGGTGGTTTAAACAAATGTTTGTTACAATGGGAACAGTTTTTCATTTTTAAGTGGGAAGCTTTCGCCCCCCCACTCTGGGGATAACCTCAGAGATTGATTGTCAAGTGTTACGGTAGGGTTTTTGGATTCAGCTTCTTTTTTAGATGGGTGTCTTTTTTTGTAAGAATTTGGTGTTTGGATTGATTTTGTGCCTGAGATGCAAATGCGCTAGTATGATCCTTTGGTGCGTTTATGTGCTTTTTGGTGTGGTTACTAAGTATACATGCGTGTACATGTTTTTCATATTCAGTGCATACATGTGGGCGCTTTTAAGTTGAGTGTGCATGCACAAGAGCTCTTAAGAATTGAGCAACCATGTGCGGATCTCCGTGGGAATTGAGTGCACAGGCGTGGGCTTCTTTAAGAATTGAAAGCGCATGTGCTAGTGTTTTTCAGGAAACTCTGCCATATTGCCCCAGTATGTGAGATGGAGCCGTCTTGTGACAGTGCAAGTTTTTATTGTTGTTAATGCATTTATTTGAGTATTGTCTTTTGGTTTGTGGGTTTTTTTTTTTTTTTTTTAATTTTTGATTTTAGTGACTGCTCCCCGAAGAAGCCCATGGAGGGTGCAAGGTTGGAGCAAAGAGTAAAGAATTGTTATGGCAGTTTGGAGTTGTTGTTGAACACAGTTTATAATATTCTTATTACATGTCCTTTGTAATGCTTTTTTACTATGTAAGCCGCATTGAGCCTGCTGTATGTGGGAAAGCGCGGAGTACAAATGTAATAAATAAATAAATAAACAGGAAACATTTGTTACTTTTACTGAAGTAATAATTTCACCAATTTTTACTACTTTTACTTAGTTACAACTAACGCTTTCAGATAAAATTAAAAAGTAAAAGTGGAAGTGAGATGTAAATGACAAGGTCATTGGTAAATCAAATGAAGCAGCAAAACTGGAACAGGATTTTTCTAATGAAAAAAATGTCACCCCAAAAAATAGTGGATCACCTCATCTTAAACTTTGTTGGTTCAGATAATACAGCCAATGAGAAAAACGGAGTTGCCTGTGTTGAACTGGTTACTGGTCTCCAACCAAACAGAACACTGATGAGTTGGGTTCACTTTGAAGCAGCGATGAAGCTGAAGCTGGTTGTAATTAACAAACTGCTGGTCATCCCATGAAAAATTTTACATGGGGGTGAATGTGCACTGGATTGTTAGAGGGTTTAGAGAGGAAGTCTCCCTGTCTGGCTTTAAGAAGATTGAAAGGTTTACACGCATTTGAAGTTCTTGCATCAGTTTTCAAAGACATTCATAAGGAGTTTGCTATCAGACGAAAAATTGTTAGAACAAGAGCAGCAACAAAGATGAAGATGCAAGTGATGAATTAAACAGCACTGCTTTTAAAGTAGATGATGATAAAGCATTCTTTGCTGTAAGGAAGTCAAGTGTATCAGAGATTTCCTTGATCAATACCTGCAGACCCAGTCAGAAGCAGAGGCGTATCTGGAATCCGGCGGTAGGGGGGGCCAGGGCCATAGAGGGGGGGCACATTTTTGCCTCCCCCCCCCCCACCTCTCTCCACCACCCCCCCCCCCCCCGCCGTCAACCCTCCCCCGCTGCTTACCTTTGCTGGCGGGGGGCCCCAACCCCCGCCAGCCGAGGTCCGACCCGCAGTCTTCATATTTCATCTTCCTCCGACTCCTCCGTGGCTATGCTGTAAGTAACGCTGCTGATTTGTTGAATCCAGTTCGGAGTCTGACGTCGCAGCACGTTGTACGCGTGTACAGCATGGCCACGGAGGAGTCGGAGGAAGACGAAATATGAAGACTTCGGGTCGGACCTCGGCTGGCGGGGGTTGGGGCCCCCCGCCAGCAAAAGTAAGCAGCGGGGGAGGGTTGACGGCGGGGAGGGGGGCCAGGGCGAAATCTGCGGGGGCCCAGGCCCCTGTGGCCCCACGCAGATACGCCCCTGGTCAGAAGACACCAGTAATATTGGAACCTGGCCTAATTTGAAGGAACTTTTTAATCAGATTGAACACTTCACTTTCAGCTAGTGCAGACTGAGCTCCTTTTCACTGTGCTGGTTTAATAACAAATCACAAGTGACAGTCATTTTGAAAAGTTAGTTTTACAAAAAGCAAAGTGGATTGAACTGTAGAGCAATAAAGTTGTTGGGATAAAAACTTTAACAGTAGTGGGGTTCATTGTAGTCACAGTACTTTTACTGAAAACATATTATATTAGGCAGTAACTTTTTTATTTTCACCAAGTAAATTTTTATGTGTTCTTCACTGTACATTTTACTTTTACTTAAGTATTAAAACATGCATTTATATTTACTTTTACCTAGGTACTTTGAACAACACTGGCATCAAGGGAAGTGTGCATTTGTGCAGCTCTCATGCCTCTTTCCAGCAAATGGCTTCTACCGTCAAACAGAGCTCAAGTATAGTCAAAGAAAACAATGCAAAAATATATCCCATGAGGGAAGGGAATGTAGCCCCAAAGATATGGGATGACCTGTAATTAAAAAAAAGCCTTTGTGAGGCTTAAACTGAAGTGTGGACGCAGTTTTTATGACTCAAAAAAATCACTTGAAACCAATAAATGGTGCTTCGGTAAGGAAAGGCTCCAGTGAGAGAATTTTAGAGAGGAAAAAGCTGGAGTCTGCTGTCTTTACTAACCAACTCATTGCTTCAAATGAGTAATACTCCTGAAGCAGCTCTGTGTCTTGCTGTCCTTTCGCAAAAGCCAGAATGGGTGCCAAAAGCTGTTCTCCTTCAGTACACCGAAAACAAACCCCCAAAAGTTTCTTTCACAAATACTCAACTAAATTCTTACTAAAATGGAGTATGTTGTTGAACTGAATGATGACATTGGCAGCTGGTCCGAAGGAAATGCATCATATCGGGAGACGTAAAAGCAAAAACTCCACTGGCTTCTCTCAATGTGACCATGCAACTGAGGGCCAGATGCACTAAACCTTAACGACCCTCTAACAACCCTTTAACTAAGGAAATTCCTAACCGTTGCATGCATTAAAGTCCTTTTTCCAACGAAGCAAGCAGCTAACGAAAACGGAATACAAAAGAGTAACTACCATTGTAATGTGGACGATTCGGGATGCACTAACAATACCGACAATTATACCGAATCATTTACCGGGACATATTAAACGTATGGTCAGAGCAGTCGTAAAGGCCTGAGCTGTCATCTCCCCGCTTCCCCCTGCACCTTAAAATTCCAAGCTGGCATGTTTAAAAACAAAAATGAGATAAACACCACCTCCCTGCTTCTCTGCTCTCCTCTGAAGCGTTCTGAAAACAACTTTAAACTGCTCAGGTCAGGTCCCCCTCCCCCTCCCTTCCTCTGTTTCCCCCAGCTGGGGGCGGGCGGGCCCAGGTCTCTCTGCTGAGCTAAAGGGAATCACAGTAAAAGAGGTCTTTTGTTAGAAAGGGGGTTTTATGAAGGACGTCCTTTTGGAGTCTTGAGGAGGCCCTCTTCAACTGCACTCTCCTGCTAGGATCACAGAGCTAAATGCTCGCATGTCCCGATCCCCCCCCTCGCACGCCCCCATCTGACGTAAGCAACCTACGTAGGTTTAATACGTTTGTGTTGAAGTTTGTGGCTCTGCGCATGTTTTAGGAGCCGATTACCGACGGGGATTACGAATCTGTAATGCATTGTACTTTACAATACCGCACCGAACATGTGTGACTTGTTTTTTTGGTGCATTCTTCGTTTTTTTCAAATTCGGTAAGCACTTTTACGTTTTAGATTTTTTTACATTTGGTTGATGCATCTGGGCCTGAGTCCTCTAAGTTTTGCCTAGGGATTCTTTGCCCTGGAGCTCTTTTCTTATGGGCCTCATTATAGCCATCAAGGCTTCACTGGAGGATAGGAGGATAGCAGCCGAGCTTTCATCATGCAAAATTCCTCAACCCATTAGCACAATTCACTGTTTTGTCACACAGTGAAAGAAAGAGAAAGCAAGGTATACTTGCTATTCCAAAAGTAAATCTTCGGGCTGCCATAGAGGAACAGACCTAGGTATTCCCGACAAGTTCTAACATTTCCAAGTTAGAGCTCCCTGCTCTCAACTAGAATCCAGTTATCGCTCTGGTCCAGGTTATTTCCTATAAAAGTGTTCTCTTTTCCTGCTGACTTTCTCATGTGGAGAGGCAGCTAGCTCATATAACCAATGAGAACTGGTTTTGGAGGCTATCAAGCCTATCCAGCCCAGAATATAAAGACAGCACAACACTACAGATCCTGCCTGCATGGTGCCCTTAAGGGACAAATCACATGGGCCTAGTTTGTTTTTTTTTATCTTCGTCTGCTGGTTGGTGGACACAATACCCACAAGTTCTGGACAGGTCTGATGAGAAAGCTAAGGAAATATAGCTAGGGCTTTTGATTTTCAGCTTTAACCAATAAATAATGGCAAAGCATTCCCATGACAAAATAAATAAACAAACAAAATAAAACGACAAATGTTTATTGGATAAACACACACAAAAAAAACTATTTTCCCTAGTTCTTTCTCCTTCCTCCCCTTGCCCCGTCTTTGACCCTTCACTCTGTTTTTGTCCCTTTTGCACACTGAGAACTCCTCAGCTGTACAAATGGGTGTATTTGATTCAATTTAAAAAGTTACCCCGCAATAGTATCTCAGCAGCAAAAATACCCATTAAACAATGTTTCCTGTACCTTCAAAGAGCTCTTAATTAAATGGAAAATAAACATAGAACTTTACAATTTATAAACACTTAAAAAAAAGCCTTAAATACAATTTTTGCAGCATTTTCTGTTATTTCTGAGAAGCAAGGGAAAGTAAGTTTTCCCTGGATTACAGATAAGAAACAGCAGCAGGTTGTACATGAACCTGACCCTAAACTGATCAAGTCGAACTAAGAGGAATTTCTCCACCTTACTGTACGTAGTGTCAGTTTGGACAATGTGCCAAAGAAAGCCCCGCATTGCCTTGTACCTGCACTGGTCCTGACGGGTTCTGTGCCTGCCTCTTCCTCGTCTGTTTGATGAGCTGGCAATAGATCTCGTTCTGTAGTTCCGGATGGGTAAGGCAGACCTGCAAAGCACTTTGAGCCAAGGACACGTGGTAATCAATGGCAGGAGAATCCACAGCAGCATTGATAAATAACTGGCAGATCTGCAGGGAAAAAAGAATCAGCACTTGCTTAGAACCAAGTTGCCCAGTATGATTCTGGGTTGGGTTTGTTGTTACTAGTGCAGAGCTAACATAGTAACATAGTAGATGACGGCAGAAAAAGACCTGCACGGTCCATCCAGTCTGCCCAACAAGATAACTCATATGTGCTACTTTTTGTGTATACCCTACTTTGATTTGTACCTGTGCTCTTCAGGGCACAGACCGTATAAGTCTGCCCAGCACTATCCCCGCCTCCCACCACCGGCTCTGGCACAGACCGTATAAGTCTGCCCAGCACTATCCCCGCCTCCCAACCACCAGCCCCGCCTCCCACCACTGGCTCTGGCACAGACCATATAAGTCTGCCCAGCACTATCCCCGCCTCCCAACCACCAGCTCTGCCTCCCACCACCGGCATTGCTAACAATGTCATAACAAGAAGGTGAGGGAGTCTCATAGGTGTATTTTCAAAGCACTTAGGTTTACAAAGTTGCATAGTAACCTATGGAACATTACAAATCTAAGTGTTTTGAAAACGAGCCCCTCAGAATCCCCCTTGTGGTGACATACAACCCAGAGCTAGAAGAATTGAGAAGAATCATAAAAGATCTACAGCCATTATTCCAGGAGGATGAGCTACTGAAAGAGATATTCCTATCCCCACCAGCGCTGGACTTCTGACAGCCACCCAACTTAAAAATACAAACTAGTGAAAAGCAAGCTCCCCAAAAGAAACTCGAAGTGGCTCACATCCTTGCAACATATCTAGCTGTAAACTATGCCAACACATTTCACAGGATCCCATAGTCATTCACAAAGGAAAAACATTCAACATAAAGGAATCCTTCACATGCTCATTTTCAAGTGCGGTACATTTCATTCAATGTAAAAAGTATGAAAAAGGGTGCTATATTGGAGAAACAAGCCAGATGGTAAAGGCGAGATTTAATCTACATAGACCTCATATAAAAAGTGCTAATGCCAACCAGGATGTTACCTCTGTGGGACAGCAATTTACAAAACCAGAACACTGCATCAATAATTTTATGGTGAAAATACTAAAAGGAAAGTTTAAGACAACCCAGGAATGTAAGATCTTTGAAGTCAAAATGATTAAATATTTTGACACCCACCAGATACTACTTAAAGATCTAAGTTTTCTAGCCCATTATAAACCATAAAATTCTATTGCTTTGTCACCCTCTTATCTACCATCCATCTCTCCCTGTCTCTCATCCACTCAGCTCCCCCTGTTTCTCACCTAACCCACCCCACCCTCTTCCTGTGAAACTGTCATTGAAATGCTTTTGTGTTTCACTTATATATACTGATGATATATATATTTTTTTTGTTACATTTGTACCCCGTGCTTTCCCACTCATGGCAGGCTCAATGCGGCTCACATGGGGCAATGGAGGGTTGACTTGCCCAGAGTCACAAGGAGCTGCCTGTGCCTGAAGTGGGAATCGAACTCAGTTCCTCAGGACCAAAGTCCACCACCCTAACCACTAGGCCACTCCTCCACTAGCAACATTCCATGTAGAAGTCGGCCCTTGCAGATCACCAATGTGGCCGCACAGGCTTCTGCTTCTGTGAGTCTGACGTACGTACATGCAGGACGTCAGACTCACAGAAACAGAAGCCTGCGCAGCCTTCTACATGGAATGTTGCTAGTGGAATAGCAACATTCCATGTAGAATGTCCAACAGTAGCAACATTCCATGTAGAATGTCCAATAGTATCTATTTTATTTTTGTTAGATTTGTACCCTGCGCTTTCCCACTCATGGCAGGCTCAATGTGGCTTACATGGGGCAATGGAGGGTTAAGTGACTTGCCCAGAGTCACAAGGAGCTGCCTGTGCCAGGAATTGAACTCAGTTCCTCAGTTCCCCAGGACCAAAGTCCACCACCCTAACCACTAGGCCACTCCTCCACTCCCAACATTTGTTTATTTCTGATCTGAAGAAGGCTAATCAAAAAAATATATTGTTAGTCCAATAAAAAAAAGTACCATCTTATTTTCTTTTCAATGTTTTGTTTTATTTTTATTCGTTATGTTTTTAAGTACAAACTAAAGCCCTGAAATGCTGAGAGGAATAGATTTGGATTGCACATTTATTTTACCTTAAAGAGTTTAATAGCTTCTGTTTGCAAGGCCTCCGAGGGCAGGGTTGTGAGAGGAGATTTAAGTCCTTCTTTGGTGTGACAGAGGATGGGGTGTCGCCAAATCTGAGAGCCTGAATAAGAAATAACGTGACGAGAAGCATTATGTTACTTGTGGCCTAAGGTAAGTCCCTCAACCACGGAAATGCCACTTATCTAAACAGGATACCAAGGCGCTATACAAGGATGATACTTCAGAAACATACACACAGCTAATTCTGGGATGGAAGGTCTAAGCTAAACTTGTATGGCCTTTTATTTAAACACTGCAATAAGAATTATTTAAAAAAATTGGGGCCATGGTACTTATCTTATACAGTTATATTCAGCCTCACTATCTGGACTGCAGGCAGCGCTGAATATATGTATAGAGTAGCTGCATTTATCCGGATAATTCCCTTTGAATATTGACCCCTAATTGTCTACTCAAGGTGAGCTTAACAGTGAGGAAGTTATAGGGGATTTATTATTATTACTATTTGTTGCATTTGTATCCCACATTTTCCCACCTATTTGCAGGCTCAATGTGGCTTACATTATTCCGTAACGGCGATCGCCATTTCCGGGATGCGAAATACAATGTGGTATTGCATTAAAGTTCATAAGTGACAAGAGTAAATTAAGCAGTAAAGTACAGAGAAATACAATGGTATTGCGTTAAAGTTCATTAGTGACAAAGTAAATGAAGTAGTCAAATATAGAGGGTTCGGTTATGTCCAGTTCTGGTATAAGTTTCGTTGTCTGGTATTTAGGATGGATTTAGATGTCATATAAGCAGTGAAGCTTGGTAAGAATCTAGAGTCACGTGTTAGGTGAACGCGATCCGGATTTCCACAGTAGTTGTTCCAGGATCTGATGGTAACTTACAAGATTCTCCTTCTAAATTCAACAGTTTGCAAACAAGCTGTTCAAATTCAGATCCGACGTTCACACATGTGCTTCCAGCAGCAACGGTCAGGTGATAGAGCCAGGTGTCCTGAGAAAACAGAACAGATATCTTCAGCCTCGATGCATGCAAGTTTATAACAGTTTTACCTCTTTTTTTTTTTTTTAATTTCTTCTGACTTATTAGCTGCCTTTTTGAAGAGATTCATCCAAGGTGATGTGCATCAAGTCTAATGACAAAATATTATAATATTCAAGAAGTCAGCACAGTATACATTTATGTTTCAACAATTTTTATTATTAAAGAAATCAACATAACACTGCATTATTGCCAATGTTTAACATAAACAGATGTTTTCCACCTCATTTATCCTGTATTAATACAATAAAATCAACTATTATCTTCCATAATATTATTATGTTTCATTCTTCCGTCCTTATATCTACTAGTTCCCCTTCCCATTCCCAACCCCCCCTGCCCTCCCATTCTTCATACTCTTCCCTGCAACCCACATTAATCTCCAAGCGTTTCTGGTATCATATAGAATCCATTCATAAAGTATTAGTAATCAGACTCCGCCCTTTCTGTGTCATCTTTTCCAAGTAGCAGCCCCAGATTTTAAGAAATCGCGTTTTTCTTTTATCATTTCCTTTAGCCTCTTTTGCTTCCCAGACCAACAGTTGGTGTACTTGATTACGCCAGTGCCAAAAATTTGGCGGATTGTGCGCAGTCCAGTGTTGCATAATACATTTCCTTGCTATCAGACATAATTTGCGCCGTAGCAATATTTTATCTGCATTTAAGCTCGGTTGTACCTCCTTCATATCTAATATTAGTTGCAATGGATTCATAGCTACTCTACTACATACCTGTAAGATAAGTAGTTATTTGTCTCCAATATCGTTGTATTAATACACAGTTCCACATCGCGTGATAAATGGAGTTCTCAGCATTATTACATTTCAAACAAAGAGCTGTTTCAATACCCCCAGATTTATACAGTTGAACCTGAGTAAAATATGCCCTGTGTATCACTCTAAATGCGCATTCTCTATAATCAGTTCCCCCTATCAGGTATGGAATGCCTTTGATTTGTGCTACTATATCACAGTATACATTTAAAACAGCAAATAAGCTACAGTTACAATGATTATAATTCACTAATGATTCTAAGAACTAATAAATAATGGGGCCCTTTCACTATTTATTTATTGCATTTGTATCCCACATTTTCCCACCCCTTTGCAGGCTCAATGTGGCTTACAATACATCATGACTGGTGGAAATACATTAGAAAATAGATATTTAGTATTACAGAAAGATCTTGGGTAGCATGATAACGATAAAACATGATAGTAGTGTAACAAGCAAATATTGTAAGACAATTCTGGATATTGAATTGAATCAGGGACGAGCTATGGACGTAATCTACTTAGATTTCAGCAAAGCTTTTGACACGGTTCCCCACAGGAGGCTCTTAAATAAACTGGATGGGCTGAAGATAGGACCCGAAGTGGTGAACTGGATTAGGAACTGGTTGACGGACAGATGACAGAGGGTGGTGGTGAATGGAATTCGCTCGGAGGAGGGAAAGGTGTACATAAGTACATAAGTAGTGCCATACTGGGAAAGACCAAAGGTCCATCTAGCCCAGCATCCTGTCACCGACAGTGGCCAATCCAGGTCAAGGGCACCTGGCACTCTCCCCAAACGTAAAAACATTCCAGACAAGTTAAACCTAAAAATGCGGAATTTTTCCAAGTCCATTTAATAGCGGTCTATGGACTTGTCCTTTAGGAATCTATCTAACCCCTTTTTAAACTCCGTCAAGCTAACCGCCCGTACCACGTTCTCCGGCAACGAATTCCAGAGTCTAATTACACGTTGGGTGAAGAAACATTTTCTCCGATTCGTTTTAAATTTACCACACTGTAGCTTCAACTCATGCCCTCTAGTCCTAGTATTTTTGGATAGCGTGAACAGTCGCTTCACATCCACCCGATCCATTCCACTCATTATTTTATACACTTCTATCATATCTCCCCTCAGCCGTCTCTTCTCCAAGCTGAAAAGCCCTAGCCTTCTCAGCCTCTCTTCATAGGAAAGTCGTCCCATCCCCACTATCATTTTCGTCGCCCTTCGCTGTACCTTTTCCAATTCTACTATATCTTTTTTGAGATACGGAGACCAGTACTGAACACAATACTCCAGGTGCGGTCGCACCATGGAGCGATACAACGGCATTATAACATCCGCACACCTGGACTCCATACCCTTCCTAATAACACCCAACATTCTATTCGCTTTCCTAGCCGCAGCAGCACACTGAGCAGAAGGTTTCAGCGTATCATCGACGACGACACCCAGATCCCTTTCTTGATCCGTAACTCCTAACGCGGAACCTTGCAAGACGTAGCTATAATTCGGGTTCCTCTTACCCACATGCATCACTTTGCACTTGTCAACATTGAACTTCATCTGCCACTTGCACGCCCATTCTCCCAGTCTCGCAAGGTCCTCCTGTAATCGTTCACATTCCTCCTGCGACTTGACGACCCTGAATAATTTTGTGTCATCGGCGAATTTAATTACCTCACTAGTTATTCCCATCTCTAGGTCATTTATAAATACATTAAAAAGCAACGGACCCAGCACAGACCCCTGCGGGACCCCACTAACTACCCTCCTCCACTGAGAATACTGGCCACGCAATCCTACTCTCTGCTTCCTATCTTTCAACCAGTTCTTAATCCATAATAATACCCTACCTCCGATTCCATGACTCTAGCAATTTCTTCAGGAGTCTTTCGTGCGGCACTTTGTCAAACGCCTTCTGAAAATCCAGATATACAATATCAACCGGCTCCCCATTGTCCACATGTTTGCTTACCCCCTCAAAAAAATGCATTAGATTGGTGAGGCAAGACTTCCCTTCACTAAATCCGTGCTGACTTTGTCTCATCAGTCCATGTTTTTGTATATGCTCTGCAATTTTATTCTTAATAATAGCCTCCACCATCTTGCCCGGCACCGACGTCAGACTCACCGGTCTATAATTTCCCGGATCTCCTCTGGAACCCTTCTTAAAAATCGGAGTAACATTGGCTACCCTCCAGTCTTCCGGTACTACACTCGATTTTAGGGACAGATTGCATATTTCTAACAGTAGCTCCGCAAGTTCATTTTTTAGTTCTATTAATACTCTGGGATGAATACCATCAGGTCCCGGTGATTTACTACTCTTCAGCTTGCTGAACTGACCCATTACATCCTCCAAGGTTACAGAGAATTTGTTTAGTTTCTCCGACTCCCCCGCTTCAAATATTCTTTCCGGCACCGGTGTCCCCCCCAAATCCTCCTCGGTGAAGACCGAAGCAAAGAATTCATTTAATTTCTCCGCTACGGCTTTGTCCTCCTTGATCGCCCCTTTAACACCATTTTCGTCCAGCGGCCCAACCGACTCTTTGGCCGGTTTCCTGCTTTTAATGTATCTAAAAAAATTTTTACTATGTATTTTTGCTTCCAACGCTAATTTCTTCTCAAAGTCCTTTTTTGCCCTCCTTATCTCCGCTTTGCATTTGGCTTGGCATTCCTTATGATCTATCCTGTTACTTTCAGTTGGTTCTCTTCTCCACTTTCTGAAGGATTGTTTTTTGGCTCTAATGATTTCCTTTATCTTACTGTTTAGCCACGCCGGCTGACGTTTAGTCTTTTTTCCCTTTTTTCTAATACGTGGAATATATTTGTCCTGAACCTCCAGGATGGTGTTTTTAAACAGCATCCACGCCTGATGCAAGTTTTTTACTCTGCGAGCTGCTCCTTTCAGTCTCAAGGATCGGTGCTGGGACCGATTCTGTTCAATATATTTGTGAGTGACATTGCCGAAGGGTTAGAAGGTAAAGTTTGCCTATTTGCGGATGATACTAAGATCTGTAACAGAGTGGACACCCGGGAGGGAGTGGAAAACATGAAAAAGGATCTGAGGAAGCTAGAAGAATGGTCTAAGGTTTGGCAATTAAAATTCAACGAAGAAATGCAAAGTGATGCACTTAGGGAATAGAAATCCTCGGGAGACTACTACTACTACTACTAACTAGCATTTCTAAAGCGCTACTAGGGTTACGCAGCGCTGTACAATTTAGACATAGAAGGACGGTCCCTGCTCAAAGAGCTTACAATCTAAAAGACAAGAGAACAATCTAAAGACAAGTGAACAATCTAGAGGACGAGTGAACAGTTAATCTGATAGAGTGGATAGATAGGGGCATTCTGTCTATCTAGAGCGGTTAGGCGCCGAAGGCAGCATAGAAGAGGTGAGTTTTAAGCAGAGATTTGAAGATGGGTAGGGAGGGGGCATGGCGTATGGGTAAAGGAAGATTGTTCCAGGCATAGGGTGAAGCAAGGCAGAATGAGCGGAGCCTGGAGTTGGCAGTGGTGGAGAAGGGTACTGAGAGAAGGGCTTTGTCCTGTGAGCGGAGGTTACGGGCGGGAACATAGGGGGAGATGAGGGTGGAGAGGTAGTGAGGAGCCGCAGACTGAGTGCACTTGTAGGTAAGGAGGAGGAGCTTGAATTGTATGCGATATCTGATTGGAAGCCAATGAAGTGATTTGAGGAGAGGGGTGATATGAGTATATCGGTTTTGGCGGAATATAAGACGTGCAGCAGCGTACTGAACTGATTGAAGGGGGAATAGATGGCTGAGTGGGAGGCCGGTGAGGAGTAAGTTGCAGTAATCAAGGCGAGAGGTAATGAGAGCGTGGACGAGAGTTCTGGTGGTGTGCTCAGAGAGGAAAGGGCGAATTTTGCTGATGTTGAAGAGGAAGAAGCGACAGGTCTTGGCAGTCTGTTGGATATGCGCAGAGAAGGAGAGGGAGGAGTCAAAGATGACTCCGAGGTTGCGGGCAGATGGGACGGGGAGGATGAGGGTGTTATCAACAGAGATAGAGAGTGGAGGAAGAGGAGAAGTGGGTTTGGGAGGAAAGACGAGGAGCTCGGTCTTGGAAGAAATGCAAAGTGATGCACTTAGGGAATAGAAATCCTCGGGAGACGTATGTGTTAGGTGGGGAGAATCTGATAGGTACGGACGGGGAGAGGGATCTTGGGGTGATAGGATCTGAGGATTTGAAGGCGACGAAACAGTGTGACGAGGCGGTGGCCGTAGATAGAAGGTTGTTAGGCTGTATAGAGAGAGGTGTGACCAGCAGAAGAAAGGAGGTGTTGATGCCCCTGTATAAGTCGTTGGTGAGGCCCCACCTAGAGTATTGTGTTCAGTTTTGGAGGCCGTACCTTGCGAAGGATGTAAAAAGAATTGAAGCGGTGCAAAGAAAAGCTACGAGAATGGTAAGGGATTTGCGTTACAAGACGTATGAGCAGAGACTTGATGACATGAACATGTATACTCTGGAAGAAAGGAGAAACAGGGGTGATATGATACAAACGTTCAAATATTTGAAAAGTATTAATCAGCAAATGAACCTTTTCCGGAGGTGCGAAGGCAGTAGAACGAGAGGACGTGAAATGAGATTGAAGGGGGGCAGACTCAAGAAAAATGTCAGGAAGTATTTTTTTCACGGAGAGAGTAGTGGATGCTTGGAATGCCCTCCCGCGGGAGGTGGTGGAAATTAAAATGGTAACAGAATTCAAACACGCGTGGGATAAACATAAAGGAATCCTGATCAGAAGGAATGGATCCTAAGGAGCTTAGCCGAGATTGTGTGGCAGAGCCGGTGGCGGGAGGTGGGGATAGTGCTGGGCAGACTTATACGGTCTGTGCCAGAGCCGATGGTGGGAGGTGGGGCTGGTGGTTGGGAGGCGGGGATAGTGCTGGGCAGACTGTCTGTGACCTGAAAAGGACAGGTACAAATCAAGGTAAGGTATACACAAAAAGTAGCACATATGAGTTTATCTTGTTGGGCAGACTGGATGGACCATGCAGGTCTTTTTCTGCCGTCATTTACTATGTTACTATTTGTGTAGGAGTTCACATTTTTTGATCTTTGTGGTATGCCTTGTTAAAGAGATGGGCTTTCAATAGTTTGCGAAAGTTAGTTAGTTCATAGATTGTTTTTAAGCTGCGCGGCAGCGCGTTCCAGAATTGTGTGCTCAAATAGGAAAAGGTTGACGCATGCGTTAGTTTGTATTTTAGACCTTTACAGTTGGGGAAGTGAAGATTAAGGAATGTACGGGATGATTTTTTAGCATTCCTGGGTGGTAAGTCTATCAGGTCTGACATGTAGGCTGGGGCATCTCCGTGAATGATTTTGTGAACTAGGGTACATATTTTGAACGTGATGCGTTCTTTAAGTGGGAGCCAGTGTAGCTTTTCTCGCAGGGGCTTAGCACTTTCATATTTTGTTTTACCGAATATAAGTCTAGCTGCAGTGTTTTGAGCTGTCTGCAGTTTCTTGATTATTTGCTCTTTGCTTACGGGCCCTTTTACTAAGCAGCGGTAAGCCCACCGCAGGCTTGAAATGCGCCAATCCGAACTACCATCGGGTTCCTGTTCCCACCCCTAGCACACGCTATTTCCGGTGCTAC
The DNA here is from genome assembly GCF_901765095.1 of Microcaecilia unicolor. Lineage (NCBI taxonomy): Eukaryota > Metazoa > Chordata > Amphibia > Gymnophiona > Siphonopidae > Microcaecilia > Microcaecilia unicolor. The sequence continues at coordinate 27,488,347 of NC_044033.1, read as the reverse complement.
AAAAATATGTCCTATCTTTGTAGCGCCGGAACGGAACCAGCAGTAATCGCTGCCCAGTTACCACTGGGTTAGCGCAGAAGCCCTTACTGCCAACTCAGTGGGTGGTGGTGGTAAGGAGTCCCCACCGAAATGGCTGTGCAGTAAATGCATCACTTACTGCAAAGCCATTTCTTTTTCCCAAAAATGGACAGCCTTTTTACCTGCTGCAGTAAAAAGGTGCCTCAGCGACTGCCAAAAACGCCCGCTGAAGGTACAGCAGGGCCTCCTTTTACCACAATATATTTAGGAATCTTCAGGCTATTGACTGTTGCAGTCTCTCCAGCAGGGTTTTATCCATCTTCTCAACCACTATGTACTGGGCTAGATGAACTATTGTTCTGACCCAGTACGGCTACTCTTATGTTCTTACTAGTAAAAAAAGGCCCATTTCTGACACAAATGAAACAGGTGCTAGCAAGGTTTTCCTCGGAGTGTGTATGTTTCAGAGAGTGTATGTGAGAGTGAGAGTGAATGTGTGTGTGTGAGATAGAGAGAGTGGGTCGGGGGGGGGGGGGCTTCTGAAAGATCATGTGTGTCACTGAGCTACATAGGGTGTGTGTCTGTGTGACAGAGTTAGTTTGTGTGTGTGTGAGTGAGGGTGGGCTGTGTTTGGAGGTTGGTGATGAGTGTCTTTGGTTGTTTTTTTTTTGTGGGGGGGGGGGGGGTGGTTTGGGGGATGTTCCATGCTGGCAAAGTGGGATGGAGTGGTGTGTGGCTTTGAGTGTGGTTATTGTTGCATGGTGTTGGCAGTGTAATGGTATTGTGCGTGTGTGTTGTTGTCTGTCCCTGTCAGGGTGTCCCTGTCAGGGGGGTTTGGGGGTGGTGTCCTTGTGTTGTTGAAATGTGAGGGTGGTTGGAGGGGGGGGGGGTCAACCTTTGCTGAGGGGTGGATTGTTTTTTTTTTCTGTTGTGCTGTTAAAGTTGGAGGATTTGTTTTGGAACTTTGAAGGTTTTGTTGTGTTTTCGCGTGTTTTCTTTTTGGGGGGTGGAGGGAGGATGTATTGTGTGTGTTTCTGTCTGTCAGTGCCGGGGGGGGGGGGGGGGGCGGGGGTGTTTGAAATGTGGAGGTGTTTGGAGTGGGTTCTGCGTTATTTGAGGGGTGAAGTGGGTTTTGTTTTTGATTTCGCTGGGGGTTTTTTTTTCCGTAACTCCGTCGATGGAGCTTGCCTGCAAGTATTGTGTGTGTTTCTGTCTGTCAGTTCCGGGGGGTGGGGGCGTGAGTGTGTGAAATGTGTGGGTGTTTGGAGTGGGGTCTGAGTTAGTTGAGGGGTGGAGTGGGTTTTGTTCTTGATGTCGCTATTTTTTTTTTTTAATTTTCCGTAACTCCGTCGATGGAGCTTGCCTGCAAGTGTGAGGTAGGGTGTTTGGGAGGGACGACGATCCGTGAGGGCGGGGGGAAGAGGTTGTTTTCCTCTGCGGCCGGAGGTTTATCGTGATGGGAGGTGTGATAATGTGTTTGATGATTTTGCTGATTAGGTCTGTTTTGGTGGAGGAGGGGGTGGTCCGGAGTCTGTTATTTGATTGCGGGTGTCCGAAATTGGTGCGAGTGACCGGGGGGGGGGGGGGGGGGCTTTTTTCTAGTGTGTGTGTGTGTGAATGAGTTTCCCTGTGCTTTACACCTGCGCTGTACTTCTCGCCGTTTGTGTGCCGTTGACGTTGGGGCACGGTGTTTGGGGCGTGTTGCTTTGTTCTGGTTGGTCTCAGCTGCGTGTGATGTACCAGGAAGTTACGTCGTCATTTCATGCGTCGGAGAGCATGAATGGTACAGTGTTTTTGTGCCATGGTGTCAGCTTCAGAACGTTGGAGGTGCTTTTTATTATATAGGATGCCATTATGATAGAGTACATCCTTCCATTTTCAGGTAAATATTTCAGTTTTGTCCGTAAATTTCCTAGCCCAAGGAAACAGCATATACTGCTGAATGGTAGCTGCCTCCTTCAGGCCATGCACAACAGGAAAATATATCAGTCAAATTTTATCTCCTTGCACCTTACAGCAAATTTCATACTTTTGACTATTATGCTCTCCAGACTATCAAAATGACTCTGATGTTAGAAAATGCTATAGCGTTAACACTACCACGTGGCCTGAGAGCGGTCTATGAGTTGACAGACTTCCGCAAACGATTGAAGACCTATCTCTTCGAAAAAACATACCGCAAGGATCAAAACATATAAATCTCATATACATCACAACAATGCCTCAAGACATTACCTCACGTACTCCACTTCCCCGTACTCTCTCCCTTCCAACAATCTACCCATAGATAAAAACTGTTTACCCCATCGCTCTCTTGCTATTATTCGATCACCATAGCAATTCCCCAACGTCATATCCTATAGTTTCTACGCCCCAAAGGTGATTGATCTGACTCTATCTTCTTAACTTTTCACAATGTAACCCATAATCGTAATGTAACAAACTGTATTTCCATTATTTGCAATGTATTGTAAGCCACACTGAGCCCGCAAATATGTGGGAAAATGTGGGATACAAATGCAATTAAATAAATAAATAAATAAATAAAATAAGTCCTCTTGGTATTTCTGGCATGCAGCAGATCAAGAGAAAGCTGATAGAAGCAAATTATCTTGAGATAGCTGGAGAATGGACAGGATATAATGTGGACAAATAAATCTATACCAACAGTCAGGAAAATAATCCCAGCTATGTCTATTCACAAGCACAGGTAAGATATATAATACCTTCTCGTGTTTGGACCCAATGAGGAGGTAGGTGGGTCCTTGTTCTTTGGGCTGGACAGCAATGGTATAATGTGTTGATAATAAACTGCGGCTGCTGGCCTCGTAGTCTTCATCTGAATCGCACGACCTGTCTACTTCTTCAACTTTCGCTTCCCACAGCTTGATTTGACCTAGAGGAAACTGGGAAGTTAAGCATCAAATGTGACCGAACTGCCAACTTTTGTCCTCTATCCTTGGGTTAAACATCAGTACATTTACAGGACAGCTTGGAGAAAAAGAGTTATTTCTGCAATTGTGCCAGCAGGTATCACTATAGGAACACCGTCTATGGTGGAATAGCAGCCTAGTGGTTGGCGCAACAGGCTAAGAACCAAAAAAGCTAGCGTTCAAACTATGTTTCTCCCACTGAAAATCATTGAGCAGGTTACTTCACCTTCTGTTTCTGCAGGTACAACTACTGCCTTATTTATATACTGCTCCTCTCCATAGGGCCAAAGAGTGGTATATAAATAGATTATAAGCAGAATCCCCCTCATTCTGTAACTAATTTAAGTGCCATCAATGTGCTAAAATTATAGAATACTAGCAGTTATTATTATTACTATTATTAGCATTTGTATAGCGCTACCAGACGCACGCAGCGCTGAACACCTGACATAAAGAGAGACAGTCCCTGTTCAAAAGAGCTTACAATCTAAACAGTACAGACAGACGAGACAGTTAAGGGTGAGGGAAGTAAGGGTGAGAAGGAAGGAAGGGACAAGGGGGAGGGCAATTGAGTAGTGGCTAGGAGCTAAAAGCAATAGTGAAAAGGTGGGTTTTCAGCATAGATTTGAAAACAGGTAGAGATGAAGCTAGACGTATAGGTCCGGGAAGTCTATTCCAGACATAAGGTGCCGCGAGAGAAAAGCAACGAAGCCTGGAGTTAGCAGTGGAGGAGAAGGGAGACGACAAGAGAGATTTGTCCAGTGAGCTGAGTTCACGGGGAGGAATGTTATCCAGGTGAATGTACGTTTGCATGCCTATTACCCGAGTAATCAGTGAAATTCTATAATTTGGGCACACGATTTGCTTAGTGTGTAAATGCAAGGGGGCATACACAGGGTGAAGCATGGGCAGGGCCCAGGCCTGCTACTGACATGGTGTAAGTGGACGCACAGATGCAATGCAAGGATTCTGTATCTCTGCATTCAGATGCCATTATAGAATTAGCACTCAGGATACTGCATCTAGACACCTAAGTTCGGCCCCCCCATTACAGAATTGCCTCAGTATGCTTATAATGTAAGCCTACTTGGGAAGGGAAATAACTTGTGCACCTGTTTGTAACTCACGTATAACTCGACTTAGGCAAAAATGAGTAATGAAATCTAAAACCCAAATCCAGATCACCAGAGCAAAGACAATGCCATGTTACAATACAATAAGGATATTTTTAGGATAACGCCTTCTGCCGAGGGTATTATTACCCTCGCAAAATGAGTCTGGGATCATTGTTTTTAAATAAGGAGAAATTAAATCTTACCTACTAATTCTCTGGCCAGTAGGTGAAGCAGCAAAATACAGAAGTGTGCTCTGCCTAATTAGGACACTGTGCAGCTCCAACTCTTCATAACAAAGCAGTTGAACCCTTATAAAACTATAGAAATAAATTAACTTTCATTTCATAGAGAATTAAACACACACAATTTGCAGAATAAAAACATTGCAAGATTCAACAAGAAGAACAAGAACTTGAATTGTGAGGCAGACAAACTACACCATAGCAAAATTTTGTTTCTTAATAAGGACAGGAACCTGGACTAATCTGATGCGACTAAAGGAAAGAAAATTAGCAAGTAAGATGTACTTTCTCCTTTCTTACCATTCTCACCAGATCAGTCCAGAACAAGTGGTTGTGGGATATAACAAAGCATTATTTAAGCTGGGAGAGGTTTAGAGACAAACAAAATCTCAACAACCACTGTGCATCAACCAAAAAAGTTTAACAAAAACAATTTTAACTAACAACAAATTCAAGACAGTGGAACTATACTCCACAGAAACTTTTTAAAATGTTTCACTATGCAAATGGACAATGCTGGAGGAACTGTGGTATAGAGGGTGACATGTACCATATTTGGTGGGCTTGTCCCATTATTCAACCATATTGGCAGTCTGTTTTTCAGCTGGTACAACAGATTTTGGGTCTCTCCTATCTGTTGAAGGTGCAGCATTGTTTACTTCATGACAGGCCCATTGGGATTAAACCACCACAACATAAATTTGCAACTCATGTGTTTACTGCAGCTAGGTTGGTTCTGGTGGCTGCTTGGAAACAGCCAGCAGCGCCTGTGGTGGCAATGCTTTTACGCAAATTGAACTACATTTGTTTCATGTTGGAATTAATAGCTGTATAGAATGGATTATTGGTACCTTTTCAAAAAGTCTGGGCTAACTATCAGAAATGGAAGATACACAAAAGCGACTGTGCTAAACTATAGTACAAGATGGTTTGGACTTTTCATCATGCACTGATACCTCGGGGGGGGGGGGGGGGGGGGTATGTTTCTAGAGGGGAGGAAGTTGATTTTTTGTCTGTGGGTAGGAAGGGGTGGTTATTTACTTTCTGGTTTTGTGATACTGCTTTTAACTCCTAACCCTTATTCACTTGTTCAGAACCCTTAATTTTATCATCCTCACTTTAATATTCCCTTATCTCTTGTTTGTCTGACCTAATTAGATTGTAAGCTCTGTCGAGCAGGGACTGTCTCTTCATGTTCAAGTGTACAGCGCTGCGTATGTCTAGTAGCGCTTTAGAAATGATAAGTAGTAGTCATCTTTGGGATTCCAGAATCTTGTTACTCTTTGGGATTCCAAACAGAATCTTGCTACTCTTTGGGATTCCGGAATCTTGCTACCCTTTGTCCTTATCCCTTATTTGTCCTGTTTGCATGTCCTAATTAGATTGTAAGCTCTGTCGAGCAGGGACTGTCTCTTCATGTTCAAGTGTACAGCACTGCGTACATCTAGTAGCGCTATAGAAATGATAAGTAGTAGTAGTAGTGGTTGGTTTATCATATTTTGATCTGTCATCTTGATTGTACTTAGCTTGATCTGTTCAATAAAACATTCAAAACTTAAAAAAATTCAAGACAGTGGAAGGAAAAGCATCAGACTCCAGGCTGGAACTGCTTTTGTTCTCACACACCTACAAAAAGGGTAACCTCACAGGCATTAAAAAAACTCCCACTGAAAAGAATATTCTGTATAAATGCTTGTTTGTAATTTTATTTTGAAATTGAATAGAACATTTCTCACTTAAAGTAAAATTAAATACTTTCGATACTTTTTAAGGAGTCTCAGAAAAAATGTTTTGTGTAGAAAATATCTCAATAAATATTGAGTTAAATACTTTCAAAACTTATTCAGGGAATGTCATCTCCTTGAATTTAAATGTACAACAGAGCAAAGCTTAACAGGAACATGAATGTTGGGTCCCACCGACAGTGGCTAGTGTTTCCCCTAACCAAAAGGCTGATTCAGGGTATTAAGGCCATCAACTCTGCTCACCAGCTTCTACTCCTCAGGAGTTGTCAGTTAAAAATTGTGTTGGTTCATACACAGTGGTTGTTGAGATTTTGTTTGATTGTTGGTCTACAGTTTCATTTTTTTTCTTTGGAGACATTTAGAGACCCCTGCTGCAATCACAGAATCTCCAAAAGTAGCTTCTTCTCAAGCTGTGATATCCAAGCAGTAGTGTCTCAGAAAGGTATAGAAAGAAGACCATGTCGCCACTCTACAAAATATCCAACTCTTAGTTCTACTCAGGATGCAGCCACAACATGTTGGAATGCACCTTTAAGGATGAGGGAGGCTGCTCGCCCGCGAGTAAACAGGCCAGAGAAATCATTTCCTTTAGCCAAAAAGCTATCATTGCCTTAGAAACAGCTTCACCTTTCCTGGCCTTCCAAAACAGAAAAAATAACTTATCAGTTCTATGAAAATCATTAGTCTCTTCCAGGTATCTCATCAAAACTTTGCTCACATCCAGAAACCTCAATGGAGGAAACTGCACCATAATCTTCTTTGTGAAAAGGAAAAAGGAACCATGGTCTGATTTAAGTGAAAAGGCAAGATCACTTTCTGAAGAAAGAAAGGAACTATATGTGAATGGAAACTCCCTATTCCGTGAACTACAAAAAGATCTTTGAATGAAGAGTACGTTCAATTTTTAAAGTCAGCAAGCCAAAGTAACTGTCACTAGAAATACCGTTTTCAATGGAAGATCCTTAAGAGTGGTCCTTTTTAGTGGCTTGAAAGGAGACTTCCGGAGCAGCTTAAGGACCAGAATCAAGCTCCATTGTGGACATACAGAAATTATTGGTGACAAAGACGGTTAACTCCTTTGAAAAAATGTATTACATTAGGGTGAGTGGCTAAGGAAGTGTTCTCAAGATGGCCCCTAAAACAAGTTAATGCCACACCCTGAACCTTCAAGGAGCCTAAGGTGAGACCCTTCACAAGATCATTCTGTAGAAATCTCAGAATTTAAGGTAGACATACCTCTCTGGGATGTAGAGCTCTTTCTAAACAACAGCTTCCAAAGATTCTCTAAACTCTTGAACATGCTACCGATACAGAAAATTTTCTAGCCTGCAGCAGGGTGGTAATGACTACCTCTGAGTACCTCTTAAGTCTCAATTTTAACCTCTCAACAACCAGGCCATAAGACCAAAGGTGGAAGAACCCTTTACCAGAACTGTCCCCTCACACAGAAGACATCTGTTTGGAACTTAATCAGATCTGCATACCAAGGTCTTCTGGGGCAATCTGGAGCCATCAAATCCACACGACCTGGATGGGAAGCAATTCTTTGAATTAATGTGCTGATCAGGGAAGACATAGAGGAAAGACATAGAGGTGGCCTGTTCCTGACAGACACTGCACCAGGGTATTGATGACTTATGCCCCAAACTCTCAACATCAGCTGAAGTTCGCAACCTTGGTATTCAACCTGTTTGTCATCAGATCAAGAAGAGGGCAACTGCAATGTTTCATTTTCAGATCAAATGCTCTCACAGAAGAGTCCCCACTCCTCAGGATTCAGAGTGTTTGCTCAAATAGTCTGATTGAAGAACTAATTTCCCTAATATATGCTCCATTGAAACAGCCATCAGATGGTGCTCAGCTCAGCCAGAGAGGAGACAAGCCTCCAGGGCTAGTGGCACACTTCTCATGTCCCCTTGCCTGCTGACATAGGCTACAGCTGTTGAATTGTTGGAGAAAATCCAAACAGGTTTCCCTTGAACAGATGGGGAAACGCCAGCAGAGCCTTGTGACATGCTCTCAATTCCAAGTGGTTGATTAATCATGCTGCTTCTATAGGCAACCATTATCCCTGAGTCACCTGCTCGTGGCAATGGGCTCCCCTTGGCTGGCATCCATGGTGACTACTATCCACTTGGAGATTACTAATGGAATTCTCTTTCACAGGTTGCTGGGTTTTAGCTACTGCCGTGCTGGAGCATGCTTGTGGAGTCCACAGCAGATGACAATCATATTCCTAGGTTATAAGCAACCACTGACTGGGCAGAAATGACTGATGAGTTTCCTATGAGCTCTTGCCCAAGGCACCACTTCAAGGAGGCAGCCATGAGACCCTGTACCATCATGTAACACAGTAACATAATAGATGACGGCAGAAAAAGATAAACTCATATGTGCTACTTTTTGTGTATACCCTACCTTGATTTGTACCTGTCCTCTTCAGGGCACAGCACTATCCCCGCCTCCCAACCACCAGCTCTGGCACAGAGCGTATAAGTCTGCCCAGCATTTTCCCCGCCTCCCAACCACCAGCCCCGGCATAGAGCGTATAAGTCTGCCCAGCACTATCCCCGCCTCCCAACCACCAGCCCCGCCTCCCACCACTGGCTCTGCCACCCAATCTTGGCTAAGCTCCTGAGGATCCATTCCTTCTGAACAGGATTCCTTTATGTTTATCCCACGCATGTTTGAATTCCGTTACCGTTTTCATTTCCACCACCTCCCGCGGGAGGGCATTCCAAGCATCCACCACTCTCTCCGTGAAGAAATACTTCCTGACATTTTTCTTGAGTCTGCCCCCCCTTCAATCTCATTTCATGTCCTCTCATTCTACCGCCTTCCCCTCTCTGGAAAAGGTTGATTTGCGGATTAATCTTTCAAATATTTGAACGTCTGTATCATATCACCCCTGTGTCTCCTTTCCTCCAGGGTATACATGTTCAGGTCATCAAGTCTCTCCTCATAAGTCTTGTAACGCAAATGCCATACCATTCTTGTAGCTTTTCTTTGCACCGCTTCCATTTTTTAAACATCCTTCGCAAGATACGGCCTCCAAAACTGAACACAATACTCCAATACTTCGCCTTCAGGTCCTCAGATACTATCACCCCAAGATCCCTCTCCCCGCCTAACACATACGTCTCCTTTGGATTTCTACTCCCTAAATGCATCACTTTGCATTTCTTCGCATTGAATTTTAATTGCCAAACGTTAGACCATTCTTCTAGCTTCCGCAGATCTTTTTTCATGTTTTCCACTCCCTCCAGGGTGTCCACTCTGTTGCAAATCTTGGTGTCATCCGCAAAAAAGCAAACTTTACCTTCTAACCCTTCGGCAATGTCACTCCCAGGCTGTCAGAGAACGACTTATATTTTGCCAGTGTCGCTATGCTCATATTAGCCCTCTCCTCAAGTCACTTCACTGGCTCCCTATCCGTTTCCACATACAATTCAAACTCCTCTTATTGACCTATAAGTGCATTCACTCTGCAGCTCCTCAGTACCTCTCCACTCTCATCTCTCCCTACACTCCTTCCAGGGAACTCCATTCACTGGGTACATCTCTCTTATCTGCACCCTTCTCCTCTACTGCTAACTCCAGACTCCGTTCCTTTTATCTTGCTGCACCATATGCCTGGAATAAACTTCCTGAGCTGGTCCGTCAAGCTCCATCTCTGGCCGTCTTCAAATCTAGGCTAAAAGCCCACCTTTTTGATGCTGCTTTTCACTCCTAACCCTTACTCACTTGTTCTGCAATCCTTCTTATCTGTTCCCTTCTCCACTACTGCCAACTCCAGACTTCGCGCCTTCTGTCTCGCTGCACCCTACGCCTGGAATAAACTTCCTGAGCCCCTACGTCTTGCCCCATCCTTGGCCACCTTTAAATCTAGACTGAAAGCTCACCTCTTTAACATTGCTTTTGACTCGTAACCACTTGTAACCACTCGCCTCCACCTACCCTCCTCTCCTCCTTCCTGTACACTTTAATTGATTTGATTACTTTATTTTTTGTCTATTAGATTGTAATTTGGAAAGACCAAATAATAAAAAACAAAACAAACCAGAGATCAACACCCTAACCAATACCAAAAAGATAAGTACAAATAACAATTGCAATGGCCAGAACATCAAAAAAGATAGAATGCAAGACATTTACAGAGTGTACACCAATATCAACATTGATACATATGTACCCATTCCTATAGGTTACATACATGTAAGATCAGCGATTAACAAGTCAACCATAATTAGAGACTGGATTGAAACTGAACAATTACGTATACTATTCATAACAGAAGCATGGCTGCAAATGCAAGATGATCCAGTACTACCTGACTTATGCCCATCGGGATATAAAATAACAAACAAACATTAACAGAACTAAAAAGATAGGAGGCAGGGTCACCTTAATATATAAATCCTTCTTTACAGTAGAAACCATAGCTGAACATATATCCCCTGTGACTGAAATCATAGCATGCAAAATCACAGACTCAATATTAACTGATGAATTATGTGGTATACTTTTCTACTGTCTGCCTGGAAGTTGGTCCAGTATCCAAGATGACTTCATGGACTTCATATCAAACATTTGCATAAACTTCTCGAATGTCCTTCTTCTAGGTGATATCAATCTACACCTACAAAAGCAACATGATGCCAACACCAGGCTTCTAACAAACTTCTTGAACCAATGGAACTTCAAAATGGCACCAGCCACCTCATCTCATGTAAAAAATCATCAATTAGACATACTAGCTTATAGGTTCTTAGCCAATAGCAATCTTATAATAGAGAACCATAACTGGGCAGAGGTGCCATGGTCAGACCATAACAAACTCACCTTCACACTATAATGGAAAGAGAACGGCAAAAACAGAGATCCAAGGACACGACACAGGATCTCCTCTTTCTCCCCACCCCGCCATCCAACATCACTCCACTGTCTCTCCCTCTGCCCTGCAGCATCTCTTCTTTCTCTCTCCCCCACTCTTAGCCATCCAGGCTCTCTTCTCTCTCTCTTTCCCTACCCCCTATATCCAATGTTGCCCCTGTGCCTCTCTCTCACCCACCATCCAGCAATGCCCATCTCTCTCCCCCCACTATCCCGCTTTCTCCCTCTGTCACTTCCCCCCTCAATTGTGCTCTCTCTCTCTCTCCTTTTCCTCCCCACCTACTTACAAGCTCATAGACATCTCTACCGAGATATAATAAGAAAAACAAACTGGGAGCTTCCCCTCTCCACCTGCCTGACCTGCTGCCTCCCCAAATCAGTGGCGGCAAAGAAACAGAAACCGTGTGCAGGGCCATGGCGCTCTGTGGGCTGTTGTCGCCTCTGCCAGTCCCACCCCTTATGATGTAACTTCCTGTGTGGGGAGGACTGACATATCCTGCAGTGGCGTGCAGAGCTCTATGGCCCCGCACACAGTTTGTTTCTTCGCCACCACCGAATTGGGGAGACAGCAGGTCAGGCAGGTGGGGAGGGGAAGCTCGTTTGTTTTTGTTGCTGCCACTACAGATTGCAATACAGCATCCCAGCAGGTGCACAAGTGATCACAGGGAGAAAAGGTTGGGTTGGGCTTGGAAGGCTAAGCCGCTAAGCTTCCCCAAGCTTCTTATATGGGGTACCTATACATATACATTTCTATGGTATCAAACAAATGTATGAGTATAGCTTCTAACCTCCACCCCTTTTTAATGGGCCTAAATACACATGTGGACTTTCAGGCAACTGAAAATCAAGTAATACGATTCTGAGGATCTACCTGCATTTTTGCCTAATCTACACGTGTGGATCCCAAGTAAGCCTTTGAAAAATGTACCTATAAATGTCAATTGCCACTTCCTCAATTGAAGGAACTGCATACACATACCTTATCCTCGTGGCCGCGAAAATAATATAATGTTTTTCCAACCAGTGCACACCAGACTCTCTTGGAATACCCATGTTTCACCTGAAATGATATGCCAACAAAGTTATTATACACTACATTTAACAGGACCAGTGCAAGGGTATTAGATGGCAAAGGCCAGCTTTCAGCCTTACACGCTCTCTAATTTTCATACCTCTAGGCCCTCTCTTTCATAATTAAACTCAATCACGATTACCCCAACATCAGCCATCCCAGACAGTCCCGTAAAAAAAATGCACAGATGGAGATCACACTTTTAATTGTATGTACATACATAATTAGGAAACAAACGCCCAGTCCAATATAGATAAGCAGCAGACCAGAAAAGTTAGACAAAAAGTCAAAGGAAGTATGGTATAACACCTTTATTGATTAATAACCCTTAATGGTACACCTATATTACACCTTCCCTTTTTGACAATTTTGCAACCAATATGAGCACAAAATTGTAGATCGTCAAACCTGTGACTAGCTATAATACAAGTTCCAATTAAAGACTTATCAAGAATTTCCCTTTTTATACAGCTTTTATGTTCGAGTATCCTTGTTTTGAATCTCCTCTTGGTTTTGACTATATGGAGCAATATATAAGGATAAACAACACAATTATGTCCTATGTGTTACTGGATGGATAAAACACAGCCTACATAAGTACATAAGTAATGCCACACTGGGAAAAGACCAAAGTCCATCAAGCCCAGCATCCTGTCCCCGACAGCGGCCAATTCAGGTCAAGGGCACCTGGCAAGCTACCCAAACGTACAAACATTCTATACATCATTCTACAAGGCCACACAATTGCCACATGTGCAAATATCTACAGGTACTATGTCTACAGGGAGGGAGGCAACAAAAAGCATAGAACAAGGATAAGCAAGTCCAATCCTTGAGTGCCACAGGCAGGTCAGGTTTTCAGGATATCCACAATGAATCTGATTTAGATGTAGTGGTGTGTACAAATTTATCTCACGTATATTCACTATGGATATTCTGAAAACCTGACCTACCCTGTGGCACTCGAGTACTGGAGTTGCCTATCCTTGGCATAGTTTCAAGTTTAAAAAGACTTGATATACTGCCCATCAATTACCTGCAGATATTTGCATAAGCTTTTTCTATGGCTACTTATCTCTTTGAAAACAGCAAATAACGTGTGTTATTTGCCATGGATCCTATTATTTCTAATGGGGCCTCTTCATAATTACGCACTATATTTTTATTTATTTTTCTTACATTTGTACCCCGTGCTTTCCCATTCATAGCAGGCTCAATGCGGCTTACATATTATATACAGGTACTTATTTGTACCTGGGGCAATGGAGGGTTAAGTGACTTGCCCAGAGTCACAAGGAGCTGCCTGTGCCTGCAGTGGGAATCGAACCCAGTTCCCCAGGATCAAAGTCCACCACCCTAACCACTAGGCCACTCCTCCACTAGCAACATTCCATGTAGAAGCCTGCCCTTGCAGCGCGCAGGCTTCTGTTTCTGTGAGTCTGAAGTCCTCGTCAGACTCACAGAAACAGAAGCCTGTGCGGCTGCAAGGGCAGGCTTCTACATGGAATGTTGCTAGTGGAATAGCAACATTAACATTCCATGTAGAATCTCAAATAGTAGCAACAGAATCTCCAATAGAAGCAACATTCCATCTAGAATCTCCAATAGTAGCAACATTCCATGTAGAATCTGAAATAGGGAAAGGGAACTGGGACTTGATATGCTGCCTTTCTGTGGGGTTTACATAGTATATACAGGTATTTGTTTGTACCTGGGGCAATGGAGGGTTAAGTGACTTGCCCAGAGTCACAAGGAGCTGCCTGTGCCTGCAGTGGGATTCGAACCCAGTTCCCCAGGACCAAAGCCCACCACTAGGCCACTCCTCCACTCCACTGAAAATGCAATGTTCATACTCTATTTTCCTCCCCTGACCTAAACACACCCTTGGGAACACCTTCCTTCAATACGGCTCCCATTTTAACAAAACTGAGGGAGGAGAATTTTTGGACAGCTGATTAGCCTGAGAATAACAATTTTTACCCATATAAATCATTTTACAAGCTGCTCTCCCCATGAAGACCTTACGCCTTGTTAACAGGATAGCTGAAATGCATTCAAAGGTGTGCGAGTCCTTTATAAATGCCATAAATGGAAGGCGGAAACAATTTTTGAGTTTGAAATCTGCCATTTTGCAATTAGGGGGAACATTCTATTTGAGATTTCCCTGTAAATGTATAGTAACAAATAATGCAGTTAAATATGTATTCATGGAACCCTCTCATTTAACATCTTTTGTTGCCTCAAAAAGATCTTGAGGGGAGTCATTAGAATCATTTAATACCAGTTCCGTCTTAGATGCAAAGTTTGCTTTAAAAAAATGTTTTTTTGCCTTATATTCCTCTTTTTTTTTTTAAATTAATCCTGGAATCCAATAATGTGGACTTCAGTGTTAAGCTATATGTATTATTTAATATTTCTTTAATATTTTTGATTGCTATTGCACTTTCCTGAACAAATGTAAATCCTTGATATAATGATTTAAACTTATAAATAAAAATTAAAATAAAAAAGTTTGGGATAAGTAGCATTGAATCTAGCTACTTTTAGGGATCTTGCCGGGTACTTGCGACTTGAGTTGGCCACTGTTGGAGACAAGATACTAGGGCTAATGGATCTTCGGTCTGAACCTTTAAGGCAGTTCCTATGTTCTTGTGCGGAGGATGACTACATGAAGAGGAATTAACTTTGCTGGCAGTGACCTGTTATTTGTAATCCATTAAAACTGACTGTGCTCAAGACATAATAGTTAAACTATTAACATGTGAATGTTTCCATTACAATATCAAGATGGCAGGTGGCCTACACAACTAAACCAAAGTGACCTTTATTAAAACTACATTAACTTTTTTGGAGAAAAAAAAGAAAACCACATCAACTGAGTCTTTTAAGGAAATGGGAATGGAGACATAACCTTCTCACCGTGGCTCCTTGTGATCCTGGGCAAATTACTTAAATCTCCACTGCTCCTGGTACAAAAGGGCTGACTCCACCCCCAAAACGCCCTGTGATAATCACAGGACTGCCTACCCTAAGGAGGCTGCCAGAGGGCACTCTCCTGCAGAAAGTCAGGGAAAATGCTCATTCTGGTCACTAGAGGGAGCCAAGAGAGGTACGTCTCCATAATGACCTGGAGGGACAGCTAGGGGGCGCTCAGGGTATAGGACCGGCCCATTCCTGAAGAGCCCACCAAGGGGAGCCCTCAGAGTAGGTGAGGAACAAGTGGAGATAATTATGGGCCTAGACACTTTCTGGAATCAGGGGGAGAGGCCTAAAGAGCTGGGGAGGATTATTGGCCACCCTATAGACTCCTCTTTGAGAAAAGGAAGAGAAGAGGAGATGGGGGACCTGAAGCCAGTTGGAGGAGCCTGAAGCCTAATAGACGAGATAGGAACCTGGAAAAACTGAAGCCTGCTGGAGGAGGAGCACCTGGAAGATGGGAGAGAGAGAGAGAAGGAGACTCTAAAAGTGAGGAAGGTACTTACCAGGCTATGTTATTGATGGACTTGTGTATTATTTGAAATGGACTAACAGCCGTGGGGTGGAGAACAGGACTGTAAAGTTAAAGTGAGTGAAGAAAGTCCTGTCCAGGGGAGGAGGCTGTTTACACTGAGACCCAGTTCTCCCAAGTAAGTGGGCTCAGTGGAGAGGAACAAACTGAATAATAAGCTGAAAAGAAGTTATTACCTGTAAGACTGAAACAAGGGACTGACTGAGTGAATTTCCATTTGTTGACTGTCTAATTTGCATATTGGTGAAGGCTGGCGAATCAGAGTTATAGTCCCAGGAAAAGTGAAGTGGGTCACTGTCCGTGAACCAGAGGAGTGACTGGGGCACAGTGGACATAACAGGAAAGGATTTCCAGTAGAAGGAAGGCATGACAAAGCAATCACCCTGAGGAAGGAGTCCAGGATATTGAGGTTGGTGATTGCAAGTTACTGGGTGTGAAGACTGGCCAGAGTCCTGCTCAGGAGCATAAGGTCAGTGAGGCTGGGTGGAGAGCAGGAAGTGCACTGTGAAGAGCAGTGAACAGGAGTAACAGTGGAAGGCTCAATTGAATGGAATACTGTTTAAAGTTGAACCTTGCTAGTCTGGACTGATGGGGCTTCAAGAGGAATAACAATCTTAAGAAGTTAATAAAGCACTTTAGTGAATCACCAGTTTTGAGGTAATGTTTGCAGAACTTCAATCCTGAAAGCGGATGGGGTTCATTACGGAGAAGGAAGAGACTGTGAAGGTGCTGGTGTGATGCAGATGAAGCCAGAAAGGCCGACAGCCCCCAAAATAGCCAGTTTTCAGTTCAATGCTAGCTCGTTCTTTTCAGTGGCAAGAACTGGTTGTGCAGCTGAAAATGAGTGGTTAGCCCCGAACAGACAATTAACTGGTCAGTTATATTTCTTTGACTATCGACCCCTAGGAATGGACAAAGGGGCAAATAAATGACTGAGTAAAGATCAGAAAAGAGTATTCTCCGAGGAAAAGCAGGCCTTCTTATTCTCACATCTGGGTGACATCATCCAACGGAGCCCAGTGTGGATGCTGACTAGCGAGTAATGTAGAAGCTTTTAGCAGTGTCCCACTGCGCATGACCTAGTGCTTCCCCGCCCAACACATGAGTGCAGGTCCTCCAGTCATATTTTTTCCATGGAGCTGAGAATATAGTAAGATAGTAACATAGTAGATGACGGCAGAAAAAGACCTGCACGGTCCATCCAGTCTGCCCAACAAGACAACTCATGTGTGCTACTTTTTGTGTATACCCTACTTTGATTTGTACCTATGCTCTTCAGGGCATAGACCGTATAAGTCTGCCCAGCACTATCCCCGCCTCCCAACCACCAGCCCCGCCTCCCACCACCGGCTCTGGCACAGACCGTATAAGTCTGCCCAGCACTATCCCCGCCTCCCAACCACCAGCCCCGGCACAGACCGTATAAGTCTGCCCAGCACTATCCCCGCCTCCCACCACTGGCTCTGGCATAGACCGTATAAGTCTGCCCAGCACTATCCCCGCCTCCCAACCTCCAGCCCCGCCTCCCACTACCGGCTATGCGCTCGTGTGTTCTCTTCTCACACTGTGCTTATTTTTTTTTCTCAAGTGGCTTCCCATGCAGGTTTCTTTCTGTCATATTTTTTTCTCATTTTGGGGTTTTATTTATTTGTTGCATTTGTATCCCACATTTTCCCACCTATTTGCAGGCTCAATGTAGCTTACAGTGATTTGCCCTGGTTATTACCATGGCTGAATAGAGATACAATTAATAATAACATAAGAATATGAACAGCATAGTGGAATAAAACATTAGGTATAACAAGATCAATAACGAAATAACACTTGGAAACAATAATGTATTAAAGTTCAGGTGATGGGTCATTATGATATATGTTCTATTGAAGAGATAGGTCTTCAATGATTTCCGAAAATTGATACGGTCGCTTATTTTTTTCACATCAAGTGGTAATGCATTCCAAAGCTGCGTTCCTATGTAAGAAAAACTGGATGAATGTATTAATTTATATTTGAGTCCTTTGCAGCTAGGGAAGTGAAGATTTAGGAATGTACGTGAAGATCTTTTAATATTCCTGGGTGGTAGGTCAATTAGATCTGACATGTAGACAGGGGCATCTTCATAGATAATTTAATGAATCAGGTTGCAAACCCCTTATATATTTTTAGGGTTTTTCGGCCTTTTTAAAATTTTCCTTATTTTCGGGTGTGGCTGCTGGTTTGGAAGGGAACCCCAAAGCTTAGTACCAGGGCTGCATCCTTCTTCAGCTTCTGGCAGGCTTGGGGCTCTCTCTGGCCAGGGGGCCAAAAGCAGTTGCCCTAGTTTTACCCCTTAACACCATCCTTGACATGTGCCAACCTGTTGGCCCACCCAAAAATTGCCTTCTGGCTACGCCACTGTGAATATTCATTGTGGGTATGCTGAAAACCTGACTGGCTGGGGTGCCTCCAGGACCAGGTTTGGGAACCACTGTCTTAGGCATTGGTGGACTGAGGCATTATGCCATGACAATATCAGCTATGGTTTATCAGCGACTGAAACTCTTCACACTAAGGGACATAGTTATCAACCTGGGCTACCAGTAAGACCTGTTAGTTTACCAATAATTCATGCTATTTTAACACAGGACCCATTTATGAAATGAGACCTAGTTATAATAACCGGGATTAACAGTAAAATAACCCCTCTTAATGGTTGCCCACATTGACTACATAGTAACATAGTAAATGATGGCAGAAAAAGACCTGCATGGTCCATCCAGTCTGCCCAACAAGATAAACTCATATGTGCTACTTTTTGTGTATACCCTACTTTGATTTGTACCTGTCCTCTTCAGGGCACAGACCGTATAAGTCTGCCCAGCACTATCCCCGCCTCCCAATCACCAGTCCCGCCTCCCACCACCGGCTCTGGCACAGACCGTATGAGTCTGCCCAGCACCATCCCCACCTCCCAATCACCAGTCCTGCCTCCCACCACCGGCTCTGGCACAGACCGTATAAGTCTGCCCAGCACCATCCCCGACTCCCACCACCGGCTCTGGCACAGACCGTATAAGTCTGCCCAGCACTATCCCCGCCTCCCACCACCGGCTCTGCTACCCAATCTCAGCTAAGCTCCTTAGGATCCATTCTTTCTGAACAGGATTCCTTTATGTTTATCCCACGCGTGTTTGAATTCTGTTACCGTTTTCATTTCCACCACCTCCCGCGGGAGGGCATTCCAAGCATCCACTACTCTCTCCATGAAAAAATACTTCCTGACATTTTTCTTGAGTCTGCCCCCCTTCTACTTCCCTTCTAAGTTTTCTTATCTCTTTCTTTTTATCCTCACGGCTCTTTTTCAATGAAAATGGATTAAGACCGTATCTTGTATTCTTTCTGCTCAAGACATTACACAGGAAGGTGATAGCTATGTAATGACATAAGTAGGACAAGAAAAAACAAGCAGTAACTAAGTGGGTTAAAAAGTGATTCCAATTCAAGAATGGAGCAGGGATGACAAGGGACTCAAAGTACAGACACGGGTATGGAACCCATGTATCCTATTTGAGCAGAGATTCAATGTTTTGAAGCTTTATTGTAACATCCAAGACTCGACCTGAGTCATGTTTCGGCCAAAAGAGGTCTTCCTCAGGAGTCTAAAAATACATATATACAAAAAAATGAATCAATATAAACATCAATTAGTAAATATAGATTTGACACAGTATAGATAAATAAAAGAAAAGCTTAACATAAATGATGAACAATGTTAAGAGATAACTAAATCCAATGTAAATAAAAATAAATAAAAAAACAGAAAAATGAAATATAACCATACAGCCAATAGAAAGTAACATTTTTCACCACATCCTGTATAACAACATTATTATATATGTTTATATCAGTTGGCTACATTTCAGTTTTCTATTGTATTTATTCATTTACATTGGGTTTCTACACATCCAACAGAAGGTAACATTTTTCACCATGTCTTGCATAATAACATTATTATACATGTTTATATCGCATGGTTATATTTCATTTTTCTGTTTTTTATTATTATTTACATTGGGTTTAGTTATCTCTTAACATTATTCATCATTTATACAATCCTGTGCCGAAGGAATGGATCCTCAGGAGCTTAGTCAAGATCGGGAGGCGGGGCTGGAGGTTGGGAGGCGGGGATAGGGCTGGGCAGACTTACACGGTCTGTGCCAGAGCCGGTGGTGGGAAGCGGGACTGGTGGTTGGGAGGCGGGGATAGTGCTGGACAGTCTTGTACGGTCTGTGCCAGAGCCGGGGTTGGGAGGCAGGACAGACTTGTACGGTCTGTGCCAGAGCCGGGGTTGGGAGGCAGGGCTGGGGAGGTGAGGATAGTGCTGGGCAGACTTATACGGTCTGTGCCTGTGCCAGAGCTGGTGGTTGGGAGGTGGGGCTGGTGGTTGGGAGGCAGGGATAGTGCGGGGCAGACTTATACGGTCTGTGCCCTGAAGAGCATAGGTACAAATCAAAGTAGGGTATACACAAAAAGCAAATATGAGTTATCTTGTTGGGCAGACTGGATGGACCGTGCAGGTCTTTTTCTGCCGTCATCTACTATGTTACTATGTTACTATATGTTACTATGTTATGTTTTATAGCTATATGTCATTTCCACTTTTTTCATTTATTTATTTATATTATGCTAAGTTTCCTTTCTATACTGTGTCAAATTTATATTTAGTAATTGCTTTATTGTTTTATTTATGCTTTTATTGATTCATTTTTTTTATATATATGTATTTTTAGACTCCTGAGGAAGGCCTCTTTTGGCCGAAACATGACTCGTGTCAAGTCTTGGATGTTACAATAAAGCTTCAATACATTGAACATCATCTACTGTTTATTTGTCACCCTCGTTGTGTTTGACTTGTTTGCATGACTGCAAGGGTTGCTGTTCTTCTGTTTCTTTGCCGTGTCCTATATCAGCAAGACAGAGATATTTTCATATTAGCTTCAAAACAGTTAAAAATTTTTTTGAGCTTTTAACTGTTGGTGAGTGGTACATCAGGTTTTGACGTGCTGCTACAGACAAAGTGCATGCAGAGGACACAAGAGACTGCTGAGTAGAAGCTACTGTTCTTGCCTTGGTAAGCAATCCCTTCATCAGCGGTCTGATGTCCGGTTGAGAGAAAAGCGCACTGGCAGCCTGGACTCGCAGAACACTCTGCAGCACCCTGATCCACTCCTCCAGGAGACTGGGAGAGTCCGCAGACAGGTAAAAGGTTCGTTTCTCAGTCATCAACTGAAACATTAGCAGAAGAGAGATCAGAAGAAAGCCTTTTTTTCTAACTACATGTTTCTATCATATCCTGCATCAGATTCCCATATGTGTAGACTGACTGACTTAAATCTGCAGTTATTTTCTTCAATGACTTATTTCCCCTGAAATTTGACTTAAAGCTATAGAGAGATTTATTTATTTATTTATTTACATACGCTTGACATACCATCTTAGACCACTAAACATCAAAATGATTTACAAAAATAAGAAGTGTTAAAACACCTATAGAAAGAAAAACAGAAAAAGATAGAAAAGAAAATGTACAAATGAGGTCATAGATATATTTATTTTTAAAAGTTATAAAGCACTTCTCCAATTCTTCATTTAAAAATTATTAAACCAGGACACAGAAGCCGACGCCAACAGGGCTCAAAGCATATTTGAAGAAGGCCACCTTGATGGCAAAGCAAACCATTCTTCAACTGTGGATGGACACTGAAAGTCCTAGCGTGGCCCATTGGAGGTCGGCCATGATTCAATGCAGCTCGTTAGAGAAAAGAGGAATCAGGGACTTAGCCTCTAAAAGAGGCGATATATTTTGTAAAACTTGGTCCCCATTTTGGGACACACTCACTCCAGTAGCCAGAAGTAAGATTTTGAATTGTTACGTCTTAAAGTTTAGGGGAGGGAAGGGGAGGTGGGCGGGAGGGCAGAAATTGGGGATAGTTATATAAAACTATTATCCAGATTGTATGTTTCTCTCTGGTCCTGTCTTGTTTTGTGTTATTCATTCTGGATTTCAATAAACAGATTTATAAAAAAAAAAAATTATTAAACCTGACCAAAATAGTCAAAATAGAGGGGCATAATCGAACGCGGACGCCCATCTCCATGGGCGACTATCTCTGAGGACGGGTCCGCGAAGGGGCGGGACAGACCGTATTTTCGAAAAAGATGGGCGTCCATCTTTTGTTTCGATAATACGGTTGGAGCCAGGCAAATGCATCGGATTTGGGCGGATTTGAGATGGGCGGTATCGGTTTTCAGCGATAATGGAAACCGAAGCCGCCCAGCTCAAAAATGAACAACTCCAAGGCATTTGGTCGTGGAAGGGGCCAGGATTCGTAGTGCACTGGTCTCCCTCACATGCCAGGACACCAACCAGGCACCCTAGGGGGCACTGCAGTGGACTTCAAAAATTGCTCCCAGGTGCATACCTCCCTTACCTTGTGTGCTGAGCCCCCCAAATCCCACTACTCACAACTGTACAACACTACCATAGCACTTATGGGTGAAGGGGGGCACCTACATGTGGGTATAGTGGGTTTTGGGGGGGGGGGGGGGTTGGAGGGCTCCCATTTACCATCACAAGTGTAATAGGTGGGGGGGGGGATGGGCCTGGGTCCACCTGCCTGAAGTCCACTGCACCCACTAACAACTGCTCCAGGGACCTGCATACTGCTGTCATGGAGCTGGGTATGACATTTAAGGCTGGCATACAGGCTGGCAAAAAAAAGTTTTTAAAGTTCTTTTTTTTTTTTTTTTGGTGGGAGGGGGTTAGTGATCACTGGGGGAGTCAGGGGAGGTCATCCCCGATTCCCCCCGTGGTCATCTGGGCAGCTGGGGCACTTTTTGGGGACTTGAAAAAAAGGGTCCAAAAAAAGCGGCCCAAATTTTCACTACTGCCGCCCTTCTTTTTTCCATTATCGGCCGAGGGCGCCCATCTCTCCTCTGCCGATAAACATGCTCGAGTCCTGCCTTCACCACGCCTCCAACACGCCCCTGTCAACTTTGGTCGTTCCCGCAACAGACTGCAGTTGGAGGCGCCCAAAAATCGGCTTTCGATTATACCGATTTGGGCGCCCATGAGAGAAGAGCGACCATCTCCCGATTTGGGTCGAAATGTGGGCGTCTTTCTCTTTGGAAAATAAGCCTGATAGTGTAATACATGAGGGATGGGCACCCAGCAAATTTTTGTGTCATTTTCACTTGGAAGTTTTTTGTTTCCGATTGTTGTTAATAGTGCGCCCTCTTTTTGAAGGGTGCTCACTCTATCTAGGGAATTCTATAAATGGTACCTAAAGTTAGGCGCTAATTAGGAGTCCAGCTTTCGGTGCAGAGAACAGGTTCCAGTGGATGGAAGGTGCCAAAACTGGACTGAAATGGCCTGGACTGGTGTTAGACATTCAGGGGCCCAGGGCAGAAACTAAGGAGGGGCCCCAAAACTGGTCTTCAGCCTATACCTTTTTCAGTTGAGGTAGGTTTGGGGGGGGCCCAGGGCAATTGCTCTGTTTGCCACCCCATAACGCCAGCTCTGGGAACGGCAGATTGTGTGCCAATGTACTTACATGCCCAGTTATAGGATAGCACTTAAGTGTTTTCATGCATAATTGTAAAGGGGCATAGCCATGGCAGGGGTATGGGTAGGTCGGCACGTTTCAGAAACACATGTGCACTCAACTTGCATGCCAGGACTTACACTAGGTTTCAGCTGATGTTAAGTCCTTGGGCCCAATGCTATTCTGTATAAGAACACTCAACTTGGTGTGTCGTTTATAGAAGAGCACTGGGTACCAATTGTTTTCCCAGAGCCCAAATTTGGGCATCATTTACTGATTCCAGACTTTAGTGCACATAGGGGCTCATTTTCAAAGCACTTAGCCTTCCAAAGTTCCACAGAAACCTATGGAACTTTGGAAGGCTAAGTGCTTTGAAAATATGCCTAATAGCGCGCACTTTCCTGACAGAATGCACATGTGCTCTAGGTGGAAAAGAGCGTGTACTATGGGGGGGGGGGGGGGGGGGAATTATACAGCTAGAGCTGAAAAATGCGCAATGGAAAAATTCAGCCCTTCATTGAATCATGTGTAGCACCGATTCCCATGCTTAACTTTAGACTTGTCACATTGCTTCTTAACCCTTCAGATCCTCAGATACCAACACCCCAAGGTTTCTCTCCTGAGTTGAACTTACTACTCTCTCCCCTCCTATCCGGTATCTGTCTTTTGGGTTTCTGCACCCCAACATTCATTACTGATTTAATCATGAATTGATAATGAGTGTGACTGATGGGCAGACTGAATGGACCATTCAGATCTTTATCTGCCGTCACTTTCTATGTTGCTACATCAAGAGCTTAATAAACGTGGAGTCAAGATGCTAGATGGTAAACTTGATCCAACGGTCTCTTACCTTTCATCTCTATACATGGGTAAACAGTGGGGGAAAATTTGGTCCTATCCTTTGGAGGGCCCAGCTACCCCTATGCAGGGCCTACTGATCAATCTGTGCTGTGAAGGGGGCCCCAGAGTGCAGGAGTCCAGTGATTGTAGACCGTTTGGGGCTGGGTCAGAGATGGGTGGACCAGAAGGCTCCCTGGTCACAGATATCACGTTCACTCCGGACAACCACCACCACCACCACCACAGCCGGGTACCTTATCCCCAAGAAACACACATACTTTGCAGCCGAGTACCATAGACGTTCCAATGTTGCAACCGGAGGATACTGTACTTAATACTTCTTTACCTACTGTATTGGATATCTTGAATATTTTACAGACCTCAGATTTTAATTTGGTAACTGTGACGACTATGATAGTCTCTTTGGCCCTGAAATCTGGTCATGATTGTTTGCTTCACCTTTTCTTTAAATATAAAGATCATCTGTTTCTGAATTGTTAAATAACAATGTTTCCTGCTTTTAACTCCTAACCCTTATTCACTTGTTCAGAACCCTTATTTTATCATCCTCACTTTAATATTCCCTTACCTCTTGTTTGTCCTGTTTGTCTGTCCTAATTAGATTGTAAGCTCTGTCGAGCAGGGACTGTCTCTTCATGTTCAAGTGTACAGCGCTGCGTACGTCTAGTAGCGCTTTAGAAATGATAAGTAGTAGTCTTTAGGATTCTGGAATCTTGCTACTCTTTGGGATTCCGGAATCTTGCTACCCTTTGTCCTTATCCCTTATTTGTCCTGTTTGTCTGTCCTAATTAGATTGTAAGCTCTGTCGAGCAGGGACTGTCTCTTCATGTTCAAGTGTACAGCACTGCGTACGTCTAGTAGCGCTATAGAAATGATAAGTAGTAGTAGTAGTAACTAAGGAAACTCAAAAGCGTAGAAAAGAATTTCTCTTACTGCATCCTGGGGTCCTATAGTTGGGGCTCTTTTCTTTCTTAAATTTCCTTGTAAATGTATTGTAAAATATAAATCACGGTGCAGTCATTTAATGAGGTGTCAACAGTCTTATATAGCAATTTAATGCTACCTTAGCTGTGATCACCGGATAACACCGAGCACCTTTTCATCCACTTACACATAAGTTATTTATTTGTGAATAGAAGATTTTTAGAGGTTGCTAACTCTAATCAAGTGTTTAATTACATATTCTCTTCATTTTGTATGGAAAAAATATAAATCTGTAAATATATTTTCTTTCAGCCTGTATAATAGCTTTTCTGGCTGTTAACCGACCTGTATCTTCTAGGCCCAGATGCTCAAAACAGCGCCGGAAAATACCGCCACAGCAGTACCAAGGAATTACTTCTTAATGCTTGACACAGAGTATGCAAATGATATGCGCACTACTAGCTTCAAGCATTAGGAGGGGAGGATGGTGCCTGGCAAAAGTGCTAAAGAGTTGCGCATTAAACACAGCTCTTCAGTGCATGCCCAGAATGCCAGAGGGGAGGAGGGAAGGAGAAGGAAGAGGTGCCAGCTGCCCTGCTTCTTGATTTATGGCTTCTTATCAGAAAAGTATTTTGGAAAAAAACCACCTTGATTGAAATGGTGTGAGTGAGCTGGTTCAAGAGAGCTGTTGCAGTAGCCAATCCAAAAGAAAAATTTAAATTAAATTTCCAGGATCTCGCAGGACTCTCTGCAAGTGTCATGCAGACTGTAACTACAAAGAAAGGGAACCAGCAAATCACGATCTGTCCCATCACAATGGCCAGGATGAGGGTGAACCGCTTCTCCCTGGCCTGGGCTGGCTTGCCGGGCTGCTCCATTGCTTGCCAGGTTACCTAATGCCAGCTCCAAGCTGGCGTAAGGTTCCTAGCGGTAAGAGCACCCTTGTTCAGGGTGCACTTCTTCAAGCACTGGGGTGAATCTATAATGACCATATTTAAATGTGATTTGCATACTATCTGGGGTATCCTCTCACACTGTGGTCGTTCCCCACACTAGAGCCCTCCGAGCATTTAGCGGTGGCAAATGCGGGTGCTAGTATGGTGCTAATAGCCTCTAGCGGCCACAATTGCTTTTGAGCATCAGGGCCCTAGTGCTGCTATTGTTGAGCAGGAAGGAATGGAGGCTTCCTCCATCCTGCAACTAATCAAAGTAATGGAAGGACTGGTCATCCGACAACTAACGGAATACCTATCAGCTCACTTGATTCTACACTCTTCCCAATTGGGCTTTAGACCACACCACAGCACGGAATCAGCACTCATCTCACTAGGAAATGACATCAAATTAGAAATTAGAACAAATTCTGATACTTCAGTATGACATGTCCAGCATCTTTGGCGTAGTGGACCATGACATTCTTCTTTACCTCCTGGATAGCGTTGGAATCGGAGGTCCTGTGCTGAGCTGGCTTTCTGGTTTCCTCAAGCTCAGATCATACCAAGTGAATGCAGTCAACCAAATATCCTCATCCTGGTTACCAGGATGCGGGGTACTACAAGGCTCACCACTATCCCCAACACTATTCAACATCATGATGGTCCCCCTTGGCAACATACTTGAGAAAACAGCCTAAAAACACTCATCTATGCAGGTGACGTCACGATTTATATCTTCTTCATGAAAGACCTAACGGACATCACAACTACGATCTAGATGAGTCTAGACATCATGGAGTCATAGGCCTCAGATTCAAATTAAAACTAAACAAAGAGAAGACCAAATTCCTAGTAGTGACAAGCCCCTTCCATCTGATATCCTACTGCCACTTTACAATTGGTCAAACCACGTTCCCCTTGGAACGCAGCCTCTAAGTACTACAGGTGATACTTGACCAAAACCTGAACTTCGACAACCAAATAGCAACAGTCATGAAAAAGGCTTTTAGGACTCTATGGAAACTGAGACGAATCAGGATCTTCTTCCCCATCTCAACCTTCCATCTACTGGTGCAATCTCTGATACTATCCCAACTAGATTACTGCAATGAGCTTTATGCTGGTTGCAAAGAAACGAGCCTAAAAAAACTACAAACCATATAAAATAAGGTGGAACACCTAATTTTCAGATCACCATGCTACTACATGGCCTCTCCCCTGTTACATGCACTCCACTGGTTCCCCATAAAAGCCAGGATCAGCTTCATAATCTCTGTCTTTGTATTCACTATTCTTCAGGGACTATACTCAAAGTACATCATCACTTCAATCGATCTCCCCTCGAGGAACACATCAGCAGACACTCGTAACTTTGTGTCTCTACAGCTAGTATGGGGGGCAAATAACTCTTATTTCCCCCAGTTAGGTCAGTTAAATATCTAAAACAGATTATTGGTACTGTTGTACTTCCTTGAATTCATATGGATAGCAACAGGAAGGTTCCTGTGTTTTTGGAAATTGAGTGGTACAGGGGTGGGATGGAGGGGATGGGAAGGGGAGGGGTGGGGTGGGGGGGTATGGGCAGTTTACAAGCTGTATGGTTCATGCATAGTATTTTATTGTTTGTAAGTTGGCAATATTGTGTATGTTGTGTGTTGTGTTGCTTAACTTTGAGTTATCAATAAAATTATTTTAAACCAAAAAAATATATATATATCTAAAACAGTTATCGGTCTCTATTCCCTACCAAGTCGCAACAGTTTGGAATGCTTTGCTATTATTTGTGTGTTCCTCAACTCACTTTCAATCTTTTCGTAAACAGCTTAAAGCAGTTTGAGAATATGTGAAATGATTTGCATTTAGATCAATTTCTATTGTGTATATGCCCAGACATTTGTTCTGGTGTCTTTTATGATTACGTGATCTGCATGGAACTGTGTAGATCACTGCGGAACAGAAGCCTTTAATGTAATGTAAAGGAATACAATAGAAATCAATATATGACACATGTTTCTCCTACCTATCAACCAAGACCTGGAACTCCCTAGCATCAGGCATCAGAAATATCGCTGACTACTTCATATTTCGTAAACAGCTAAAAAAACATATCTATTCAAAAAAAGTCATCACTGACACAGGACAACCATGCCAACTCTTTCTACCCATCCCTCTAATCCTGACTACCAACTCAAGAAACTTACACCCACTCAATATGTCAGGCCATTCTACCAAGACCACACTCACTAAATTGTAGCACATACTGCTTGATTCACAAACCCTGACCTGCTCAATGTCTTAGTACATAGCTCTCATAATACTGTCATTGATGAATCACGGCTACTTCTGAAATACAACTGCTATTGCTTAATGTATTCAAGAATAGTGTACTATGCAGAAACACACATGGTTGGCTATGGTTGTTTATTTAAAATTGTTAAGTTTTATTGTTCACTCTAAGCCTTTGTAAATTTTACTCATGTCACTGTTAAATCTGTCATGACGTAAGCTGCATTGAACCAAACATGCTTTTGGAAAATGCACGATATAAAAATGAATAAAAGAAAATATGCTCGCATTGATTACTGCTCAGGAAAAAAAAAAAGTCTACCACCTTTTTCTTTCTCCTCCTTATTTTAGGTTTTCTTGCACATATTCTTGGCCCTGTATTGTGTGGACTTGAATGGTTGTAATGATGCTTTTCTTTATATAATATTCTTTGTTTATATGCATCATTCCACGTTTCCATACAAGTGTTGTAAACTTGATTATTGTTCTTTAGTTCAATTTGCAAAATAAGAATTAAAAAAAGAGCTTAAATAAACAAATATATTGTCATACTGTCACTGCCCCCACTACCTCCATAGGGCAAAGAGAAAGGAGGGATATTCCATGCATCCATCAATAGAAGTTTCAAGTTTCCAAGTTTACTTAAATCTGATATACTGCCAATGTCAATGCCTTCACTGCAGTTTACAATTGTAAATTTAAAAAAGTATAAAATAGTAAAAAGTTATATCATATTAAAAGAACAAGAAAAATACATCATACTTACAGGAAAACAAAAATAAAAATCAGAGGTAAAAGAAAAGCGAGTTTATGCCTACAGGAAGAAAAAGTACCCCTGTACTGCTGTACCTGAACTGTTTGTTTTCCATCCCCTCTTAGGATCCGGCTGGATGCACTCAGCTCAATGTGACCCTGGGGTTTTCTGATTACATCACTCTGTGTAAAAGAAAAGTAAATATACACTTAAAGCACACTTCAGTCTCTAAGAATAGCCAAGAGCTTAGTTACATTGTGATGTCCTGTAAAATCCATTTCCATGTATTCACATTAGAAATTCTTATCTTGGAAATATGAAAAGGCCAACGTCATAAAATTGCTCAATGTTTAAAGGTATTACCGTATTTTTCGGACTATAAGACGCACTGTTTCCCTCCCAAATTTGGGAGGAAAATAGGGGGTGCGTCTTATAGTCCGAAGGTAGAGATTTGGCTGGCTGGCTGGCTGGCAGGCCGACCGCCCTCCCTCCCTCCCTCCGAGTTCGGGATCGCCCTCCCCCCGGCCCTGTCACCACTTCTCCCCTTACTCACGCGATCTTCCCTGGTGGTCTAGTGACGTCGGGGCAGGAAAGAGCCCCCTCTTTCCTGGCCAGCGCGCTGCTCTCCATCCTCCTGTATGCATTGCTGCCTGACGGTCTCGGCGAGATTCAAAATGGCCGCCGAGACTTCAATTCTCTTTCCTGCCCCGACGTCACTAGACCACCAGGGAAGATCGCGTGAGTAAGGGGAGAGGTGGTGACAGGGCCGGGGGGGGGGGAGGAGGTAACCCTGAGGGCGATCCCGAACTTGGAGGGAGGGATTCGGACAAGACGCACCGGAGCACCTAGGTTTTAGAGGAGGGAAAAAGCAAATTTTTTTTTCCTATTTCCCTCCTCTAAAACCTAGGTGCGTCTTATGGTCCAAAAAATACGGCATAACTTTTTTTAGACAGTTACTTCCACTCTCTTAGGGCTAGATGTACTAAAGTATGTTATTATGTTAATGTGCAGAAATGCAATTAAAGTATGCCATTAGCAGTTCGGTTCTGTTGCATACAATGGAACCTGCAATAAAAGTTGACAGCAAAATCTTACAAAGTGAAGCTCAGCGGCACTAGAAAAATGCCAGACACAGAGGGCCTGATTTTATTTCAGAATCCATGATGGTGCAGCCAGTGCAAGAAATTATAGAAGCCAGCTGTGTGGGTGCTTGAACACTCCCAAAATTGAGCAGTCTTTGACTGTATCCAAGGAGGGGTAGTTTCCATTGGGTTTAACACCCCCAATCATTTTGAATAATTGGCTCCTATGCATGAAATTATACATATACCCCCTAATTCTATAACAAAGTGTCTACAGTTAAGTCCCATTTGCTTACATTTATAGAGTACTAGCACTTATACAAGTGAATGTACATTTATGAAGCTTTGTTATCTCCACTTTTGAGGGATTCTCATTGGTTACTGATAGAGTGGAGAGTAAAGTTTAAGGGCATGATATTCAAAGCCATTTAAACAGCCAGGAGACGTCCCTATCCATTTAAATTCCTTTGTCCAAGCCAAAGCAGCAGTACTCAGTGCCGTTGAATATCGCCTCTTACTGGCCAACCCTTAATTGGTGAGGTTAGGGGCAGAGTAGCCATCTAGTCGGTAAGTGGCAATATTCAGCACTCTAACCAGATGTGAACCCACATAAAGTTAGGGCAGAAAAAAAGCTGTCCCTGACTTTATATGGGCACTAGTCTGAATATTGGTCTCTGCCCAGTTGCCTTTTGGGTAGTGGATCTGCAGCCCTGGATTAACCATGAAGCAAAATAAGTACATGCTTAGGACACCAAGGGAAGGAGGCACCAGTTTTTTCCCCTGTCATGCCATTTACCCTTTCACTGCTGTCTGCCACACCCAATATCCAACATAAATTTCAGTGTTTTCCTAATCATTATAAATATATGTGGTTTTATTTCATTCCATAACACTGCACCAATATTTATTCATTATCTCATTTGTACCCCACATTTTCCCAACAGCGTCAGACTCAATGTGGCTTACAGTGCACCACAGAGGAAGACGCCAATGCAGTAATATTATGCTAATACAACAGAAAACCTACATAAGTAATAATGGGGAGGATGGGGAAGGGACGAAAAGGGAAACCAAGAGAGAAGAGGGAAGGGTGAATGTGTCCAAAATTGTCACTAGATTGATGTGTATCAAGCAGAGGAGACACATGCTGAGTCCTTGGGATAAGCTTTTCCAAATAGCATGGTCTTAAGTGATTTCCTGAAGTTTAGATGGTTGTGGATGGTTTTCATAGTTGCGAGCTGATGAAAGAGAATGATCAAGCATACGTGGATTTGTACTTAAGTCCATTGCAGTTTGGGTAACGAAGGTTTAAATATGAACAGGATAATCTCAATGCATTACTGGGAGGTAGTATGATTAGATTAAGCATGTAGCCAGGGACTTCACCATATAGAATTTTATGATATTCTCAGAACACCCCTGACTCACCCCCCATTTTGAGTTGCGTGCTATGTAATTTGGGCACCCAGGGTTATGGAATAGTGTACAGGCAGATGCACGTGCAATTCCAAATTATTGGAGGAGTAGCCTAGTGGTTAGTGAGCAGCCTGAGAACCAGGGGGAACTGGGTTTGATTCCCACTGCAGCTCCTTGCGACTCTGGGCTAGTCACTTAAGCCTTCATTACCCCAAGTACAAAATAAGTACCTGTATGTAATATGTAAACTGCTTTGATTGTAACCACTGAAAGGCGGTATATCAAGTCCCAACGCTTTTCCCAATTAAAATCACCGATTGGCTCGATACACTATCTGCACGCGCACCCATGATCGCTAAGAAATTTTCACACCCAAATTTGGGTGCCATAAATAGAATCCAGGGGTTATGGTGTAAAGCAAGGGAGAATTCACTGGAGAGGAGCATGGGAGGGGCTGAAATTTATACACGCTCACTGCCACGCTTTGGTGTGCCTACTTATGCGTCCCACAGACCTGGCATAAATGGGTACATCAATGCAGGTTTTTTTGCTAATATTCTACAATGGAATAAGGGTGCTCAGATACCATTATAGACTAGGCCAGGGGTAGACAACTCCGGTCCTTGAGAGCCACAGGCAGGTCAGGTTTTCAGGATATCCACAATGAATATGCAGGAGATAGCTTTACAAGCACTGCCTCCATGGTATGCAAATCTATCTCCTGCCCATTACATAGTAACATAGTAGATGACGGCAGAAAAAGACCTGCACGGTCCATCCAGTCAGCCCAAAAAGACAAACTCATATGTGCTACTTTTTGTGTATATCTTACCTTGAATTGTAACTGTCATTTTCAGGGCACAGACCGTACAAGTCTGCCCAGCACTATCCCCGCCTCCCAACCACCAGCCCCGCCTCCCACCACTGGCTCTGGCACAGACCGTATAAGTCTGGCCAGCACTATCCCCGCCTTCCAACCACCAGCCCCGCCACCCAATCTCAGCTAAGCTCCTGAGGATCCATTTCTTCTGAACAGGATTCCTTTACGTTTATCCCACGCATGTTTGAATTCCGTTACCGTTTTCCTCTCCACCACCGTTTTCCTCCCATCTCCGGAAAAAGTTCGTTTGCGGATTAATACCTTTCAAATATTTGAACGTCTGTATCATATTCATTGGATATTCATTGTGGATATCCTGAAAACCTGACCTGCCTGTGGCTCTCGAGGACCGGAGTTGCCTACCCCTGGACTAGGCAATCCCCACACACCATGGAGGTGTCCAGTTATGGAACTGCTCCCATAATGGGGACATTTTTAGAAAAAGACTTATATAATTGATATTGGCATCAATTGCATACATCTTTTTAAATATCATCCCCAAAAGGTAGGCAAATTCCATAAGGCCCATCTAGCTGTGCTACAAGACCCTCCTTGACCTTTAGCTTCGCTGATGTTTCTCTGCCAGTCAGGATCCTCTTAGCTTGACCCATGTTTTTAATAATTTGAGTAACTGCCCACTGGTCAACATCTGTCCTTCCAGAAACAAGTACGCCACTCAAGAAAAATGTCAGGAAGTACTTTTTCACTGAGAGAGTGGTGGATGCTTGGAATGCCCTCCCGAGGGAGGTGGTGGAGATGAAAATGGTAACAGAATTTTAAAAATGTGTGGGATAAACATAAAGGAATCCTGTTCAGAAGGAAGGGATCCTCAGAAGTTTAGCGGAGATTGGGTGGCAGAGCCGGTGGGGGGGGGGGGGGGGGTGGCTAGTGCTGGGCAGACTTCTACGGTCTGTGCTGTGAGGATGGCAGATACTAATCAAGGTCAGGTATACACAAAAGGTAGCACATATGAGTTTATCTTGTTGGGCAGACTGGATGGACCGTGCAGGTCTTTCTCTGCCGTCATCTACTATGTTACTATTAATTTCCAATTTAAAATTGCTGAGTTGTTAAATGGCACAAACTCACACTTCCTTACCGGTGACTTGTAGTAAAGTAATTCACCACCTTTGAGCACAAACCAGCGCCGCTTCCAACTCTTAACTTTGCCACTCATTTTCAACAGATATCCAGATTTCTCCAATACTTCCTACGTTATTAAAAATATATTTTAAAAGACAAAAGCAAATTCATAAAGCAAAAGGAGAGTACATTTATAAAACTTTTTTTCCTCACATATAAAGCATGTTTTATATGTGGAACATGTCTCTTATAGAATTATGCGGTACCTAAATGCATAAAAAGTGGACGCGCCTTAACATTAGGCCAACGTTTACATATTCCATGCATTGAAAGAGCTCCATTGGTTTCCAGTCAAATGGAGGAATCAATTTAATATTATTAATTCTTAAAATATTAAATGCCTTGGTCCCAGTCACACTTGCTTAAATATTGAGAATTAATCAGCCTGTTCATGCAATACACTCTGCAAATAATTTATTCTTGGATATACCATCCTTTAAGCATATAAAAGTTGGATGTTTCTTGTTCCTCCATATTTTACATGGCAGGACCGATGTTGTGTAATTCTCTCCCCCTGACTATCAAGAAAATAACAAACTTGTTACAGTTTTGTAAACAGCTGAAAGTTTGCCTTTTTTTTGTTGACCTTTGATTTTAATTTAGAGTTATGGTTTTTTTTTAATCTTTATTTATAAGTTTTTAGACTAATACAATAATAATAATAATACTCATATGTGTAAGAAATGAACAAGCTCCATATGGTGTATCCAATTAATCATCAAACATTTTCAAAGACTAAAATAAAAGCAACAAACCAAAAACAAAAAGCAAAAAAAATAGCAGTAGGTTAACAGAGAATAAAGCAAAACAATATGTGCATACGATTAAAAGGAGTTGATTTTACCTAATAAAGTTACACAGATTTAGTCCTGGCCCCCTCCACTTTCGATTCCCCCCCCCCCCCCACACGCTGCCACTGCTGCAAGATACCTTTGCTTGTGGGGGTCCCCAACCCCTGCCAGCCTTAGTCTTCTTCAGCCCCGGTCTCCGGCGCGTTTCGTGCAGGATGTCAGGACTCACAGCACATATCAGCGAACGCGTCAGAGACCGGGGCTGAAGAAGACTAAGGCTGGCAGGGGTTGTGGACCCCCACAAGCAAAGGTACCTTGCAGCAGTGGCAGCGTGGGGGGGGGGGGAAATCGAAAGTGGAGGGGGCCAGGACTAAACCTGTGGGGGCCCCCGTGGCAACCAACCTAGCTATGGTGAAAAAAAGACTGAAAGGAGCAGCTCGCAGAGTAAAAAACTTGCGTCAGGCGTGGATGCTGTTTAAAAACACCATCCTGGAGGTTCAGGACAAATATATTCCACGTATTAGAAAAAAGGGAAAAAAGACTAAACGTCAGCCGGCGTGGCTAAACAGTAAGATAAAGGAAGTCATTAGAGCCAAAAAACAATCCTTCAGAAAGTGGAGAAGAGAACCAACTGAAAGTAACAGGATAGATCATAAGGAATGCCAAGCCAAATGCAAAGCGGAGATAAGGAGGGCAAAAAAGGACTTTGAGAAGAAATTAGCGTTGGAAGCAAAAATACATAGTAAAAATTTTTTTAGATACATTAAAAGCAGGAAACCGGCCAAAGAGTCGGTTGGGCCGCTGGACGAAAATGGTGTTAAAGGGGCGATCAGGGAGGACAAAGCCGTAGCGGAGAAATTAAATGAATTCTTTGCTTCGGTCTTCACCGAGGAGGATTTGGGGGGGACACCGGTGCCGGAAAGAATATTTGAAGCGGGGGAGTCGGAGAAACTAAACGAATTCTCTGTAACCTTGGAGGATGTAATGGGTCAGTTCAGCAAGCTGAAGAGTAGTAAATCACCGGGACCTGATGGTATTCATCCCAGAGTATTAATAGAACTAAAAAATGAACTTGCGGAGCTACTGTTAGAAATATGCAATCTGTCCCTAAAATCGAGTGTAGTACCGGAAGACTGGAGGGTAGCCAATGTTACTCCGATTTTTAAGAAGGGTTCCAGAGGAGATCCGGGAAATTATAGACCGGTGAGTCTGACGTCAGTGCCGGGCAAGATGGTGGAGGCTATTATTAAGAATAAAATTGCAGAGCATATACAAAAACATGGACTGATGAGACAAAGTCAGCACGGATTTAGTGAAGGGAAGTCTTGCCTCACCAATCTAATGCATTTTTTTGAGGGGGTAAGCAAACATGTGGACAATGGGGAGCCGGTTGATATTGTATATCTGGATTTTCAGAAGGCTTTTGACAAAGTGCCGCACGAAAGACTCCTGAAGAAATTGCAGAGTCATGGAATCGGAGGTATGGTATTATTATGGATTAAGAACTGGTTGAAAGATAGGAAGCAGAGAGTAGGATTGCGTGGCCAGTATTCTCAGTGGAGGAGGGTAGTTAGTGGGGTCCCGCAGGGGTCTGTGCTGGGTCCGTTGCTTTTTAATGTATTTATAAATGACCTAGAGATGGGAATAACTAGTGAGGTAATTAAATTCGCAGATGACACAAAATTATTCAGGGTCGTCAAGTCGCAGGAGGAATGTGAACGATTACAGGAGGACCTTGCGAGACTGGGAGATTGGGCGTGCAAGTGGCAGATGAAGTTCAATGTTGACAAGTGCAAAGTGATGCATGTGGGTAAGAGGAACCCGAATTATAGCTACGTCTTGCAAGGTTCCGCGTTAGGAGTTACGGATCAAGAAAGGGATCTGGGTGTCGTCGTCGATGATACGCTGAAACCTTCTGCTCAGTGTGCTGCTGCGGCTAGGAAAGCGAATAGAATGTTGGGTGTTATTAGGAAGGGTATGGAGTCCAGGTGTGCGGATGTTATAATGCCGTTGTATCGCTCCATGGTGCGACCGCACCTGGAGTATTGTGTTCAGTACTGGTCTCCGTATCTCAAAAAAGATATAGTAGAATTGGAAAAGGTACAGCGAAGGGCGACGAAAATGATAGTGGGGATGGGACGACTTTCCTATGAAGAGAGGCTGAGAAGGCTAGGGCTTTTTAGCTTGGAGAAGAGACGGCTGAGGGGAGATATGATAGAAGTGTATAAAATAATGAGTGGAATGGATCGGGTGGATGTGAAGCGACTGTTCACGCTATCCAAAAATACTAGGACTAGAGGGCATGAGTTGAAGCTACAGTGTGGTAAATTTAAAACGAATCGGAGAAAATTTTTCTTCACCCAACGTGTAATTAGACTCTGGAATTCGTTGCCGGAGAACGTGGTACGGGCGGTTAGCTTGACGGAGTTTAAAAAGGGGTTAGATAGATTCCTAAAGGACAAGTCCATAGACCGCTATTAAATGGACTTGGAAAAATTCCGCATTTTTAGGTATAACTTGTCTGGAATGTTTTTACGTTTGGGGAGCGTGCCAGGTGCCCTTGACCTGGATTGGCCACTGTCGGTGACAGGATGCTGGGCTAGATGGACCTTTGGTCTTTCCCAGTATGGCACTACTTATGTACTTATGTACGCCCCTGTCCCTCACTGATGTGATAAGCTGCTGTCAAAGGCTGAGTCAGAGGGGTGGAGTTCAGGCCGGGAGGTGGTTCAATGCTCTGGAGTTCAATAGATCAGAGAGGTCCCAAAAGAAAAAAGGTGTCCAGGAGCGAGGAGGACCGGGAGTGAAGGAATCCTTCTAAGGTGTTGGCTGTGGGGAGAGACCCAGGAAAGCAAGGAGTGGCCATATTTCCAAGGTTTGCATTTGGGGGGTAAAGGGTAACTGCCCAGGGGTTACAAGACAGCGAATAGAAGGCTGCAGAGTTAAAGAGTGCATGTCTTTATTTGTCACGACTCAGGCCAGAGTGTCATAACTAGAGCCAGGCCTGGATTTATGCATAAGTGACTTTATCTGTGCTGTAGAAGCCTGACAAGATTGGACTGCTGAAGAGAGGAGAAACCACTGCTAACGTAATTGTTATCACATTAAGCCATGAGTCTGTGACAGAAATAGACTGATATTTTATTTGTCTGTTCGGCAGTAAAGTTTTCTGTGGATTTACGCTGCACCTGACGGTGTTTGTGGGGCTCCCAGTCTGTCCGACAGCCACACTGCCACAGTGAACCAGATGATTCAAATTTGATTTAACTTATTTTTTGTTATTGTTTTCTTGTCCATTTTATTATATTAATGTGTACGTTCATTATGTAAACCGACAAAAACTGTGGACTGTGTAGATTATAAATATTTTGAATAAATAAATAAAACTAGTAAAAAAGCCCCGTTTCTGATGCAAATGAAACGGGGGCTAGCAAGGTTTTCTTCAGAGTGTGCATGTGGGAGTGTGTGTGTCCCTGCCTTCTGCCCTTTCTCCCTTCCCCTCTGCTCTCTGTCCCCCCCCCCCCCCCACTCCTTCAGTGTTAGGTTTCCTGCTGTGCTGTGTTTGTGTTACAGAGAGAGTGAAGGTGTCTGCCCTCTCTCCCCTCCCTCCTCCAGTCCTTCACTGTTACAAAGAGAGCGATTTCGTGCTGTGCTGTGTTTTCCTTCACTGTGTTACAGAGAGAGCGAGGGCGGGGCAGACACTCATGGGGAAACCGGATATCTCTGCAGCTTCACACTTCCGGCTGGAGGCTTCATTAGAATGTTGGTGCTGCCTTTTATATATAGAGATAGGCATTCCCAGGGGATTAGTTTTGGGCAGAGCTGTGAAGCCCACCTTTTACAGAGCACATGTACACATTTACATTTTCTTCACAGCAGAGGAAAATTTGGGCAAAAGCACACGTTTGCTATTGGAAGTCATTTTAAGAGCCTATTTTATAAAGGCACATAAGCGTCCATGTTGACTATATAAAACACCTCTCCCCCCCCCCAACCAGACCCTCCTTCCCCCAACATACAAAACATTTCCTGGTGTCTAGTGGCACCCACCATCCCCCATACTCCCCAGATCCCCATACCTTAATGAGGCAGGAGAGGTGCTGAATTGCTCCTGCCCCCAACGCCGTCATCTGTGAAAATGGTTGAACGACCACTGTATCCTACGATTCACTTAAGTGGGGTCGGTCTGCCAAATACCACCACACTAATAAATTCCCTTATTTGGCAGACCGACCCTGCTCAGTGCATTCCAGGATGCGCTGCACAGGGTCAGGTGCTGCCATTTTCCAAGTTGGTGTTGAGTGGGCAGGAGTGAGTGGGCATTGCTACTGCCTCACTATGTATGGGGAGTGTGGGGTGGCCTAGGGGAGGGGTCAGGGAGTGGAGGGGTGTCAATAGACATCATGGAACTGTTCTTTTTAAGTTAGAGGAAGGGGGTGTCTGGTTGGAGAGGGCAGGAGGAAGGGGTGCCAATAGGTAACAGGGATGTTGTTTAAAACTAGGATGAAGGGGGGGATGTCAGTCATGTCAGGGTGGGTGGGGGTGCCAAGAAATACCAGGGGGTATTTTGTCAAGGGGTAGGGGGTGTCAGATCAGATCCGGAGTAGGGGGTGCGGGATCAGGGTCCTGACACTTTTTGGAGAGGCTGGGGGGGTGGGGCTGTTAAGACTTTCTGCCCTGATGTTGGCGCAAGAAATACCAAAAACTAAAAAGGAGCCAGTTTTCTCCAGGACCATTACGAAGAGACCATGTCAGAACCATTAAGTGAGCAAGCTCCACCCTCATGCTAGAAATACATTAGCTCCTTCAAAGCTTCGACTCTCACATTTTTGCCATTATCGCTAGAGGAGGAGCATGTTTTCGGAAGCTTCTGCTCTGGCTCTGAATATTCTGTATCTGTCAAGTAGGCATCTGGAGGAATAGCATAATCACTTTCTGAAGCCATCGAAGACAGAGATGCACCTGTATGAAGAAGCACAATGCACGCCATAAGCCACAACCACTGAAGTTTGATTCATTTGCATTGATAGAACTTTTTTTCATGTAGAAAAGATTCCAACACATACATTTCTACTACTACATATCATTTCTATAGCGCTACTTGAAGTACGCAGCGATGTACACTTGAGCATGAAGAGACAGTCCCTGCTCGACAGAGCTTACAATCTAATTAGGACAGACAAAAGAAAATTTTGAACAGATTGTACGTGCAGGACGTCACACTCAGAAACAGAACGAAGCCTTGCGCCAGAAGAAGAGGACCTCGGCTGGCGGGGATTGGGGTCCCCGCCAGCAAAAGTAGGCGACGGCGGGGGAGGGAGGGTTGGCGGTGGGAGGGGGGGTCGAGAGGGTCGGTGGCGGGGGGGGTGGGGGGGTCAAAGTTGGTGGTGGTTGCGGGGGGGGGGGGGGGGGGGGGGGCTAAAATGTGTCCCCTCACCTCGGTGTCTGGACCCCCCTCCAGCTGAAGTCTGGCTATGCCCCTGCCTAGAAGGCTCACAATCTAAGGGGTCCGTTTACTAAGGTGCGCCGAAAAGTGGCCTGCGCTGGTGTAGACGCGTGTATTGGGCACGCACAGGTCCATTTTTCAGCGCACCTGCAAAAAAGGCCTATTTTGGGGGGCTGAAAATGGATGTGCGGCAAAATGAAAATTGGTGCGCGTCCATTTTGGCCCTGAAACCTGCCACCCATTCATTTAGCAATAAGGTCTTATACATTAACCAGGAGGTAATCATTAGCGCACGTACAATGCCAATTACCACCCGGTTAGCGCCATGTGCCGGAAAATAAAATATATTTTCCGGCACGCGTAAAAAATTAAATTACTGCTCGGGCCATGCGGTAGTTCCGAATTGGCGCACTGGGCGCACGTAGGCTCCTACGCGGCCTAGTAAAAGGGCCCCTAAATTTTTCATACCTGGGGTAATGGAGGGTTAAGTGACTTCCCCATAGTCACAAGGAGTTGAAGTGGGAAGTGAACCCAGGTTACCAGGATCAAAGCCTGCTTCACTAAGCATTAGGCCACACACATTAACCTCTGGCATAAGGATTATCAGGGTAACTATACTTCTGAAGTTTTACCATGGATTTATGTGATTTAACACCATCTGTGTGATGTAATTTTAATATTAATGAGCTGCTTTGCCTGCCATTGCATGCAATGCAGCTCATTAATTTTATTTTTATTACATTTGTACCCCGCGCTGTCCCACTCATGGCAGGCTCAATGCGGCTTACATGGGGCAATGGAGGGTTAAGTGACTTGCCCAGAGTCACAAGGAGCTGCCTGTGCCTGAAGTGGGAATCGAACTCAGTTCCCTAGGACCAAAGTCCACCACCCTAACCACTAGGCCACTCCCTCCACTGTTGGTGCTATTGGAGATTCTAAATGGAATGTTGCTATTCCAACATTCCATGTAGAAGTCGGCCCTTGCAGATCACCAATCTGGCTGCGCAGGCTTCTACATGGAATGTTGCTAGTGGAATAGCAACATTCCATGTAGAATCTCCAATAGTATCTATTTTATTTTTGTTACATTTGTACCCCGCGCTTTCCCACTCATGGCAGGCTCAATGCGGCTTACATGGGGCAATGGAGGGTTAAGTGACTTGCCCAGAGTCACAAGGAGCTGCCTGTGCCTGCAGTGGGAATCGAACTCAGTTCCCCAGGACCAAAGTCCACCACCCTAACCACTAGGCCACTCCATAGTAAACCGCAATGATCTGCATTATTGTTAATTCTTAAACAGGTGTTATAGATAAAGCAAATTAATGCGTTTTTAACACGTGTGAATGCACCTTATTAAACAGGAGCCCTCGAGGTGGAGGGCAGTGTTAATGTTTTACCACCTATGTTTTTCCACATGCATTCTCTATAAACGGCACTGAAATTAGGTGCTGGAAAAGACTGGTGCTAAGCGCAATTCTTTAAAGGGCGCACAGACTTTACAGAATAGCTTTAGTGCCAATTTCCATGCTCAGCTAGTGCCAGACATGCCTGCTGAACTATGGTGAAATTCTCAGCAGCCAAGCTGGGTGCAGAGAAACCTTATTCCATGACACTGTGCCGATTTTCAAAGAATGCTGTGACCCGCCCATGGCCACACCCCCTTTTGGGTGGTACCAGTGTGCTTTTTCTAGTGAAAAAGGTGCCGGTACTCAAACGCCAGGCCACCCTTCAGGGGTGGGGTGATCACTGTGGGACCCACTCCATAATAGCCAGGCCTCCTGCAAATCAGTCACAGAATCTATAACAAGGCAGAATCGATGTGTAGAGCCTGAGCTCTTTCATTAAAACTTAGGGACCATGGGTCAATTTTAGCAGACAATAGAAAAGGTACCGGTACTCAGTATCCCCTCAAAAAAAGCCCTGGTTTGTACACTATGGGATTTGGTCACTCAGGACTATGGAACAACACGTAGGCAGACGCGTGTGCAAATCCAGATTATTGCCAACTAATCTTGATGATTGTTAACATCAATTAACTGGCCCTTTTATTAAGCTACGGTAGGGCTACTGCTGGGTAGCGTGCCCCAAATCGGCTCCACTGCTGAGTAGTTAAAGAGCCCGGAAGTAGTTCTGAAGTTGACATTTATTTTATTTTAGTTACATTTGTACCCCGCGCTTTCCCACTCATGGCAGGCTCAATGCAGCTTACATATACAGGTACTTATTTGTACCTGGGGCAATGGAGGGTTAAGTGACTTGCCCAGAGTCACAAGGAGCTGTAGTGGGAATCAAACTCAGTTACCCAGGATCAAAGTCCAGTGCACTAACCACTAGGCTACTTCTCCACTAGCAACATTCCATGTAGAAGCCTGCCCTTGCAGATCAGCAATGCGACCGTGCAGGCTTCTACATGGAATGTTGCTAGTGGAATAGCAACATTCCATGTAGAATCTCCAATAGTAGCAACATTCCATGTAGAATGTCCAATAGTATCTATTTTATTTTTGTTACATTTGTTCCCCGCACTTTCCCACTCATGGCAGGCTCAATGCGGCTTACATGGGGCAATGGAGGGTTAAGTGACTTGCCCAGAGTCACAAGGAGCTGCCTGTGCCTGAAGTGGGAATCAGGGTTGCCAGGTGGAAAATTTTTTTCTAGCCCAATCCAGCCCAAAAACCAGCCCAAAACCCGCCCAAACACAAACCCCGCCCCTGACACCCCCCCCCCCCGCGTCATCACCCCCGCCCCCGCCGTCACCGGCCCCGCCCCCGCCATCACCGGCCCCGCCTCCCACGTCACCGGCCCCGCCTCCCCGTCATCGGCCCCGCCTCCCACGTCATCGGCCCCGCCTCCTACGTCATCGGCCCCGCCTCCCACGTCATCGGCCCGCCCAAAACGTCACTAACCCCGCCCAAAAAACGTCACTAACCCCGCCCCCCCCCGCGGCCGAAAAAGGCAAAAAGCCGCCCGAAAAACCGCACAGAAACCCAAAAAGCCGCCCAAAAAACCGCAACCCGCCG
Source organism: Microcaecilia unicolor (assembly GCF_901765095.1). NCBI lineage: Eukaryota > Metazoa > Chordata > Amphibia > Gymnophiona > Siphonopidae > Microcaecilia > Microcaecilia unicolor. The sequence continues at coordinate 27,445,697 of NC_044033.1, read as the reverse complement.
CGGGCAAAAATTTCCCGCGGCGGGTCGCGGAAAACCGCCCAATTGGTCGGTAAAACCGCCCACCTGGCAACACTGGTGGGAATCGAACTCAGTTCCTCAGTTCCCCAGGACCAAAGTCCACCACCCTAACCACTAGGCCACTCCTACCTGCATGCACAGTTTTCCCAAAATAATTTTCTATTTTCTACCACAGGGGGCATTCCTGGCAGTAATCGGCGGTGTGGCCATATTGCCGTGCTCTGCCCGATTGCCGCACGAGTAGCGTGTCAACCCTTACTGCCTACCATGTAAGTGGCAGTAAGGGCTCAGGCAACAAATAGCCACGTGCTAATTTTAATATTAGTGCATGGCCGTTTAATGGCCCATTTAAAAAAAGACCTTTCTCCTGCTGCAGTAAAAAGTGGCCCAGCACACACCAGTTTCATGTGCCAAAACTAGCAGAGGAAACTTTTTACCATGGCTTAGTAAAAGGGTCCCTTAATAATTTATCTGCACATGTATCTTCGAACCACGCCAACATTTTGGTGCCATATATAGAATCTGGGGAAAATGTCTGTATTTTTCTGCACTTGTTTAAAACTTCATTTAAAAATAATTTTTGACTCCCAATGCCTGATTTGTTCCGCTCGTTTCCCCAAATCACACAAAAGTAAAAATGCCTGTATACATCAAGCCCAAAGTCTGATTGTTTCCACATCTTTTTCTTCTTTATTTTCTTGCTCGTTGACTGAGCAAAAGCCAATAGACATGTTTCCTGCCAATATATTTTCCCTTTTTTTAAAAAAAACATTTAAAAAATGTGGAAACACTGCAAACAAATACGCTCTAAATTGGGCATGCATATGTATTAAATTTATTTGGATAAAAATACAATTAAATTAAACTAAGAGACTCTTCCACTAAAGCGTGTTACATGTTGGGCTTAACGTGCTGTACTACTACTACTATTTAGCATTTCTATAGCGCTACAAGGCGTACGCAGCGCTGCACAAACATAGAAGAAAGACAGTCCCTGTCAAAGAGCTTACAATCTAATAGACAAAAAATAAATAAAGTAAGCAAATCAAATCAATTAGTGTGAACGGGAAGGAAGAGAGGAGGGTAGGTGGAGGCGAGTGGTTACGAGTCAAAAGCAATGTTAAAGAGGTGGGCTTTCAGTCTAGATTTAAAGGTGGCCAAGGATGGGGCAAGACGTAGGGGCTCAGGAAGTTTATTCCAGGCGTAGGGTGCAGCGAGACAGAAGGCGCGAAGTCTGGAGTTGGCAGTAGTGGAGAAGGGAACAGATAAGAAGGGAAATATCTGTAACACAGATATTTCATGCACAGCAAGCTGAAAACTAATGAGTCATCAAGGAGAGGTATTCTCATTATTTTTTATCACAGGTCTATGTTCACATTCAGTTTAACGCACAGTACCTGCTCCCGGTTAACACAAAAGCACTTGGTACCTCCTATTTAGGATGCAGTAAGCAGTCTTGTGTTATCTCTGCTTTAGCTAGTTAGTGCATGGAAAGTGAAACACACTAGCTGAGTAATGCCTCTATGCCCACTTTTCATCCATGCCACACTCCCCGATAGAAAAATTTCACAAAATTCAGTAATAATATGCAGTTTAATATGCAAAAACAGGCGAGCTACTGCAAAACCCCTTAACATAGTCACATAGTAGCCTGTTCCCCAGACCAGCTCAAGGGACCGTGACATCCTTGATCAACTTTTGAACTTTTGGTTTGTTGCCCCCCCCCCCCCATTGGCACAATTCCCCCTCAGGCCATCCTCCCCCCCCCCCCCCCCCCCCCCCACAGCCTACCTTTAAAGGCAGTTTTCCCCTCCTGGATACCAACAGCGTTTCACCTAACACTACCCGTATCAGGCCATGTGTTTTCCCTCTGCTGTGCCCCTGCGGAAACGGGAACTCATGTCAAAGGAGGGGCCAGGGAGTGGCAGAAGGAAGACTCTGGAACTGAAGCAAGTAGTGTTAGGTGAAATGCTGTCTGAGTTTGGGAGGGGAAATTGCCTTTAAAGGTAGACGGTTTCCTAAAGGACAAGTCCATAAACCACTACTAAATGGACTTGGGAAAAAATCCACAATTCCAGGAATAACATGTATAGAATTGTTTGTACGTTTAGGAAGCTCGCCAGGTGCCCTTGGCCTGGATTAGCCACTGTCGTGGACTGGTTGCTGGGCTCGATGGACCCTTGGTCTTTCCCAGTGTGGCATTACTTATGTACTTATGAAGGTGGTCTGAGACAGAGACAGGAAGGTGGTTTCCGGCTCTTCTTTTGTCCCTGCAAACGTAACACCACCAGACAAGCTCTGGGCCAGCTTAGCCTGTAAGGCCAGTGACATCACAGGCTCAGGCATTTGTCACACTTTATCTCTGGCGCCCTGGGCCAGAGCCTCACCTGGTCCATAGGTAAGCCAGCCCTGCCTGTTCTCACACTTTAACCTTGCACTAAATGCTTAACACCTTTTAGTAGAAGGGATCTTAGAACCTGAATTACATTGCTAGCTATTCGTGTTTACCCAGAGAATTGGGAGCCCCATCTAATTTTGTAAAAAGGCCAAGCTGGAAAGAAAGTAAACAAAAGACTCCTCAAGAGTAGCAGAAATGGCTCAAGGTTGTCTCATGCAGCAGCAAAATGTTGAACCCCAGCACCAAGCTTTATGCTCAGAAATAAAATACGAAATGCATACACCAACTTAGAGCATAAAACTGAGTGTAGGACACGGTGATACATACAGGAAGGGGAAATGTGTTATGCTGGCATCTTTCCTGTTACCACTTTCAATTTTCAGTAACAGCCATATCACGGAACGTAAACAGAACCAAAACTCTCTGCTGCAGATGTTAACCACCATCTACCCAACCCCTTCTTTGCCTGTCTGTTACTCTGAGCAGAGTCAGAGCATCCTCATGTTCCACTCAGCCCTCACATCTGGTTGCTTGGCAGAGCTGACAGGCAGCTGTCTCCTCGGGCTCTCTCATGTGGTCAGGCTATTGTGAGGCTGTCTTGGCTCCCCCATCCTGTTACACATTTATTTGCTATGACTCACTTTGAAGGCTGAGGAGTCCCTGTCCAGGATTTGCTTCTAATGGATGTTAATCCAAACTTTTGCTTGCTACCTACGCTGAGGAAACCAGAACGCTCTGGTTCCTGTCCACCTATTCCTGGAGCCAGCTCCCATCAACTCAACCATCCCTCACAAGCAGCGAGCTTTGTGAATCAAAAGAATCCTCAGGACCACCTTAAAGCGGGCACAGCTGAACGTCATTTTAGCCAAAAACCAGAAAGAAAAAAAAAATTCCAGTGGTACAGCTGCAGTCATGGCTTCCACTTTCAGCTACTTAAACTGAATGTGAGCAAAAAGGTCACGCTAGTCATTCCTGTGTAAGAACCAAAGTCATTTGAGCAACGGAATCTTGCGACTGTGTCAAGAGTGCAAAACACCAGAAGCCTCAGAGACGGACATCATGTTCTAGTGATTAACAAGGTTGCTTCGAAGCCCTTTTGTGGAAAGAACATAATTTTCTTTTATTTTTTAACTGACACAGAGCGATTATGACTCAATAGGAAAGTCTCATAAATTCTTTTTTTTTAATTTTTTTTAAATACTTGAAAGGTATTAACATAGAAACAAATATTTACCAGAGAAGGGAAAATGGTAAAACTAGAGGACGTGAATTTTTTTTTTTTTTAACATTTGTACCCCGCGCTTTCCCACTCATGGCAGGCTCAATGCGGCTTACATGGGGCAATGGAGGGTTAAGTGACTTGCCCAGAGTCACAAGGAGCTGCCTGTGCCTGAAGTGGGAATCGAACTCAGTTCCTCAGGACCAAAGTCCACCACCCTAGCCACTCCTCCACTGTTGCTACTATTTGAGATTCTACATGGAATGTTGCTATTCCACTAGCAACAATCCATGTAGAAGTCGGCCCTTGCGGATCACCAATATGGCAGCGCAGGCTTCTGCTTCTGTGAGTCTGACGTCCTGCACGTACGTGCAGGACGTCAGACTCACAGAAACAGAAGCCTGCGCAGCCTTCTACATGGAATGTTGCTAGTGGAATAGCAACATTCCATGTAGAATGTCCAATAGTAGCAACATTCCATGTAGACTCTCCAATAGTAGCAACATTCCATGTAGAATGTCCAATAGTAGCAACATTCCATGTAGAATCTCCAATAGTATCTATTTTATTTTTGTTACATTTGTACCCTGCGCTTTCCCACTCATGGCAGGCTCAATGCGGCTTACATGGGGCAATGGAGGGTTAAGTGACTTGCCCAGAGTCACAAGGAGCTGCCTGTGCCGGGAATCGAACTGAGTTCCTCAGTTCCCCAGCACCAAAGTCCACCACCCTAACCACTAGGCAGGTTGCGAGGTGGTAGACTTAGGAGTAATACACAACAAAAAAAAAAAAACCAAAAAGGCACACAACTGCTTACAAAACAGTATATAAAAAACAACAAAGCAGTGGAATCAAATGCATGTATTGGAACAATAACCGACGTGGCCACGTTTCGCCCTCAGGCTGCGTCAGGGGTACAAACTATCAAAAGTGTATATAATTATATCATATACACTAATAGTGGGATGAGAACCGTTATTCCAAAAATCTAGTTCCACTTATCTGCTACTTCCAACTGAACTGATATGCATTAACGTTCTCATCCCACTATTAGTGTATATATTTATATACACTTTTGATAGTTTGTACCCCTGACGCAGCCTGAGGGCGAAACGTGGCCACGTCGGGTATTGTTCCAATAAATGCATTTGATTCCACAACTTAGGAGTAATGTCAGAAAATTCTTTTTCACAGAGAGGATTAGCTGATGCCTGGAATGCCCTCCCGAGGGAGGTGGTGGAGAAAAAAAACCTGGTGGAATTCAAAAAGGTATGGGATGAAGACAGAGGATCTCTGATTAGAAAATGAATAATATAAAAAAACAAAACTGAAAGGGCTGCATATGTGTTTGCAAGTCAAGTGGTGCTGAGGTGGCAACTCTGGCTGGTGCTGGGCTGGCTTGTACGGTCTAAGTCCCGCATCTAGCAATGTGGTTTAAGATGGGCTGGAGAGCGCTTCAATGGGAACTCCAGTAATTTGGAACGTGAGAAAAGGGCTGGGCAGACTTTTACAGTCTGTGTCCTGAAAATGACAAGACGGATTCGGATAGGCTGGAGTAGGCTTTGACGGCAACTCCCGTAGTTGGAACACAGGGACAGAGCTAGGCAGACTTCTACAGTCTATGCGCTAGGAACATCAAAGAAAGACCATGATCAAGTATATAATAACAGGTTGAATTGATAATGAACGTGACTGTTGGACAGACTGGATGGACCATTCAGGTCTTTATCTACCGTCACTTACTATGTTATTGTTATTTATTTATTTATTTGTTTGTTTGTTGCATTTGTATCCCATATTTTCCCACCCATTTGCAGGCTCAATGTGGCTTACATTGTTCTGTCATGGCTATTGCCATTCCAGAGTAGAAGATACAATTGTAAATTACATAAAGAACAAGAGTGACGTGGTATAATTAAGCAGTCATGTAATTAAGAGAACACATTAGGAATAACAGATAAAGCGATAATGCGCTAAACTACATATGCTGGATCGTTGTGGTATGCTCTGTTGAAGAGGTAAGTCTTCAATGATTTCCGAAAGTTGATTAGGTCATACATTTTTTTCACATCAAGTGGTAATGCATTTCAAAGCTGCGTGCCTTTGTAGGAAAAACTGGATGCATGTGTTAATTTGTATTTGAGATCTTTGAAGGAGTAAACAAACATGTGGACAAAGGGGAGCCGGTTGATATTGTGTATCTGGATTTTCAAAAGGCGTTTGACAAGGTACCTCATGAAAGGCTACAGAGGAAATTGGAGGGTCATGGGATAGGAGGAAATGTCCTATTGTGGATTAAAAACTGGTTGAAGGATAGGAAACAGAGAGTGGGGTTAAATGGGCAGTATTCACAATGGAGAAGGGTAGTTAGTGGGGTTCCTCAGGGGTCCATGCTAGGACCGCTGCTTTTTAATATATTTATAAATGATTTAGAGATGGGAGTAACTAGCGAGGTAATTAAATTTGCTGATGACACAAAGTTATTCAAAGTCGTTAACTCGTGACAGGATTGTGAAAAATTACAAGAGGACCTTACGAGACTGGGAGACTGGGCGTCTAAATGGCAGATGACGTTTAATGTGAGCAAGTGCAAGGTGATGCATGTGGGAAAAAGAACCCGAATTATTTTAGTACGTCATGCAAGGTTCCACGTTAGGAGTTACGGACCAAGAAAGGGATCTGGGTGTCGTCGTCGATAACACACTGAAACCTTCTGCTCAGTGTGCTGCTGCGGCTAGGAAAGCGAATAGAATGTTGGGTATTATTAGGAAAGGTATGGAAAACAGGTGCGAGGATGTTATAATGCCGTTGTATCGCTCCATGGTGCAACCGCACCTTGAGTATTGTGTTCAATTCTGGTCGCCGCATCTCAAGAAAGACATAGTAGAATTGGAAAAGGTGCAGCGAAGGGCGACTAAAATGATAGCGGGGATGGGACGACTTCCCTATGAAGAAAGACTAAGGAGGCTAGGGCTTTTCAGCTTGGAGAAGAGACGGCTGAGGGGAGACATGATAGAGGTATATAAAATAATGAGTGGAGTGGAACAGGTGGATGTGAAGCGTCTGTTCTCGCTTTCCAAAAATACTAGGACTAGGGGGCATGCGATGAAACTACAGTGTAGTAAATTTAAAACAAATCGGAGAAAATTTTTCTTCACCCAACGTGTAATTAAACTCTGGAATTCATTGCCGGAAAATGTGATGAAGGCGGTTAGCTTAGCAGAGTTTAAAAAGGGGTTGGACGGTTCCCTAAAGGACAAGTCCATAAACCGCTACTAAACAGACTTGGAAAAATCCAAAATCCCAGGAATAACATGTATAGAATGTTTGTACATTTGGGAAGCTTGCCAGGTGCCTTTGGCCTGGATTGGCCGCTGTCGTGGACAAGATGCTGGGCTCGATGGACCCTTGGTCTTTTCCCAGTATGGCATTACTTATGTACTTATCTTTACAACCGGGGAAGTGAAGATTCAGGAATGTGCGTGATGATATTTTAGTGTTCCTGGGTGGTAGGTCTATGAGGTTTGACATGTAGACCGGGGCATCTCCGAAAATGATTTTATGAACCAGGGAGCAAACCTTGAAAGTAATACGTTCTTTGAGTGGGAGCCAGGGAAGTTTTTCTCTCAAGGGTTTGGCACTTTCGTATTTTGTTTTACCAAATATGAGTCTGGCTGCATTGTTATTAACTTATGTAGCAATTAAACTGTCATGGGGGTGTAAGGAGAACACAGCAGCAGCATGCTAGCACAGATGGCTGAAGGGTGAGACCCATTTGACATAGAATGCAAAGATTGCAATTGAGATGACCAAGTCTCCACACACTCAGTTCCAGTGGTACTTTAGAAAAGGACCTTCCACAGGAGCGCATGTGTATTTGCTGGTATGTGGGTGGTACAAGGCAGGGCTTCCTGAAGGACACTCGCAAGCACGACCTGTCCTCGGCGTTCCTAAGTGCCGGCTGTAATTTAAAACTTGTTACTCATGGAATATTATGTTGTGAACGTTTCTTGCCACAGTCAAGCGTGTCCATTTATGCCGGCTTCAGACCTGACATAAGTGGGCGCACCTACATTTAGGCACTCCGATATGGGTTAGGTCAATGCTCTATAATGGGATCTGGGTACCCAGATGCCCTTGTAGAATAGGAGTTTTCCATGCTGCATCTTTCCTGCATACAGGAGGATGGAGAGCAGCGCGCTGGGCAGGAAAGAGGGGCCTCTTTCCTGTCCCGACGTCACTAGACCACCAGGGAAGATCGCGTGACGTGAGTAGGGAGAAGTGGTGACAGGGCTGGGGGGATGGCGATCCAGAACTCGGAGGGCGGGCGGCCAGCCAGCCAGCCAGCCAAATCTACCTTCGGACTATAAGACGCACCCCCCATTTTCCTCCCAAATTTTGGGGAAAAAAAGTGCGTCTTATAGTCCGAAAAATACGGTAATCTGGCAACATCGGGCAATGCTCAGAAAAGTCACCAAAGACAAGAAAAGAAAGATCTTGATATGAAGAGAATCCAGTCCCAACAGGAGGTTATGATTAAAGATTTGACTTCATTAAGAAGAAAGATTGAGTCTCTTGAGAATACTGTTAGAAGTAACAATTTACGCTTGTTCAATTTTCCTAGACAGATTACTAAACCCCCCTCGGGAAATGTTGAAAAAATATATACGAGACAAGTGCAAAGTGATGCATGTGGGTAAGAGGAACCCGAATTATAGCTACGTCTTGCAAGGTTCCGCGTTAGGAGTTACGGATCAAGAAAGGGATCTGGGTGTCGTCGTCGATGATACGCTGAAACCTTCTGCTCAGTGTGCTGCTGCGGCTAGGAAAGCGAATAGAATGTTGGGTGTTATTAGGAAGGGTATGGAGTCCAGGTGTGCGGATGTTATAATGCCGTTGTATCGCTCCATGGTGCGACCGCACCTGGAGTATTGTGTTCAGTACTGGTCTCCGTATCTCAAAAAAGATATAGTAGAATTGGAAAAGGTACAGCGAAGGGCGACGAAAATGATAGTGGGGATGGGACGACTTTCCTATGAAGAGAGGCTGAGAAGGCTAGGGCTTTTCAGCTTGGAGAAGAGACGGCTGAGGGGAGATATGATAGAAGTGTATAAAATAATGAGTGGAATGGATCGGGTGGATGTGAAGCGACTGTTCACGCTATCCAAAAATACTAGGACTAGAGGGCATGAGTTGAAGCTACAGTGTGGTAAATTTAAAACGAATCGGAGAAAATGTTTCTTCACCCAACGTGTAATTAGACTCTGGAATTCGTTGCCGGAGAACGTGGTACGGGCGGTTAGCTTGACGGAGTTTAAAAAGGGGTTAGATAGATTCCTAAAGGACAAGTCCATAGACCGCTATTAAATGGACTTGGAAAAATTCCGCATTTTTAGGTATAACTTGTCTGGAATGTTTTTACGTTTGGGGAGCGTGCCAGGTGCCCTTGACCTGGATTGGCCACTGTCGGTGACAGGATGCTGGGCTAGATGGACCTTTGGTCTTTCCCAGTATGGCACTACTTATGTACTTATGTACTTATGAGAGATTTTAGGAGTAAAGGAGGAATTAATTCCTCCTTTTACCCAAGTGTCCTATCTTCCGGTTAAGGAGAGAAGTGATCAAAAAATTGAAGTACAAGAACCACCACTGAATGTCACTGAATTGCTTGAATTAACAGATTCTGAAGATGTGATTCCAACAACTTTGATAGTAACATTGGCACTGGTACCAGATAAACAATGGTTAATGTCCATGGACTTCAAGAATAAAGATAAAACATTTCTTGGTCAGAAAATTCAGAGCTTTCCCGACATCTCCAGAGATACGCAAAAGCGTCGGAAATCATTTCCTTTAATGAAACCAGCTGTAATTCAACTGGGTGCAACGTTTTACTTGCAATACCCATGCAAGTGTGTGGTGAGATACCAATCAAACAAATACGTATTTTTTGACCCGGCTCAATTAACAGCATTTCTTACCTCAAGGCAAAATAGGGGATCTTACAACATCTTTGCCCTTGAATTATAGTTAAACACTGTACAATGCTGGCTGTTACCATTTGTTGCTTTATTATTGATCATTTTTGTTATAATACATATTCCATTTCTTAACATCTTGCCCTAAAAAAATGTGGACTTGAGCAAGGAATTTCAGTATTTTTCCTGTTTTTTGTTTTCCTTAAATATGTTGAAATGTATTGCTTTACAAACAAGTGTACGGCTTGATTTAAATGTTAAAATCTGAAAAATAAAATAATTAAAAAAAAAAAGAAAAGTCACCAAAGACAAGTCTGTGATAAATAACCACGGTATAATTTCACGGTGTGCTCCCCAGTAAAGTACTGGTTTTTTTTTTTTCATGGCAATTCCTCAGCAAAGCATCCGGCTCCTGAACTCTGATCTCAAAAAAGTGGCCCCTTATTCCAATCCTACTTAGATCGATCATGCTGCTATTTCTACAAACCTCGCTTCATAGCCCGGGGGCTACCTGTACCACTTCTATTTCTACAATCCGACTCCGAAGTCTGCGAGCTGGACGTGGAACCGTCCTCCTCCTCCGATCCCGATGAATCATCCATGAACGGGCTGCAGCTTATCTGCGTTGCTTTCTAAAAGGAGAACACCACAATGTTCTTTCCAGACCGTACCAACCTATCCTGAATACAACCATATTTCATCTTCACACTCACAGGGCTCACAGCAGTAACCCCTAGCGGACTGCCCTTGTATGCATGTGCTTAGTGCTTCCAAAAATGTACATAAATACCATATACACAAAGGAGGCAATTCTGTAACACGGCACAACCATTTTAGCACCATTCTTGTAAAATGCTTCGATTAGGTGGTATACAAACAAATCCAAAACTTTCAAGAGATCAAAAAATGCAAAAAAAAAAAAAAGATCTCTCACAATGACTGCAAGTATATTTTATATATATATTATCCAAATTCAAACTTAAAAATCATTCTTCACAGATTTATCTAAACATTCTTAAATAATTTTGCTTACCAAACTTCCAATTTATTCACAAACTTTAAAATATAGAAAAACAACTTATTCAGAGTGCTCTGTATAAAGCTGTGAGACGGGCTGGTGAAACCAATATATAATATATAAAATATACTTGGACTCATGAGAAATCTTTTTTTTGGGGATCTTTGAAAGGTCGTATATCAAGCTTTTAATAAACATAAACCATTTTAACATGGGTAGTGAGCCTATTCTATAAGGGTCCTTTATAGAATACTAAAATCAAACTAAAAGCATGCTTTTCAAAATAGGAGGGTTATCCAGAAAAAGCACAAAATTACAATACTCCCCACTGAATAGACCCTTTCTGTCTGATATTCAGCGTTGGTTGGTTAAATAGCCTTAAGCCAGCTATGTCCTAATATTCTGCGTGAGATAACTGGCTGCTTCAGTGCTTAGCAACTAGCCCGGTTAGCGGCTATGTCGCATGACATAACCAGTTAACGCCAATATTCACCAGCTGACCAGCCATATTTAGTACCCAGACAGACCCGCATAAATAGCAGGTCATCTTTGACCGCTATTACTTAGCCGGTCAGCCGATGAATACTGGCTTAACTGCCATGTTTGTAGCAGCCCAAAACACCCCAGAAATTCAATGCCGGTCAGCAGATATGGACCGGCATTGAATTTCCAGATTCACCGGCGGCTGCAGGAGTTAGCTGGGCTGTCTCAGTATCAGCCCCTTTACATTTTGATTACTGCTTCAGAGGAGTAACTCAGGAATAACAACATTTCCACTGAGATATGTACACTATTTTCATCGAGGGTCTAAACTTAGCTAGTACTTGAACTACTAGGAGAAAAAAAAAATTCTTCAGTATTCTTTTAATCTTATTAGTGTAGTCATCGATTCAAAATACAAAACACTACTCATCTGTTCAATAAAAGGTGAGTGGGGGAACGCCTATTGACATGACATCACGTTTCGCTGAAAGCTGTGTCAAGGATCATACCCACTTTCCAAACATACATCTTGTCACAGAAGCACTAATTTACAGAAGTAGCACCAAAATTTAGATGTACACATTTACACCAGCTCTATGGCGTATGTAAATGTTAGTTCTAATACATTTACAGAGAATCATTCATATCTTCAATATACAGTATAATAACATTTCTTTAGTCATATTCTATTAAAAATCTTTTAAAATTTTTATAATTAAAATTTTTTTTAATTAAAAAAAATTTCTTTGATATGAATGCATTGTTGGATGTTGTAAGGTATGTAAGATGTGAAATATAGAAGGTTTGATGTTTACATATCAAACCTACAAGAAAAGCTACACTGGCTCCCACTTAAAGAACGCATCACATTCAAAGTATGCTCCCTAGTTCACAAAATCATTCACGGAGATGCCCCAGCCTACATGTCAGACCTGACAGACTTATCACCCAGGAATGCTAAAAAATCATCCCGCACATTCCTTAATCTTCACTTCCCTAACTGCAAAGGTCTAAAATATAAACTAACGCATGCATCAAACTTCTCCTACCTGAGCACACAAGTATGGAACGCACTGCCACGCAACATACAAACGATTTATGAACTAACTAACTTCCGCAAACTACTGAAGACCCATCTCTTCAACAAGGCATACCACAAAGATCAACAAATGTGAATCCCTCCACATATATCCGGAATTGTCTTACAATATTTGCTTGCTATATTACTACCATGTTTTATCATTATCATGTTCCCCTATATCCTTTTGTAACACAAAATGTCTATTTACTTATTTATTTCCACCATTCATGATGTATTGTAAGCCACATTGAGCCTGCAAAGAGGTGGGAAAATGTGGGATACAAATGCAATAAATAAATAAATAATGATCCAAGTAAAATGTATTCTAATGTAAAAACTGGTGCTATATTATAAAATCTCCTGACGACATAGCAGCGACATACGAGTCCATGTAAAGATTCTATCAAAATGGGAAATACCAGATAAAGATTATAACCATTTGATATGAGTGCTAATGGACAGATGGTGGAGAATTCTTTTGGTCATCAATTGGTGATGTATTAATATCTGGAAGTAATGTAATAATTGTGTTGCACAGATCTAAATCCAGAAGATTGGAAACATTTTACTTTGGACTTAAGCTTATTTTCAAAAGTCTTAAAGAAAATCACAATATATCTATTAAGAACTGACACTGCTACACTGTTTAAACATCAATACTGTGGATATTATAAGTTTTCTTGAATTAGAAATGATATATTGAAGCTTGTGTTGCTGGTGTATATGAACATTGAACAGTCTAATGTTAGAATACTGAACAGTCAAAGCTGAAAATATTTCCAAGTGATTTATATCACTTGAGAGACTTTGTAATTAAGCATAAGAGTGGGGAATTCTAAAAATTTTTTAAAGATTTTTAATAGAATAAGAATAAAGAAATATTATACTGTATGTTATTTTGCTCCCAAACAGAGAGGGATATTCTCAACCTCTAATGTATAATCTCTCTCCAGCATTTGCTAGGTTTGAAAGGAAAGGAAAAATAAACAGTTTTTTTTTAACTAATTAAGGCTTAACAACCAATGAAAAACTGCTCCATGTTCCTCACCTTATAAAAGAATGTGAACACTTTCTTCAAGATGGCCCCATTTATTTGTTATGATTTTCAATATATTTTTGAAATGCGATTCTAGCATAATAAGAGATTGTCATGGTTGTAATCTGTTACCTAATGGGCCTGATGTTTCATATTGTATGACATTTATGTTGTATGCATGCATCATAGAACTGAGATAACATTACCCCTTTCAAAGTTGTGTAGACAGGAACAGTCATATTCTTGTAGAGGAGAGATGTATACAGACCTGATGCTGAACATGATGTCAATGAGTCATTGGCTAAAATTTAAAAGTACAAAATCATTTTTGTCCCTTTAAATGCCAAATTACAGTTTTGTGATTTGACTGTTCATCAGGCTCATGATTTACAATTTATTTTACTTTATTATCATTTTTTCAGAATTATAAAACACATCATGACAAACATATATCGTATCAAATACGTGTAATTAAACTCTGGAATTCATTGCCGGAAAATGTGGTGAAGGCGGTTAGCTTAGCAGAGTTTAAAAAGGGGTTGGACGGTTTTCTAAAGGACAAGTCCATAAACCGCTACTAAACGGACTTGGAAAAATCCAAAATCCCAGGAACAACATGTATAGAATGTTTGTACGTTTGGGAAGCTTGCCAGGTGCCCTTGGCCTGGATTGGCCGCTGTTGTGGACAAGATGCTGGGCTCGATGCACCCTTGGTCTTTTCCCAGTGTGGCATTACTTATGTCCTCTACTTGGCTCACTTTTATTACATAGAGCAGTGATTTAACCTATTGTGATGTCATAGTGGCTCATTCCACCAATAAGAGCCAACCTCATTAGTGATGTCACAATGGCTTGATTGTATAGAATGTTTGTACGTTTGGGAAGCTTGCCAGGTGCCCTTGGCCTGGATTGGCCGCTGTCGTGAACAAGATGCTGGGCTTGATGGACCCTTGGTCTTTTCCCAGTATGGCATTACTTATGTACTTATGTACAAATACGACAATAAACAAATCATAAAATTACAATATCAAAAATGATCATGATTGCCAATGACTTGCTGGACCAGTCAGAACCAGGCATAGGGCAGGTACTGTGTGAGCTTAACCCTTGAAGGGTCTCAGTGCATGTTTGCTCCACCGTTCCCTCTAAGCTGAGCAGAAGTCCTCCAACTACATTGCTGTCACAGTTGGGGGATGGTACTTCAATATTATGTTTTCAATTACTAGGAACAGGCAGGTTCCCTGGATTTCTACAGAGCTTGCCTATCCCTCACTATTGAAAATGTGATGGTGAAACAGCACCCTCCCCCCTCCCCGCAAGAGGTGGAGGACTCATACTCAGCTTAGAGGGAACAGTTGTCTTCTCTGTTTAGCAATGTCCAGTGACGATCCTAGGTTGGCTGCCACCCGGGGCGGATCGTCGATGCGCACCCCCCCCACCGGGTGCAGCAGACCCCCCCGCTGGTGAAATGCCCCCCCCCCCCCGGGTGCATCTTTACCTGCGGGGAGCAGCTGTGTGGCTCTCGGCTCCGCTGGCTCCCTGCTCCCTCTGCCCTGTAATAGGAAGTAACCTGTTCCAGGGCAGAGGGAGCAGGGAACCAGCGGAGCCGACAAGCGCGCGGCCTCCCCCAGTAGCGTGCACCCGGGGCGGACCACCCCCACCGCTGGCAATGTCCCCTGCTATTATATCTTTAGGATCTCCTAAACAGTCTACCAGCCCTTTCTGCTTCTAGAGTGATATTTCTGAAATATAACAATAATACAATCAACTCAAAATGTACTTTAAAAAAGTTGACCGCCACCAGCTGAATACTGACCTGATGTCAAATCATCACACAACAGTTAAAAATAGTTTAGAAATACTTTTCAAATGCATTGTGAAGAAAATCAGATGCTTCTGTGGTAACTATCACAACGGTGATATACTTTATTCACTTGCTATACCACTCAGTGTAGATCACATCTAAGAGTTTCACAACAAAAAAAACTAAACCACTTACCTCTCTTTACTGAATCCAAGGTGAAGGCTTCAGACATTTGCATACCAGACTTGGCAATAGCATAAATTTTGCTTTCCTATTGTTAAACACACAGATTTATTGTTCAGTTACTTAAGCATCAACAATTGCCTTATCGTCTTCACCAGACCAGACCAGAACCTCTGGGTTATGCCTTCCTACCAGTCGATAAAGATAGAAAAATAATAAAGTCTTGCATGCTTTGCCCTATAAAAGCACTGTGCAGCATAAGGTCTTTATTATTTTTCCGTCTCCAGCAGATGGTGCAGTTGATCCATGATATCAGGCTCCTGGTCAAGTTAGAGAACTGGGAACCAGTAGAGCAAGGGGATTTTCATTAAAAAGAAAAAAAAAAAAATTATCAAAATTTTACAGAGTGAATATTCAGAGAAGTCTGAGTATTCTTCTCCCTGCAGCCCCCCCCCAGGTCTCTGCTCAGAAATTACCAGTTTTATATTCTGGCTTGGTAAGCAACAAGACAACCTTGGTTTATTAAAGTGGATCACCTCAAAGTTGTCTTTCACAGAGAGAGATGTCCTTTTAGTCAGCACTGCCCAGAGAGAGTTCAGGGTTTAGGCCTCAGTGCTACTTCATTAAAGTGGATCACCTCAAAGTTGTCTTTCACAGAGAGAGATATCCTTTTAGTCAGCACTGCCCAGAGAGAGTTCAGGGTTTAGGCCTCAGTGCTACTTCATCACCAGAATGGCAGTTTTGTTTTTTTTTAATTTTCAGGTAGTACCAAGTTACAGTTCCTTGATGGAGGCTCTGGTAGAGAGAGCAAAGCAATATCCCTCCTTTTCAGGAACAGACACACTGGTTGTAGCAAGTATGAGCCAGGAACAAGAGCAACTTAATTTTACCTCAGCAGGCAATACTTCTTTAACAGTCGCACAGTCTAGCACTTCACAGTCAGACAGTGTGGCTGCAGCAGCCATCATGGAACAGCATATACACACACTCCCTAGTTCTAGAAAGTTGTGCACCCAAATTTGCTTCATGACTGAACAAGACAAAAAAATATATACAAAGGTGCCAGCACTGATACAAAGTCCATGGGCGCTTTTACCTATAAGCTTTGCATCAATTCTCAAAGGGAAAATATGAGCATGTTATCCATTTGAAAAGTGCCCCAGATACAAAGAGATTTGCATCTACTTTTTTCTGCAAATGCTTTTCTCCCCTTGAAAATAATGCATATAGATTTGAAAATTTAACTTGTGTGTGTTATTTGAATCCCCAACCTTAACGCTCTCCCAAGAATGCTTACTCCTAGTGCATTTCAAGCATGTGCATTCTTGATCCCTGCATGCACTTTTATGGGTGGGCAATTTTCAGACAACCAATTTGCCCAGGTTAAAGTTTCTGAAAATGCCTTCTAAACCTTCTGGGGCCTATGTACTAAGATTGTCTTCTATCTTGTGTCTATGGCCCTTTGCCTCAGGTTCGTTCCCTATCAGGATGAAGCTACTTGGGAATAAAGGATTCATTTTTCCCCATTGTCTGTGGGCATGACTGGACCCATATTTTTTGTAGAAGATTTGGAGGAGATTTTGAGTGAGCTACATAATTGTAACGTGTGTAACTACCTTCAAGACAGGTAAATTTATTTAGGTAAATGGCTTTGAAAATTGCCCCATTACTGACAGGGTTCCAGCCTCATCGACTCATTTCAGCTCTGTCACTATTTCTACCCATGATCTCATCAGAGCAACTGAGAAATAACAGCCTGCTCATTTCTGGTCTTCCATCTGAATCTGTCCAGCAGATGTGAAAAGAGAACATCTGGCTCTGGAAACACAGTTCTGCATTCACAGCATATTTCACATACTGGGAGACAGTCATCTCAGAGCAGCTATATAAGAGCTAACATTAATCACAGACTAACACTACTGGGAGATCTTAGTTCAGCGGTTCCAAAACCATGGCGGCAGCAACCCAAATGAGAAAAAAAGAAAACACTAATGTATAAAGGGTCAGACTATAACCTAATGTTAAAGGGTATCATTAAAACAACTGGAGATACAGAACATCTGGATAAAAAAACTACGGCACATACCCAGGAGGGAAATCGATGAAGTGGAGGCGTTGGAGGTTTGTTGTTGGGTGTCTTTCCTGTGACATCACCTAAGTCCTGCTCTTCAGCACTCTGTGCTTCAGAAGAATCGTAGGAAAACACCCCCTCATCACATACAACTTCCATCTTCTCTAAAACATCAGATTTGTCCCCGTCAATCAGATCAATATCAGTTTCCTGAGGCCTAAACGGCCGTATCATGCTTATGGCATTCCTGTTTCTACCAAACGTCTTGTCCGAGCTCAGCTGTGGTTGGCTCAAGTGTTTTCTGGCTAGCGCTACATTTACACTGAAAGCACTGGGGGTCCGTAATTTTGGAACAGACAGCTTTGATGATGATGCGTCTGGTAGTGGTGGGGCTACACACTGAGCTCCTGCAGCTAAGGACTTGGTTGGATGTTTTGGAACAAGAGATGAGGCTGGAACAGAACTTGGGATATTGGTTTCACTAGATGAGGAGGAATAGTCTAATCTCTGAGACTGAAATTTCTTACTGAGTTCCTCTGAGGAGCTATCGTGGTCTCTCTTTCCAGCTAAGTATTCTGAGTTTCCGCTTGCTGCTGGATTCATTTGTGCCTTCCACTGGGCCCCTTGGTGCCAGAAAGGTAGTTCCTTATGCTCTGTTCTCTGAAGCACCAGGTTCTCTTCGTCACAGAAAGAGCTGCTGTCATCAGAAGCTGTCAGAAACATTTCACTCCCCATTCGGCTGTACTTGCGTCCTTCTTCTGATGTATGGCTTGACAGCATAGATGTACACCTGGACTTAATCTTTCCCTCTTCCTCATCGGAGCTCCAGTCGCTGGCAGTGGCTTGCGAAGTCTTTGATACACTACCCTCCACATCTTTCAGTGCAAAACCTTTCCTTCCTTTTTCACTTGGTTCCGAAACACCTGAGCATCGGTGCTGTGGCCTCTGAACTTGGTTGTTCTCTTGTGTTTGACCGCATGGGGATTTTTCTCCAATTTTCAGTTCTACAAATTAAAATAAAATATCTTGATAAGCTGCGTTATTGTAAAGATAATATCACAGCCCCCCCCCCCCCCCCCCCAATATTTAAAACTATTTTGCCAACCAGGAATGGCTTCTGGCCAGTAAAAGGGCACTTAACCGACTATCCGACAATATTCAGCAGAAGATAGCTGGTTATCTCCCACTGAATATTGCCGGTTACAAAGGCGGCCTCCAAGACTACAGCAGAAGTCTCGCGAGTCCGCCATTGGAAGTCTCGGCGGCCATTTTGAACAGCGATCCGGCAGCGGGGGAGGGTCAGCGCCAGCAGCGGGCAGGCAGGACCGGGGATATTTCCTGCCTGCCCCGAAGAATTCGCTACACAACCTCGGTGGCTGGAGGGGAGGCAGGTGAGAGAGCAGGGTCGTTGGACATGGGTGGCTGGAAGGGGGGCAGGGGGAGAGGAGGGTCGCTGGACATGGGTGGCTGAAGGGGGAGAGGAGGGTCGCTGGACATGGGTGGCTGCAAGGGGGCAGAGGGAGAGGAGGGTCGCTGGACATGGGTGGCTGGAGGGGGAGAGGAGGGTCGCTGGACATGGGTGGCTGCAGGGGGGGCAGGGGGAGAGGAGGGTCGTTGGACACGGTCGATTCATTTGTACCAATCTTGAAAGCCCTTTGTGCTTTTTTCTTGGACTGTTTGTGCTGTGTGCTCTGACCCTGTCCGTTGTATGCTGTTATTCAGTACAGCACATACTTGTAGTTCTATTACATTTAGGAGCACTGAGTGCTCAGGCAGTCAGAGTTACTAAACAAACATCTTAAATTGCAGAATAGTACTCACCAGAGAAAAGTATCTAAGAGTTCAAAAGCTCCCAGCTAAGCATCTCTTTGGTCTCACATTTCTGCTCAGCTCTCTACACAGCTTGGTGTACACCTTAGCTGAGCTTAGAAGGCTTAGGCTTAAGATTCTCTCAGGGCTGCCGAGAGACTAAGCCGGGCCCGGGGCAAGGTCACCCACCCCCGCCGACACCCCCACGCCAATGTCCTGGCCCCCCCCCCCCCCCCCCCACTGCCGTCCCCGGTCTCACCTACTTGCCCTCAACAACATCCGCAACCGGGCCCCCCTGCATTAAAATCGGCAGCGCCTCAGCGCCGTTTGGAAAGGCAGATCGCCTCCCTTTGGGCCTTCCCTCACTGTGTCCCACCCTCATCTGATGTAACTTCCGGTTTCCGCGAGGGTGGGACACAGGGAGGGCCCAAAGGGAGGTGGATCTGCCTTTCCAAACGGAGCTGAGGCACTGCCGATTATAATGCAGGGGGCCCAGTGGCGGACGGAGCTGAGGGCAGGCAGGTGAAACCGTGGACTGCAGCACCAGCTGCCGGGCCCCTCTTGGAGGCCCAGGGAATTTTGTCCCCTCTGCCCCCCCTCTCGGCGGCCCTGGGTTTCTCTCTCTCTCTGACCGCACATCTCTGCTTGACTTAGCTTCCCACAGGCCCCCATCTGTTTTTCCAGCAAGAGTCCATGACTGTATGCCAGACATCGTTATCACATGTTCTCTGATTGGAATCAATGACAGCATAGTTATGTCACCATCAGATTTTGGTCCATAGGCCTCAGTTAGGCTAATGAACGCCTTATTCACACACACAGGTATGGGCAGTATATATTTCTACATCGGTATGCAACGGAGTATGCCGTTATTATTTGCCTTTCTAGCTGCAGATCTGCAAATAGATTTTGTTTTGACCCTTGGTTTCCCTTTCCCTGGAAAAAGAAGATATTATGTGCATTGTTCCTGTATCACCTTCTTTTCTTAAGCCAAGTGAACAGTGGACAACTTGCCCTCCCTTCCCACCCTTTCATAGTTGTTGGCAGGAATCATGCTGGCCAAGCACTGCCCTCAAGTCATAGTAACATAGTAAATGATGGCAGAAAGAGACCTGCATGGTCCATCCAGTCTGCCCTACAAGATAAACTCATATGTGTATACCTTACCTTGATTTGTACCTGTCCTTTTCAGGGCACAGACCGTGTAAGTCTGCCCAGCACTATCCCTGCCTCCCAACCACCAGCCCTGCCTCCCACCACCGGCTCTGGCACAGACCGTATAAGTCCGCCCAGCACTATCCCTGCCTCCCAACCACCAGCCCCGCCTCCCACCACCGGCTCTGGCACAGACCGTATAAGTCTGCCCAGCACTATCCCTGCCTCCCAACCACCAGCCCCGCCTCCCACCACCGGCTCTGGCACAGACCGTATAAGTCTGCCCAGCACTATCCCTGCCTCCCAACCACCAGCCCCGCCTCCCAACCACCGGCTCTGGCACAGACCGTATAAGTCTGCCCAGCACTATCCCCGTCTCCCAACCACCAGCCCCGCCTCCCACCACCGGCTCTGGCACAGACCGTGTAAGTCTGCCCAGCACTATCCACCTCCCAACCACCAGCCCCGCCTCCCACCACCGGCTCTGGCACAGACCGTATAAGTCTGCCCAGCACTATCCCTGCCTCCCAACCTCCAGTCCTGCCTCCCACCACTGGCTCTGGCACAGACCGTATAAGTCTGCCCAGCACTATCCCCGCTTTCCAACCACCAGCCTCGCCTCCCACCACCGGCTCTGACACAGACCGTATAAGTCTGCCCCCACTATCCCTGCCTCCCAACCACCAGCCCCGCCTCCCAACCACCGGCTCTGGCACAGACCGTATAAGTCTGCCCAGCACTATCCCCGCCTCCCAACCACCAGCCCCGCCTCCCACCACCGGCTCTGGCACAGACCGTGTAAGTCTGCCCAGCACTATCCCCCTCCCAACCACCAGCCCCGCCTCCCACCACCGGCTCTGGCACAGACCGTATAAGTCTGCCCAGCACCATCCCCGCCTCCCGCAACTGGCTCCGCCACCCAATCTCGGCTAAGCTCCTTAGGATCCATTCCTTCTGAACAGGATTCCTTTACGTTTATCCCACGCATGTTTGAATTCCGTTACCGTTTTCATTTCCACCACCTCCCGCGGGAAGGCATTCCAAGCCCACCTAGGATTGCACTCCTGAGGTAATTTGGGGGGGGGGGGGGAGGGAAACCCTTCAGCTACAATTCCCATGAGTCTCCGTTTCCTTCTATGAAGAAGTATCACAGTATTTGTCGGCTAAACGCAAGTCAGTTTGGGGACCAATGGTCTACAAGGGTCATCAAAGTGGTTACAGGATGACTACAGGACACTTCCACTCTTTCACCCTAGATTGGATTTCTGAACAAAACTGTCCGTTAACAAAAAAAAAAAAAAAAGTGGGCCACAATGGAACTAAAAAAATGGGACTGGTTTGACTTGTAGCCACTGCATACTACTACTACTACTATTAAACATTTCTTTAGCGCTACTAGACTTACGCAGCGCTGTACAAATGAACATGAAAAAGACAGTCCCTGCTCAACAGAGCTTACAATCTAAATTGGACAGAGGAACAGACAGCTAGGGGTGGAGAAATTGCAGTGGTAGGGGTGATAAGTGAGGGTGTTGAGTAAGAGAGTCATGGTTAGGAGTCGAAAGCAGTAGCAAAGAGGTGGGCTTTAAGCCTAGACTTGAAGACAGCCAGAGACTGAGCCTGACGTACTGGCTCAGGGAGTCTATTCCAGGCATAGGGAGCAGCGAGATAGAAGGAACGGAGCCGGGAGTTAGCAGTGGGGGAGAAGGGGGACGACAGGAGACATTTACCCAGCGAACGGAGTTCACGGGGAGGTGTGTAGGGAGAGATGAGAGCGGAAAGGTACTGAGGAGCTGCGGAGTGGATGCACTTGTAGGTCAAAAGGAGAAGTTTGAACCGTATGCGGAAGCGGATAGGGAGCCAGTGAAGCGACTTGAGGAGAGGGCTAACGTGAGTATAGCGACTCTGGCGGAATATAAGACGCGCAGCAGAGTTCTGGACAGATTGAAGAGGAGATAGATGGCTGAGCAGGAGACCAGCGAGAAGCAAATTGCAGTAGTCTAGGCGAGAGGTGATAAGGGTGTGGGTAAGGGTTTTGGTAGCATCCAGACCAGGTATTCCCCATAGACAGGCAATGGATAATGTTCGTAGAGTGGTAAATTTGGTACACATTGCATAGAAACATAATCTTCCTGTTTGTTTACTGGGGTTGGATGCTGAAAAGGCCTTTGACAGAGTTCATTGGCCTTTCATGTTCCAGGTGTTAGATCGTTTTGGAATAGGTTCTGGTTTTATCAGATGGATACAAGCATTATATACATCTCCTAAGGCTTGTGTTCGGGTTAATGGAGGTAATTTATCGATGTTTTCTCTGTCCTGTAGGACAAGACAAGGCTGTCCTCTATCACCATTACTTTCTGCATTGGTTATGGAGCCTCTCGCTATGTACATTCGGTCAGACTCAAATATATCGGGAATTCAGGTGGGAAATAGGGATTATAAGTTGGCATTATTGGCTGATGACGTGCTTCTCTACTTAACTAAACCTTTGATTTCTTTGCCACATCTGATGAAAGGTATATCGCTGTATTCAGAAGCATCAGGTTTTAAATTGAATGTCAGTAAATCGGAGGCTCTAGCTATTGGATTACTTGGACAGGTTTTGGCATAGCTTCAGCAGTCTTTTTCCTCCGAGTCCCCCCCTTTCTTCTCCTTCTACTTTGCCCACATGCCAATGCAGTTTTAAACAGAGGTGTTTTATTACTCAGCACAGAATAACAGGCTACTCAAGCAGAGCCAGTGGTGACTAGAACTACTTACCACAGCATCACCATTTACTGTGACTCAGCGAGAGGAAGGGATTTGGGGATTGCTTGCCTCTCTATTGCCATACCTAGTTGTAGGCACCAACAGACACACAGGGTTGCATGTTCCCTTCCTCTTTTCCAGACATTTGTGAAGTATATAGAGAGGCAGAGTATCACATTACCTTAACCATTACCTGGTTGTCTGCATGCTTCCAAGTTAGTTTTTTCCTACATCACCTTCAATTAATCTACCGTAGTTTTACCACTAAGGAATCGCCTCTCATTACTGGAGAAAGTGCAGTAATGCATTCTTTATACATCACAATCTTTTTATAGGGTCCCGAGGAAGCTCAGGATGTTCTGACACTGGCAGAAATTCAGGCTAAATGCAGTAGGTCTTGCTCCTACTTGCCTGAGTCTCTCTGTTGCAGTTGTCCAGTTATAATTGGAGTGGAGGAGTGGCCTAGTGGTTAGGGTGGTGGACTTTAGTCCTGGGGAACTGAGGAACTGAGTTCGATTCCCACTTCAGGCACAGGCAGCTCCTTGTGACTCTGGGCAAGTCACTTAACCCTCCATTGCCCCATGTAAGCCGCATTGAGCCTGCCATGAGTGGGAAAGCGCAGGATACAAACGTAACAAAAATAAAATAGATACTATTGGAGATTCTACATGGAATGTTGCTACTATTGGACATTCTACATGGAATGTTGCTATTCCACTAGCAACATTCCATGTAGAAGGCTGCGCAGGCTTCTGTTTCTGTGAGTCTGCACGTCAGACTCGCAGAAGCCTACGCGGCCACACTGGTGATCTGCAAGGGCCGACTTCTACATGGAATGTTGCTAGTGGAATAGCAACGTTAACATTCCATGTAGAATCTCAAATAGCAGCAACAGTGGAGGACTGGCCTAGTGGTTAGGGTGGTGGCCTTTGGTCCTGAGGAACTGAGTTCGATTCCCACTTCAGGCACAGGCAGCTCCTTGTGACTCTGGGCAAGTCACTTAACCCTCCATTGCCCCATGTAAGCCGCATTGAGCCTGCCATGAGTGGGAAAGCGCGGGGTACAAATGTAAATAAAATAAAATAATGTTTCCTCCTGGAGGACCTTCTCAATGCAGAAGTTGATGTTCTCCTGTAAGTCTGCAGTCTCTGGTCTATGGAGTCCTGAGTTAGACCCTGCCACTCTTGCCACAAAATACAGTGGGGCTCCTGAATAGCTTACCCAAAGTAAGCAGACATCATCATCCACTTGTTAGGTGGTGGTCTGGACTCTCTATATCATCCCCATTTTTGTTAAGGCATGTTCAGTGGGTGAGTTCCTTCTGAAGAAGGAAGAGGTCCCTGTTTCTTCAGACTTTTGTTTATTATATTCTTAATCTTCCACGAGTCAGGATTATTATGGACTCTGGGATCCTGATTTGAGGATTATTTGATATCTTGCAAGTCTGCCTTTGGCTATAGTGGCCTGAAGGCCACTATTTGCTACCATAGCCAGGAGTAGATACAGAGAATATAACTCTCTTCCTACCCAGGTGCTCGTAAAGCATTAGAAACAGGAAATAGTAAGGACATCAACAACAAAAAAAGCTAACTTTCCTAGTAACAACTGTTTTACTCTTATGAAACAGCGGGATAGCAAGTTGATTTTCCTCTACCAGATGTGGGTATTTTCAGCCCTTCCAGTTCAATGATAAGCTGTAGTAATTTACAGATGTAGTTCTTCTACTGAAGCTGAGCACTGCCTATAGTACAGCAGTAGCCTAATGGTTAGATCACTGGGCTCTGAGCCAGTGCAACCGGGTTTCAAATTCCACTGCTCTGTCTTGTGATGTTGGGTGGTTCACTTACCCCTCTCTGTCTGAAGTACGCTTTTACAGTTTGCAGATGCTAGAGGCAGCACACTGAGCTTTCTTTTCGGGGAATATTTGGAAGCCTTAGAAGTTCACATCTGTTAATACTTCTAATGTATTGTAAAATTTGTCCTTAAAAAAAAAAATCACTTTGAGGGATGCATACCAAAGTGAACTGCTGGGAGGCCCTTATAAGTTCTCCTTTCTCTCTTCTTCAGCCCCCTGACAAAACGTACTTGTATGCTTGAATTTTCCATACCACTATTCATCTTAGGTATGGTTTTCCTTCCAGGAAGGTTTTCTGGGAATATTATGTGCATGATGTTATATTTTCTATCTCAAAGTATTCACAAAGATAAGTTAAACTTCTTGTCCTCAAATGATTTCATTGACTTTCTATTCTTCAGCTCAAAGGACTATGGTTCACAAGAATTTTCTGGGAGTAATCTTATGGTCAGGTTCTTGGATGTAGGAAGATCCATATTACATCTTTCTCCTTCCTTATGAGCTTCGTCTTAGTTTCTTGGTATCAGTGGAACTTCTTTGATCTGGCTCCATTTTCCAGGAATGTCAGTACCTTGTATACTCTTTCCCATTGCAGTTGAGGTTCTTTCTGTTCATCTAATGTTTGTTTTCTCTTCTTCCAATCTGTTGTTTTTTGGAGGCGTGTTTCAAGGACAGCTTCCACTTTTGTCTCCAGTCTGAGTTCTGCATTGTACTTTGCATTCATAAGTTAATTTGGTTCCTGTGATGCCTCTAGTCTTCCTATCCTGTGGACTTGGCTTTGTTAGGTCAGAGGTTTGGCGTTGCGCCCTATTCGGGAACTGCTTTACTACACCCCACAAGTTCTGGACTGGTCTGGTTTTGATGCTAAGGAAGGAGAAAATATGTCTTACCTGAAAATTATCTTTCCTTTAGTCCTACAAGACCAGTCCAGATGCCCTCCCTAGCTGAATATTAATGAACATGCTTCCAATCTAAATTGTTCTCCTGTTTTATTGTTTCTTGGTTCAAAGTGCCTCTATTGTACATACAATTCATCTAACTTATCTCATTGAATTTTGAGACAGCTCCTGACCCAGTTGGAGAACTGTGTGTCAGCAGAATTCAATGGGGATATTCTGAAAACCCTGTCTGATTGGGAGTGCCCAGAGGACTGGGATGAAAACCTCTGCCCTAGCAGAATGGCTGAAGCTATAGCATCTTTAAGCCAACAAACAATGGCAGCTTTGGATGCCATGTTGCCCTTTTAGAGCTATCATAAAGGACAAAAAGCCCATCAGATGTGAACTCGTTTGTTAGTTCAATATAATGGATGAGAACACAGTGAACATCCAACAAATGGAGAGTCTTAAACTCCTGACCTCGATCTTCCCTAGAAACAAAAGAAATTGCCAACAGGAAAAAAGATTTGAGGGCAAGATCTTTAAGTGCTGCCATCTTCAAAGGTTCAAAGAGAGATAGACTTAAGGCATTTAATACCGTCTAGGTTCCACTGCAGAAATTACAGAGAGGATGACAAATGCTGAAGACTTCCCTAAGAAATTGGACCACATCTGGGTGAGCTTGTATAGAGGATTTCTCAACAGAAGCACCAAAACAAGACAAAGCAGCAAACTGAACTTTTAAGAAGCCTAGAGCCAAACCTCTGAAAAACCTTTCCTGGAGTAAAACTAAGATGTGGGCTAAGGAAGCCAAAAAAGGAGAAGCTCTGGTGCCAGAACACCACTATTCAAAAGTCCTCCACATCATCATGTATGCTTTAAAAGCGGAATGCTTTCAAGTTTGAAGCAGGGTACAAACAACGTGTTCTGAATATCTCTTTTTCCTCAAGCTCAACTTTTCAAGAGCCAGGTCATAAGATAAAATACTGTGGGATCCTCCATTATTACTGGTTCCTGGATCAGAAAAGCCCCTGTTCTGCAGCACAGAGAGCTGTTGATTACCTGTGGGACCACTGTGGAGCAACCATGATCACCAGATCTGGGGTAGGAGGAGATCAGTACTCTGCCCAGCATTGGGAGAGGAGGAAACAAAAAGAAGTGATGGCCAAAGTTGGAGAAGGGCATCTAGGTCTGCGGAACCTGGTTCTTTCCTTTGGAGAATCAAGAAATCTTTGCATTGTTTCTTGTTGCCATGAGATCCATCTACAGAATGCCCCAACATGTCATGATTAACTGAAAGGCTTTTGTCGATAACTCCTACTCAGATCAAGGGAGGGTCTGCTGAGATAATCCACTTGGTTGTTTGGAATTCTGGCTATATGTGCCGCCAAAAGGCAAAATAGGTCTCTTTCCACCCAACTCAGTAGAAGAGTTGCCTCCTTGGCCACTTGTATGTTCTTGGTGCCCCTTTGTCTGTTGATGTAGGCCACCGCCATCACATTATCTGAAAAAATATGTAACATCCGGTGTCAAATTGAGGGCAAGAATGTCTAGAGTGCCATTCAAACTGCTCCGAGTTCCAGACAATTGATGGACCAGGTTGCCTCTTGTTGTGTTCAAGTACCCTGTACCATCTGTTTGTTACAGTGAACTCCCCATCCGAACAGACTCACATCTGTTGTTACCATGATCCAATCCAGAGAGAAAAGATAGATTCCTCATCTGACACGGCTGCGCTTCAGGCATTAGGTGAGACTTAGCTTGAGACATATACAGAGGATGGATCTCATAACTTTGCCACTAAGGCAACCAGCGAGTAAGGACAGCATAATGAAAGGGCTGCATGTGTGCTCAGGTCCATGAATCTGGTCTACTGTTGCTGCCATGAACCCGAAAACCTACATGTAATTCCATGTTAACAAAGAATGACGTTTGAGAATACGATGCATTTAAGATTACAACGTGAGAGCTCTCTGCTCAGGTAGGGAGGCTGCTGTTGAATCTTATGCCCCCAAAATTCTGAGAGGTATTCAACTTGCTCTTGGTAAAACTTACAATCCAGTCAGTCACAAGATTAAAGAAGCTGAATAACTTTTGCTGTCACAAAGAGGCCTGAATTAGCCAGTCACCCAGGTAGGATGAACCCTAAATTTTGATTGATGCTGATATGTCAGTACTACCCACACTTCCTTGGAAAAGGTTCTGGGCACTCTGACAAAACCAAAAGGTATGCATGAAATTGAAAATGCTTAACAAGAATTGCAAATCTCAAGAATCTTTGATGTGGTGACCAAACTGGATGCAGAAATACACTTCCTTGAGATCGAATGGCATTAAGAACTTTCCAAGACAAACGGCTGCAATAACTGATCTCACCATCTGCATTCTGAAGCACTTCATTCTCAAGGCTCAGTTCACAGTTTTGAGATCCAAGACTGGCCAAAATGTGCCTTCCTTCTTGGAATCAGAAAATAAATTTGAGTATCTCTCGGTGCCCAGGTCCATGGTTTTTAGATCAGTTGAGGCAGGCTAAGCAAGCTCAAATGGTGGGTAGCTGCTTTTTGTGAGGGGACTTCATTGTAAACCACTGTAACCTCTGAGCCTGACAGCATAGTTAATTTTAATAAAGCTCAACCTAAGGAAGGAAGAACAAGCTTGGCATAAACATCTAATGATCCACATTTAACTAAATATTTAATGGCTATCAAAAAGCAACTTTATCTGCAGAGAGAGACCGTTTTAATCATTTGATTTCTACTGCTCCTTCAGTTCCTTAAAAACAAAATTCTTATACTATAAAAATTGACAACTAATTCAGCAATGCAAAAGTCAGAGGTAGGGAACTCTTGTCAAGTGTTTGCTCATGCCTTCTGTAAGGAATATTTTAATAATATTAATCTTCCTGTTGAAGATTTGAAACCAGAACTGACTGCCTGTTGGAGTGAATTCAATCCTGTATCTCCACACCAAGTAGAAAATCTATTTATAAGCTTGAATTTCATCATATGTCTTTTAGTTGATTGATCTCCTGCAATTTTGAAAACATTGTGATAAGAACTGGCTGGGACAGTAGCAAATTTACATAATAAATTCTTCAACAAAGGGTGTGCTCCAGATATTCTGAAATGGCCGGCTGTTCGTCATCTTTTAAAAAATGAGAAATTGGATGTAAATGTAACAGGGTATTATCAGCCCACATCCTCTTCTATTCCTTGCAAAAATATTTGAGAAAGCTGCTCTACCACAAATACAAGATTCTAGATGATCATAAGATTCTAGATATGTTTCAGTTTGGGTTCTGACCTATAACAAACTCTTATTTCTGTTTTGATTCGATGTAAACTG
Source organism: Microcaecilia unicolor (assembly GCF_901765095.1). Taxonomy (NCBI): domain Eukaryota; kingdom Metazoa; phylum Chordata; class Amphibia; order Gymnophiona; family Siphonopidae; genus Microcaecilia; species Microcaecilia unicolor. The sequence goes on along the minus strand of NC_044033.1, from coordinate 27,416,618 downwards.
GTTTTGACCGTGGAACACAGTATCTGGTGGTTGTAATGGATATCACTGCTGCTTTTTGATACAGTTCATCAAAATTTACTGTTAAATCATATGAACGTTTTAGGTATTGATGGTAAGGTTTTGGTCTGGTTTGCTTTATTTCTCTTGCATCACTGTTTTCGTGTTCAACAAGGATCTGAATATTCTAACTGGAAAGTTCTCTTCTCTAGGATTCTGCTCTATCTGCTGTTCTTTTCAATATTTATATGATCCCCATTTGTTAATTACTGACTTGCTTAGGGGTACAGTATAGACTATACACAGACAATTTATAGGGTCCTCCTCCCCCCCCCCCCCCCCCCCGTTACTGTTACCTTTGAAGCCGCATTAAACGTTTTGTCATATATTTCCAGGTAATCAGACCTTGGATGAAGGCTTATGTCCAAAACTCAAACTTTATTCTTATCTAGACACTCTTCTACCACATTTCCATCTAAGGTGGTTTTTTTATGATTTAAAGATTCCAATTGTCTAGGAAATTCAATACCTAAGCATTTTAGTGGATTCTTCTTTGTGTCCACAATCCCAGATTAAAAGCACAATTCAGAAAGTATTTTTTTCAAATTATTTTTAGTCAGAAAATGTCAAGATTTATTGACTTCAGGAAATTTTTACAAAGGAGGGGCTAACCGGTTAGCCCAAAACAAGCAACTTCACGGGCCATTTCTGGCCAATTAAATTTTGCTGAATATCAGCCCCCGAAAGCATAATTACATCTTTGACTACTGCAATTCTTCACATTTAAGGGTCCCTGCCCACATGTTACATACTTTACAAGTGGCACAGAGTGCTGAAGCACGTCTACTTTCAGGTTTATCCAAATTTGAACGTATTTCTCCTGTACTTATGACGTTCCACTGGTTGCCTACACAAGAATCTTTGACGCAGTGGCCAAACTGGAATGTGAAAATATACTTCCTTCAGATCCAATGACATAAGATTTAAAGGTATTTACATTGATACATAGAGCTTAGGATAATGATACTCCTCTCTCAATTGCTGCCTCACTTAGGATTTATCAGCTGAAAAATTCTTACTTGATATAACATCCTTTCATCTTATTAGGCTAGAAGAGTATCGCTGTTCAATAATTTATGTGGAAGGTGCAATATTATACAACACTCTCCCTGCAGAACTCCGAATGATTGGCTCTGTCACTCGCTTTAGAGAGCAGCTCAACTCTTATTTAAGAATGCTTCTAACTTGTTAATGGAGCTAACATTATCACTGATATTCAGTTGCAATGGCGACGACTATTTTTGTGTATTTTGGAGAGCTGCTTGGATGTCATTGCCTTGTATTTTTATGATTTATTGTTTTCAATTAAATCTATATTTTTGTTTTTATAATGTTATAATTTTTTACTCCATTTTATTGTATATGCTTTTATTGTAACCTGCCTAGAATGGTAGGATAGTACAGAACAGAATTTTTTTAAACAAACATTTTGAAGTGTGACCCATACTGTTGTCATTTTGGTGGGAGCCTTGCATCAGAAAAGACTCCAACAAGGACAAGCATACTGCACAACTTGTATTCTTGACTTATGGAATCTAGGACACACTGGTTCGATATAATTCATGTCCGATCCCCTAGGAACAAGGTAAGCCTTCCTCCTACTTGATTCTCTAAGCAATGGATCCCACAGCTTCTCATTGGACCCACAAATTCTCATTGCGAAGGGCAGGATTTTCTCAAAGAATGGGTTGTCTGCTGAAGTCATCTCCATGAAAGTAACCCTGCTTGGCTGAAACCTGGATCTCTAATAAGAGCTGAACCTGCATGGCCTGTATTTGAGGCTTGTCACCTTACAGACATTACTGTAGAAATTCCCTTTGTTGAAGCTCTTAAGTCATAGAGAGCATAAGCAATATAAGACATGCATCTCTCTAGGTGAGCAGGATCCATTGAGTCTTGCAAATCCTCCTTTGGGGAAGTTTCCCTGCCTTGCTGCATCCACAATAGGGAGGATCTGGCAACAAAGGCAGTGCAAATAGCTATCTATATACTCGAAGCCGAAATATCAAAGGCTTGCTTTAACAAGGTGTTGTTTGTTTATTTATTTATTTTATTGCATTTGTATCCCACATTTTCCCACCTTTTTGCGGGCTCAGTGTGGCTTACAATAAGTTGTGAGTGATAGAAATACAGTTTGTTACTACTCGGTTATGGATTACATTGTGAGGAGTTAAGCGAGACAACTCAGAATATCATTAAGGAATATAAACAATGGAAAAGAGCAGTTAAACATTAGGGGAACAACGGGAAACTAAAAGGGGCAGTACATAACAATAAGAAAGCATAAGGCATACATTTTCTGTAAGTAGAAGTATGAGTGTAGGAGGAGAATTCAGAGTGGCTGTATTGAAGCATTGTTGAACCGTGGGTGTGGGCTTTATGTGTTTTGGTTCTTTCCGTAAGTTTTCTCAAAAAGATGGGTCTTCAATAGTTTGTGGAAGGTGGTTTGTTCATAGGTCGTTTTCAGGTTGCGCGGCAGCGAGTTCCAGAATTGCGTGCTCATGTAAGAAAAGGTTGACGCGTGCAGCGCCTTGTATTTGAAGCCTTTGCAATTAGGGAAGTGGAGGTTGAGGAAAGTTCGGGATGATCTTTTAGCATTTCTGGGTGGTAAGTCTATTAGATCAGACATGTAGGCTGGGGCTTCACCGTGAATGATTTTGTGGACTAATGTGCATGCTTTAAAAGTAATGCGTTCCTTAAGTGGGAGCCAGTGTAGCTTCTCTCGTAAGGGTTTTACACTTTCATATTTTGGTTTTCCGAAGATGAGTCTGGCTGCTGTGTTCTGGGCTGTTTGGAGTTTCCTCAGTATTTGCTCTTTGCAACCTGCGTATAGTGAGTTGCAGTAGTCCAGATGGCTGAGTACGAGGGATTGCACTAGGCTGCGAAAGATGGATCTTGGGAAGAATGGTCTTATTCTTTTCAATTTCCACATGCAGTAGAACATCTTTTTGGTTGTGTTGTTTGCATGGGTTTCGAGTGTTAGGTGGCGGTTGATAGTGACTCCAAGGATTTTTAACGTTTCTGAGATTGGAAGGTTTAGTTTTGGTGTGTACTGGGAAGTGAGTATCAGGCATTGAGTTTTTTCTGCATTTAGTTTCAAGCGAAATGCATCTGCCCAGGTGTTCATGATATGTAGACTTTGGCTAATTTCATTGAGGATCTCTTTAATGTCTTCTTTGAAAGGGATGTATATTGTTACATCATCGGCGTATATATATGGGTTGAGGTTATGATTTGATAGGAGTTTTGCCAAGGGGATCATCATTAGGTTGAAGATGGTTGGTGAGAGGGGTGATCCTTGTGGTACTCCACATTCAGGTGTCCATGCAGCAGATGTGGTTGACTTTGATGTGACTTGATATGACCGCTGGGTTAGGAATCCCTTGAACCAGTATAGGACATTTCCTCCAATGCCAAAATATTCAAGTATGTGTAATAGGATTTCGTGGTCAACCATGTCGAAGGCACTTGACATGTTAAATTGTAGGAGGAGTATATTGTTGCCGGTTGCAATCATTTGTTTAAACTTAGTCATAAGGGTAATTAATACTGTTTCTGTGCTGTGGTTCGATCGGAATCCTGATTGGGCATCATGCAGTATTGAGTGTTTGTTTAAATAGTTTGTGAGTTGTTTAGTTACCATTCCTTCGGTTATTTTGGTTATTAGTGGTATGGATGCTACTGGTCTGTAATTGGTTATTTCACTTGCGCTTTTCTTTGTATCTTTGGGTATTAGGGTGAGTAAATTTGCAGTGGGATTTGGCAAATCTTTTAAGTGTTCCGGAGATGAGGTTTTCTGATAGTAGTTCGAATTCGGTCCAAGTTCTGTCTGCTGGGTATGTTCCGTCTTCTGGGTCTAGACAGTCTAGAATTGTGGCGTAGTCAATAGGGCTGGCGGGTATTTTGGTTCATAGTTGTATAATTTTTTTCTTGCAGTGGAACCCCACAGAGGCAGTGGCTAGATCAGTTAATGTCCTCCAATCTGTCAAACCTTCAGATGAACCTGCTGGCACTGTTTTAAATTTTTCTTCATTGCCTGGGTTTTCTGGGGAGCATCAAATTTCCAGATAGCAGCATACTTTTTTGCCCCCAGAATTTGTGCTTTTATTGCACAGAGCCTGCTTACTAAGGAGGACCGAGCCCTCACAGGAGGAAAATATTGTTGCTGTGTCTGGCTCCTAGGAGATAGGAAGGATGAGCTTCTGGCTCTTATTTCTATAAGCAATTTCTGTGAGCAATACTTAACATGCTCCTCTGGGGCATCCATGTTGGCCGAGCACCAAATCGAGGCCAGTGCTGTGTTGCCGTCCTGGACCAGAGCGATGTTTGTGAGAGGCTGCACTAGTCAGGATCCAAGGAAGCATCTCCCTCATTGAACCCAAATGTGATATGCAACAATAATAAAATTATACTTTACCATCAAAGGTCTCAAGTCAGTTGCAGAGTTCTGCTTTTTATCAACAGGCAGGTTTGTAAGGACGGAAGGAGCAGGGAAGGATTTCAGACTCGGAATTAACTCAGAACCCCCCCTGCTCAACTGATATCAGGTCCTCCAACCTCATCAGGAGCTACTGAAGATTTGTTCAAGAGCGCACAGTCTGTCCATCATTGATCATTCTAAGGCTGCACAGTGCCCTTAAGAGGTGAACTGTGCAGAACTACTTTGTCTCCATCTGCTGGTAGATGGGCATAACCCACAGGCCCTGGAATGATCTGGTGTGGACGCTAAGTAAGGATAAATTATCTATTTTGTTTAGGCCTAAACTCGGTAGTGGTGGTGCAGTCACCATACTATATCCATATTCAGCACCGCTTCCTATACCGATAGCAGTACTGAATATATGTATTTAAGTGCCAGTGCTTAAATTACCGTGGTGACTGCACTGGCTGAAAGTAGACCCAATTGATTTTGGAATATTTTATTGGTAGAGAAATTATTTTCTTTTATCTATATCATTCGTATTTATTATTTATAATTTTCAAATATTACATCAAGAAAATCTTGAAACACACCAAGCATGATTATTCAAAGAAAAAGCTACACAGAAATCATAGTATAATCTGAACAATAAGCAGCTAAACTAGACCATATTATAGACCACATTTCTACCATTTATTCTGTAGTTACTTGTTTATTTTGAAGTTATGTATATTGTACTTTGGGTGCCTTGGTGATGATGGCAAGCAATAGGTTTCAAAATTACTGATCAGGGGATAACTCTTTTAATTCCAGAGTCACTTTTAATATCGACTACACAAAGACTCCAGTATTTTTTCTTTATCACAAAAACATTTTATTGTATTGCAATGCCCGCTAACCTCACTAGCACTGCTGCCTACTATTAAAACCTCACACATTCACTCCTCCGCTCACCTTGCACACCTGTATTTAATTTAAATACAAAACAGTTGATTTTACATTTTAAACTGCATACTTATACTGTTTCGCCATGCTTATACATTATATCATACTCAAATAATCAAAACTCAGTCCTGCCAGCTAAATGGTCCTTTTCCTACAAACGCCACGCCTTCCGCATGGGCGCAGTGAAAATGTTTCCACATAAATGCTGGATGACTGTTCTTCATGGACAAACTCTGTATATCCGTTAAACCTCCGTTGGCTGTTCAAATACGCCACCTCCAGTCATTAGTATGCATCACAATACAGGTGCTGTGTGCTCGGTGACTAACTCAACAGTCCACCATCTCTGTTTCGTGTTATGCCGGCTCCTCAATGCAGGACCGCATTTCACAAATCTTCCTCAGGAGGAACCACCATCAAATTTGTTCTACACCTCCAGTGGCTGCATGCCGGATTGAAACTCCCTTAGGGCTGAGCCACAGACGCCGCCCAGGAAATCAATAAATATATTAAATGTGAGCATGGTTGTTCCCTTTTAGTTTCTTAAACTTTTTAAGAACAGATGCGCTTCTCCCTCAGATTCAAAAAGATGCTTCACTTGCTTTTTTTTTTTTTAATTCATTTAACTGACATTTTTGACACCTGTTTTCCCAGGTGACTTCAGTTTCCACTAAGACCCTCCTTCCAGCAACATTTTTTGTCGAATCAGGAGTTACTAATGTAGCAGCAGGTATCTTTTCTCTCATCCAGGCCTTTAGTGCATCATTTCCACAACACATTCAAACCCTACCAGCCCTGTTAGACAGGAGACGACAGAAAGATTTCTACGTCCAGGCCGGCTCAACCATTAAGCAGGATTAGGCAATCACCAGGGGCAAGAGTTTCAAGGGGGGGGGGGGGCATCAAAGAGCAACCGCAGTCAAAGCAAAACAATAAGTCCTGACAACCACACAAACTCAAAACAAATAACAGGAGGTATTGTTATCAGGAGGAAGGGTGTCCAGCAGAGATGTCAAAAGAAGGAGAAAGGCATTGTAAGGATTAGCTATCAATATATATAAATGGCGAGTGTCGTACTCACTCGCAAATGCGCAGTAGAGACCCTCTGCCCCGCCCCCGCGTCAATACGTGATGACGGGGGCGGAAGAGAGGGTCTCTACTGCACATTTGCGAGGGACACCGCCCTCGCTAACGCTCCCCCCACCCGGAGTCGCCGCCGCCACCCACCTTCCACCCGGTCGGGCCCTCGCTCCGCTATTGAAACAGCGAGGGCACGCAGCACACAGCTCTGCTGAGCTGCCGTCGGCCTTCCTTCTTCTTCTCTGCCTGTGTCCCGCCCTCGACGGCGTTACGTCACACGAGGAGAGGGCGGGACACAGGCAGAGAAGAAGAAGGAAGGCCACGGCAGCTCAGCACAGCAGTAGAGCTGTGTGCTGCATGCCCTTGCTGTTTCAATAGCGGAGCGAGGGCCCGACCGGGTGGAAGGTGGGTGGCGACGGCTCCGGGGAGGGGGGGCGAACTCGGCAGCGGGGTGGGGGGCCTTTCAACCCCCCCCCTTCCTATACTAGCCCGTTTTCACGGGCTGAACGGCTAGTTAGATAGTAAAACAACAGAAATCCCCCCCCCCCTACACACACGAAAAACCATATAGCCTCGTAACTACAATATGCTAACAGGGAACTTTTACATGCAAATACAGATTTTTGTCAACATGCCTACACAGGAATCAACCTAGGGCTTCAAATTTTGAAGGTGCCAAATACTCAGGCCAAAGAGAAGCCTGCTCCCTTTTACTTTAGGGCCATGTGTATGTGCTGCTTCAACAGGTGCCACTATGGCCTTCCTCTATCCCTCTTTAAGGGTCCTGTTTACTAAGCCATGCTGTAGACGTGCAAACATTTTATCATGCACTAACGCTAGAGACATCCATAGGAATATAATGGGTGTCTCTATTGTGTTAGCATGTCTACAGCGCAGCTTAGTAAACAGGGCCCTTGGTGTGCTAAGACAACTCCCCCCCCCCCCCCCCCCCCGAAATCCTCAATCCTCTGGAATCCATCTGGTGTTGCCTATGAGCGTCAAAACCTTTAATACAGTCATCCTTATAACTTGACTTGAACGATTTCATTTCATAAAAATACATTTGTTTTAAGTGGATATGGAGATCGGCAGCTCTACAAAAGAAACAAATTCGGAAATTATCCATCAAATAACACAGTTTACTGTTTCCTAGCAGTGCAGACTCCTTCAAAAACTAAAACAAACTACTCATGTTTAATGGCAACATGGGACTCAATGGCTCTGAGAAGGAGAATCTAAGTGCTCGCAAAGGCATTGGGAAAAATTAGTCACTAGACACTGAGCTCAAAGTGTATCATAACGGCTAGAAAAAGGAAGAACTAGGTGAGTGGCAATGAATAGTTGTAGATATTTCTTCACTTCCCTTGCTTCCAATCTCTTTTTTAATGTATATATTTCCAACCACATTGTACAACATTGCTACAAACACCGTTTACCTAATTTGTTGCTTCCATCATTGAGGCTAGATTCTTGGGTTGATAGTTTGCTATCGTCGTCTGATCTAGTCATCGTCTGGGGACTTTTTGTACTGTTAAGAAAACAGCCAGAAGTCATACTACTTGGTTTCTGACCTTCTCCGTGTTTTTCTGCTGATGGAGTATAGGTTTTCTTCCCCTTGATTTCTGTACCACAGGTCAAACAGAAGGGAAAAAAAATGAGATGAAACGAATGTTCCCAAATTCGCCAACATCAACAAACAAAATAGGTGAACAAATAAAAGGGACCCCTCCATTAACCAATATAAAGAAGTTCAAATGTGTCTGGGTTGTCAGTGAGGCAGGGCTCCCTCTAGCGGCCTCTACAGGATAATGCAAGCCCCTTCAATATTAGAGCACCATCTAATGGCCTTTTCCTGGTTAAGCAGGTCGCTTCAGCTTCAGAGTGCCCTCTAGCTGCCACACTACGCCATGGCACTGTTTATTTTCACCACAGTGCCCACAGTTACTCCAACATTTTACTCAAACTTTCAGATTTCAGGTATTACCTGACAAAGATCTTGTATCCATTCTCAGTGAAGTTTGATGAGACCAAGACCTTGGGCAGGTTCTCCCACCCCCTATTTTCCAACATAGCTCCTAAGTCCCTCTCCCAAATTAATACATGCTTGGGTTTTACTCCCTGTGTTCCTGTTTCTAATGTATACAATTTAGAAACCAGTAGGCTTTCTTTTTAGAAGAGTGGAAGAGTGTAAGGAATTGCCTTCGAAAACATGCACGTTTAATGTTCAAAATGTTTGTGCATGGTAAGCAGGCTGATGTGTGTACTTTATGCCATCATGCACCACCACTTACACGTGTGTATAACATTTAGCTATATAACAAGCCAATCTTCAATGCACAGCACCCTGTGTCTGAAAATCAGTTGAGCCTGGGCATGCTGTGAAGTACATGCACACAGTGTTGAGGTTAAATGCTTTAACCTCAAAACTGGAAGTGTCATAGGAGAAACGTAATAGAAGAATGGAGGAGTGGCCTAGTGGTTAGGGTAGTGGACTTTGGTCCTGGGGAACTGAGTTCTATTCCCGGCACAGGCAGCTCCTTGTGACTCTGGGCAAGTCACTTAACCCTCCATCGCCTGCCGCATTGAGCCTGCCATGAGTGGGAAAGCGCAGGGTACAAATGTAACAAAAATAAAATAGATACTATTGGAGATTCTACATGGAATGTTGCTACTATTGGAGATTCTACATGGAATGTTGCTATTCCACTAGCAACATTCCATGTAGAAGGCTGCGCAGGCTTCTGTTTCTGTGAGTCTGACGTCCTGCACGTACGTACAGAAGCAGAAGCCTGCACGGCCACATTGGTGATCTGCAAGGGCCGACTTCTACATGGAATGTTGGAATAGCAACATTCCATGTAGAATCTCAAATAGTAGCAACAGTGGAGGAGTGGCCTAGTGGTTAGGGTGGTGGACTTTGGTCCTGGGGAACTGAGTTCAATTCCCAGCACAGGCAGCTCCTTGTGACTCTGGGCAAGTCTCTTAACCCTCCATTGCCTGCCATGAGTGGGAAAGCGCGGGGTACAAATGTAACAAAAAAAAAAAAGGCAGACAGTCCAGTCTAACCATTAATGTCATCTACTATCCCTTCCTCTCCCATAGAGATCCTATGCACTTGTTCCAACCTTCTTGAATTTGGGTACAGTCTTTGCTTTCACTACAAGGGCTGCAGAATCTTTGTTTGGTCTTTTTGATATGTTTTGTTCACGTGTAACATGTCCTGATTTTGTATTATTCTAAACCACACTCAGTGACGGCTGAGGCAAAACCTTGTGCCTAAGTGACAAGGGCCTAATTTGGGAGCAGGAGCAGGGGCAAACAGCAAACATGAACACAAAGCAGAAATTTAGTAGAGTGCTAGCCTTTTCCCACATGACAGAAGTACAGCTGGAACCTACCCACTCCCATCCAGCCCAGTACCAATCCCCATTAGCTAGCGGACACGGATCACTGTTTCCTCTGGAATCCAGCACAAGTACAGCAGCCCTGTAATTGCATGAATTCGAAACGCCCTGCCCCCTAGAGGCTGTGAAGGCTGCCTCTGCAGCATCCTCTTTACCACCTTACTTGGAACACTTTTTAATAAGAGCTAAATTACTACCTTGCAATTTAGACTGCAGTGCCTTTATCTCTTGAGCGTGCTTTCTGTTCATCAAGCGAAGGTTTTCATTCTCCATTTCAAGCTAAATGTAAAAATAGTAAGAATATATTCATATTTACTTATTATATATTTTTGACATTTATACCCCACATTATCCCGAACATACTTGAGTTCACTGTGGCTAACAGTAAATAAACAACAGACAAGGTTTACAAAGCCATAAACAAAATATCAAATATAGACCATTGATGGCCACTTGCAATGTAAGATACTCCATCAATGGATAGAACCCTCTCAAAGCAGGGGCATAGCCAGATCTCAGCAGGAGGGGGGGTCCAGAGCCCGAGGTGAGGGGGCACATTTTAGCCCCCCCCCCCCGGTGCCACCGACCCCCCCCCCCCCGCCATAGCCAACACCCACCCACCCCCGCCCCGCCATTGCCGACTTTGCCCCCCCCCTGCCGCAGACCCTTTCGACCCACCACCAACCTACCATCGCCTACCTTTGCTGGCGGGGAACCCCAACCCCCGCCAGCTGAGGTCCTCTTCTTCTCGCAAAAGGCTTCCTTCTGTTTTGTCAAAAACAGAAGGAAGCCTTTTGCGAGAAGAGGACTTCAGCTGGCGGGGGTTGGGGTCCCCCGCCAGCAAAGGCAGGCGATGGCGACAGCAGGTTGGCGGCGGGTCATCAGCAGGGGGGTCCAGGGCCAAATCTATGGGGGCCCAGGCCCCCCCCCCCCCCCGGCCACGTAGCTATGCCACTGTCTCAAAGAGGAGTGTTTTCAGTCATTTACGAAATACCAAGAAATCAGGCTGACCCTTGATTGCCACTGGCAGTGAATTCCACCACTTAGCACCCTAGTATCTAAAGTCACCAGAGTGAAATAATGTACTCTCTTACAATCTGGAAGATGAAGTCTAAGGTAGTCCCTAGAACCAGAGAGTTATATGCATAGGGGAATAGTTATTAAGGGCTGCATATAATTTGATGTCATGCAGACAAAAACACATAATTAAAAAATAATCCTGGCTTTTAATGAGCAACCAGTGCAGCTTGCACAATGATGGTGTGGCTCTATCAAAAAGTGATACCTTGAGGACATGCCTAGCTGCAGTACTTTGAACTGCTTGTAGCCATTTTAGGACACCCTCCTTACATCCAGCATAGATAAATATTCCTTTACATTAATGTATTTCACTTATCTTACAATTCAGAAGAACAAAAAGAACAGCCCTTAATGATCTTTTGTACTTGAGGGAGTAACCTTTACAGAGCAGCAGTTATAATCATAACCACCTTACTGGGCAGACTAGATGGGCCATTTTAGTTTTTTGTTTTTTTTTATTTACGTCAATTTATATATCGTATCTTATTGCTACTGCAAAACAGAACGGTTTACAATTTATAAAAAAAGAAGCAATACAATATGTACAGGTTGGACAAACATTAGAACTCCAGTCACTACAGGAAAGCACAGCAAAACCACAAACTAGCTACATAAGATGAAAAACAGTATAACTCATGATTTAGTATACAGGAGAGCACCGCAAATACAGGATTAAGTACATAATATAATCTACACAAACAAACAGTACAGTTTTGATTTAAAATACATTACAGATACCCATTTATAACCTTTCTTCCATTATTCTAAATTCTGTTCTACATAATTGATAAAATAGAAGGTTTTCAAAAGTTTCCGAAAATGAAAGTAAGATTTCTCAAGTCTGATCTCTTTTGGAAGGCCATTCCAAAGACGGAGACAAATAGAAAAAAGCCGAATTCCGTGTAGATTCCCATCTAGCCCTAGCGAGAGGAGGAATCACTAACCTGTTGTCTATTAGGGATCTAAGGGTTCGTGTGGCAGTGTAAGGAATAGTTAGATTTGACAGATAGTCAGGGTTTAGTGTATAAAAGCCTTATGGGTCAAAACCAAGGCTTTAAACTTAACTCTTGCTTCAACCGGAAGCCAATGCAGTTGATGTAGTAAAGGTGTTGCTCTGTCATCCCTCCGGGCCCTACAAATCATACGTGCTGCAGTATTCTGTATTCTTTGAGTGATCCCTGCATATATGATATTACAATAATCTAAGCGTGAGGTAATATAGGCAGATGTCAACGTTTTAAGGGAATCCTTACTAACTGAATTCCTAACTGAGAGACTCTCCATTTTAGGCTTCTGTGCATTGGCAGTGTCTTTTTCACATTTTGAAAGGACAGGCTACATTGCTCTCACTTTTTGTGTGTGGTGGTATAGACCACTGCACAGAAAAAAAGAGAGACCACCACCCTGACTCTGATACTGAGATTGATGACTCCTGCCTAAACAAAGCCCATGTTGGCTTCCGCCGCTTCCTCATTAAAGTTTGGCTACAAACCCACTCTCGGAGGTCCATTGTACATTTGTTGTTTGGAGTCTTTATTTACTGTCATCTATGCTAATTCTAAACCCTTGACCTATATTGCTCTACAGTAGGCATCTAAAGTGTTTTTCAGATGTCAGGAATGACCCTCTGAAATGGGCTTCTGACTGACATTCCTCACTCAAGATAATTTATTCTCACTTTCTTGGCTCTTTTCCTCACTCTCCAGGCACAGTAGAAAGAGAATAAAGTAACGTCAAGGTACATAAATCATAAAATGATCAACTGTATGAACTGATTTTTTAATTAGTTTCAGGATACTAATTATTCAACTTCTACATTCAAGAATTTTCTGCATTAACAGGTAGATTTTGATTTAAAAGATTTGGGGGAAGGAGGAGAGAATGCCTTAAGCGGGTAAGGGAAGGTGGTGGAGAAACTGTCTAGAGAGAAAAGATCCAGGTTAGGGTGAGGGAAAGAGTAGAGGAACCGACATTGATGTGGAAAGGAGGGATGACCGGAGATAGGCGGAGATGTGGTGGGGAGAGGGAGAATATTAACTAGAGATGTGTTCGGAGGAGGGAGGACAGTGGATGGATAAGGGTAGAGAGAGGAGTCTTGGTATAGGAGGGAGGATGGAAAGAGAGAGCGAGAAGGCTGGGGCCTGGGTAGAGGGACAAAGGACCTAAGAAGAGAGAGATGGAGGACTGGAGACAGAGGGAGAGAGATGGTGGGAGAGGACGGGATAAAAGTGAGAGAAAAAGATAAAGGAGAAGTTATTTAGATTGTAAGCTCTTTTGAGCAGGGACTGTCTTTTCTTCATGTTCACTTGTAAAGTGCTGCGTATGACTGGTAAGTGCTATAGAAATGATTTATAGTAGTAGTAGTAGAAAAGAGATGAAGAATGGCAGCTGCAAATTTAGAACAATGCTATATGTGCTTGCCCTTCCCCAAAGAAAGGGCCTCCGAGGTTATTGCTCTCATTATTTAAGAGCTGCTGCCTAAAGCTCAGGCAACTATCTGAGACATCAAAGTACCACCTGAACTCTGTGCTGCAGAAGTGACCCTCATCTTCAAGGGTCCGAGGCCATCATTCAAATGTCATTCGATGGAATACATGCTCCTGATAACCACAAGCTCTGAACTGACTCCCTAGTACACCAAACATGGTGCCAGGATTTTCTCAGTGACCTGCCAAGCCTCCATTTACAAACAACAATGCATGTGTTCCAGGACATCAGCCGGTATACCTGAAACTGAACATGTCCAAGACCGAGCTCATCGTCTTTCCACCAAAACCCACATCTCCTCTTCCTCCACTTTCTATCTCAGTTGATAACACCCTCATCCTCCCCGTCTCATCTGCCCGCAACCTCGGAGTCATCTTTGACTCCTCCCTCTCCTTCTCTGCGCATATCCAGCAGACTGCCAAGACCTGCCGCTTCTTCCTCTTTAACATCAGCAAAATTCGCCCTTTCCTCTCTGAACACACCACCCGAACTCTTGTCCACGCTCTCATTACCTCTTGCCTTGACTACTGCAACTTACTCCTCACTGGCCTCCCACTTAGCCATCTATCCCCCCTTCAATCTGTTCAGAACTCTGCGGCACGTCTCATATTCCGACAAAACCGTTTTACTCATATCACCCCTCTCCTCAGGTCACTTCACTAGCTTCCAATCAGATACCACATTCAATTCAAGCTTCTCCTTCTTACCTACAAATGCATTCAGTCTGCTGCCCCTCACTACCTCTCCTCCCTCATCTCCCCCTATGTTCCCGCCCATAACCTCCGTTCACAGGACAAATCCCTCCTCTCTGTACCCTTCTCCAACACCGCCAACTCCAGGCTCCGCTCATTCTGCCTCGCCTCACCCTATGCTTGGAACAACCTTCCTGAGCCCTTATGCCAAGCCCCCTCCCTGCCCATCTTCAAGTCTTTGCTTAAAACCCACCTCTTCAATGCTGCATTCGGCACCTAACTCTTACCGTTCACTAAATCCAGACTGCCCCAATTTGACCGCCCCTATCGGACTGTCCGTTCACTTGTCTCTTAGATTGTAAGCTCCTTGAGCAGGGACCGTCCCTCTATGTTAAATTGTACAGCGCTGCGTAACCCTAGTAGCGCTCTAGAAACGTTAAGTAGTAGTATACCTAAATCATACACAGCATGTTTTCTGCTTTTGAAAAAGTCTAGGGGATGAGGGGGATGACTTGAGTTTTGCCCCTTTCTATTATATCGTGATTTAGAATATAAGGTACCTCGTGTAATTTCAGTGTCACCCATTCTTTGATTTTGACTGCTTTCTCTTCTATAATTTTTGCTTCTTTCATTCTTATCTGCTTCTGAAACAACACAAAAAGAAAAACAGCACAAACATGCCAAATAAACATTCTGATATTGCTTGCATCTGCTGAGCATCAACTCAGTTTCACACAATTTCTGGGAAGCCACGGACCATGGCCTATGATGGTTTTCCACAGTTTCTCTCCCCTTTAATGCCAGGATTTGAAGACACGTTGGAAAATTACCACTGCCATCTCATTATCACATTTTTCCATTTCTGCTCCCATTGAAAAACATCCCCCAGCGCAGACTGGCCAATTTGGTTACACACACCGCTCTCGCTAGCAGAATAAAAACAAATTCAGGCAGCAAAAGGCAGCACTGGGGAGCTGCAGTGCTTCCCTCCAAGAATAATATCTCACAGAAAAACTATGATGGGTTCTTTCCAGTGCAACGTGGCTAGTCATTTTAAGTCCAACGATCAACACTGTGACCTGCTATGGTTACAACTCTAAAGGGCTCATGTACTAAGCACATTTCCCACAGACACAAAATAGGAAAATCCCTTTAGAATACTTCACAAGAAACCTGGATGGTGTCAAGATTTAAATGCAATTATTCCATTACCAGGAAAACAAAAATACGGATGGAAAATCAAGTTATTCTGTAAGATATAAATTCCAGTTTGGGAAAAGATTGAACAATAAAGATCCGACACTTGCAATTTGGATTTTATATATTACTAGTAAAAAAAGGCCTGTTTCTGAGACCAATGAAATGGGTGCTAGCATGGTTTTCATCGTAGTGTGTATGTTTGAGAGAGTGTGTGTGTGTGAGAGTGACTGTGTGAGAGAGACAGAGTGAATGTGCGACTATGTGTGACATAGAGTGAGGCTATCTGTGTGAGAGTGTGTGTGTGATAATGAGAGTGTGTGTGTGTGTGAGAAAGAATGAGAGGGTGCGGCAGGGCCCTCCCCCTCCGTCTGTCGCCCTTCCCCTCCCCTTTTTATTCCCTTCCCCCCTCCCAGCTTCAGGGTCCAGGGTCCGTCCGTCCGTCCGTCCCTCCCACCGCTATTCAGACTGCTTAATTTACTGATTCAATTAAAATAATAATAATTAAAAATCCATCTCTTGGCTAAGTAAAGTGCACAGGAATACAGTGTTAAGACCCCAATATACTCAACACAATTTCTATTAGTATTTCAGTACGTTATAGATAAATCGTTAAATTTACATAATATCACAAAGAGGATAATGTTGCTTGCCTTTTAAAATCACCCTTGAAGTCCTGTAATACTTACATCCATCTATAACGTTGTGCATATTGGCTTTGTTTTGGCTCCCTGGCTCCCTCCCACCCACGTTCAGGCTGGCTGGCTGGCTCCCTCCCTCCGACGTTCTTGCTGCCTGCCTGCTCTCTCCCTCCCTCTCTCTCACGTTGAGGCTGGTTCACTCGCTCCCTCGCTTCCACGTTCATGCTGCTTTTCTCCCTCGCTTTCCAAGTCTCAGGGTTCCGCCCTCGACGTCATCGCGTTGTGACGCGAGGGCGGGACGATAGCGATGCGTTTGACGTGACTTGACTTTTTTGTAGCGTTCGAACGGGTTGTGTAGATCGAAGCGCCTCCATGAGTGTATGCTCCACCCTGGACGTCATCACGTTGTGACGCGAGGGCGGGGCATACACTCATGGAGAAGGCTCGATCTGTGCAACTACTTTTTTAGAACGTTAGGAAATGTGAGAGGGCGGGTGAGGGGGGTTGTGGCCGGTTGATGTGATCTTCTGTTCAGTTTGGATGGGCGTTTGATTTTATTCCGTGGTTGTGGGGAAGAGGGGGGGTTGTTGCGTGTGTATGGGGGTTAAGCTGTTTTCTCCGAAAGTGCTGATGCCCTTTTTCTTTCTTATGATTTTTTTTTTTGTGCCGTTGGCGTTTTTTATTTTTGTTTTTAATACGTTGGAGGTGACGGTGACTCGCGCTGCTGTGCTGTGATTGGGCACAGTCGTTGGTGACATCATCATGTCAGGAGATGGATACAGGAGCACGAATGCTTCAAGGTTTTTGTCCACGCTGCCAGCTTCAGAATGTTGGAGGTGCGTTTTATTATATAGGATTAAAATGCTCATAACAGCAAGGTTATGCCCATAGAGACAATGTGCACTTCAATTCTACTTATCTTACCACATCTCAGGCTAAATGCTGATAAAATCTTTGCCGTTTGAACCAAAAGATGTATTTATTAAAAAGAAGAGAAAGAAAATAAAGTACAGAGAAACTGGATGGGACTGTGTGGCAGAAAATGATCAGTGGATGAGATGCATAATTAAGACCAGTGGAAAAACAGCAGATTCAAGGATTTACGTCACATCTGGGACTGGTAAAGTCACATACTTTCGTTCTGTTTCACAACTGATCTGTTTTTCCATCTTCTCTTCCATTACCATGTAGAGAGAAGCTGTCAGGCGAATAAAGGCGGCTGGACTCAACGTACGCTAAACTTTATTATTATTATTTTTTTACCTAATTCATTATAAGCAACAATTTTCAAGATCTATCCTTTCTGTAAAGTATGTGCGTGCTCATTTCCTGCTGGTCTGAATTTGCTTGCTATTAGCGAATTACAATGATAAACTTGTACAAAAGAACATGCAAACAGGGAGCTGTACCAGAGGCGGTGGTAGGAGGCGGGGCTGGTGGTTGGGAGGCGGGGATAGTGCTGGGCAGACTTATACGGTCTGTGCCAGCGCCGGTGGTGGGAGGCGGGGCTGGTGGTTGGGAGGCGGGGATAGTGCTGGGCAGACTTATACGGTCTGTGCCCTGAAGAGCACAGGTATAAATCAAGGTAGGGTATACACAAAAAGTAGCACATATGAGTTTATCTTGTTGGGCAGACTGGATGGACCGAGCAGGTGTTTTTCTGCCGTCATCTACTATGTAACACGCAAACGAACATTATAGCAGCATCAAATACCTTGTGGCACTTGGGTAAAGTGGTACTTGTACAATGGACCTGATAGTTCAGGGGTGGCCAGTTGTGAGGAAAGAGTGCATGGTCATTTGGAAACTG
This sequence comes from Microcaecilia unicolor, assembly GCF_901765095.1. NCBI lineage: Eukaryota > Metazoa > Chordata > Amphibia > Gymnophiona > Siphonopidae > Microcaecilia > Microcaecilia unicolor. The sequence goes on along the minus strand of NC_044033.1, from coordinate 27,398,805 downwards.
CCTTCTCCTCCCCCAACCTCAACACACCTCTAAGAAGACCTTTTTAACCTGGCTAAAAGCATAAACACTATGAAAAACAACATATGCTTTTAGCCACTGTGAGAGGGACAATTTTCAACCAGGACTGTCTACCCAGATAGATGTCGATTACCTGGGTAAACACCTTTGAAAATTGTTCCTCTTAGGGGCAATTTTCAAACTTCACATGTACTTTTAACCCACAGGCTTTGTAACAGTTTTCAAAGCGGAAGGTCACTTGTAAACTTATCATTGAACACCTCCTCTAATTGTAGATGAAAGTCCATACATTGTAGAAACATGTGTGCTTTTAATCACATTAAGGGAGGCCATTTTCAGACCGCCAGGTAATGGCTTTGAAAACTGTTTATATGAATATCCAACATCCCAACAAACTCCTTATAAAGCAGTTTAATTTTCAGAGAACTATTACAATAAAACATTACCAGAGCACACCCTGGCAACAGTGTGGAATGTCACACAAAATACAAACCTCCGAGGACTCCCTTCTTAGCTAACCTCTTGGGGCATCTTTCACTGCATGTCCATGACTTGAATGTCCATGCTGAGAAAATACAGGTCTGCATATTTCAAGGGCTTTTAAGACAATACTTTCAGGTTTTTTTTAACATGTAGTTCACTGAGGGGCCCTTTTAATATAAGTACATAATAAGTAATACCACACTGGGAAAAGACCAAGGGTCCATCGAGCCCAGCATCCTGTCCACGACAGCGGCCAATCCAGGCCAAGGGCACCTGGCGAGCTTCCCAAACGTACAAACATTCTATACAATCAAGCCATTGTGACATCACTAATGAGGTTGGCTCTTATTGGTGGAATGAGCCACTATGACATCACAATAGGTTAAATCATTGCTCTATGTAATAAAAGTGAGCCAAGTAGAGGACATAAGTACATAAGTAATGCCACACTGGGAAAAGACCAAGGGTCCATCGAGCCCAGCATCCTGTCCACGACAGCGGCCAATCCAGGCCAAGGGCACCTGGCGAGCTTCCCAAACGTACAAACATTCTATACATGTTACTCCTGTGCCATGTGGCAACTCAAAACTACCACCGGCTCAATGAGGCTGCCGCCAGTAGTTCCGCCCCCTGTGTGTGGTATTTCTGGCACTGCCAGAATTTTTGTAAAATTAATACCACTGGGTTAATGCGGGAGCCCTTACCGGCACCTCAATGGGTGGCAGTTGGTGTACCCCCCCCCCCCCAAAATGGCCAGTTGGCAACTGCCAACTTACCATATGGCCATTCCTTTTTTTTTTTGGCCTTTTTACCCACTGTGGTTCAAGAGGCCCTAGTGCATGACAAAAATGGCCACTGCCACCACTTGCACAGGGCCCCTTTTACCACAGCTTAGTATAAGGGCCCTTTAAAGTATAATCAGTTAAGTAGAAGGGAAGCTTAAAACATTTCCCGATTTGCAGAAGGAATTCTCCTTGCCGGACACCGACATATTTCATTATTATCAACTGCGACATTATGTGAACATTTTGGAATGGGAGAATTTAACGGAGGACGTCCAAGAAGAATTAGCAGACGCCTTTTCACTCCTTGCACAACAGAAGGTGCCGCTATCCTTCCACCATAGGCACATCAGAGATACAGCACCAGAAATACAATATAATGCTATAGCCCAAGCATGGAATATGGACTTGGGACTAACACTACCTGAAGAATTATACAGAACACACATTTTGTCCATGAGAAGGTCAATGTGGGCACAGTCGCACTGGGAGTTACAATATAAAATTGTTCTACGCTGGTACATCCCGCCCAGAAGAGCTTTCCATATGGGAATATCACCAGATGGCGCCTGCCCTAAGTGCGGGGGGGAAGGTGCAACTTTAGGACACATGTTTTGGAAATGCCCACATATCAAACGTTTTTGGACACAAGTTACACAGCAAGTGAGCAGATGGTGGGCGACAAGTTGGCAACTGGACGCCAAATTGTTGTTCGGCCAACCGGCTTTGGGAAAACCAACACCAAAAGGTTTGCGAGACTTTGCAGTGCGGACTACTGTCATGGCAAAAAAGGTTATCCTTATAAATTGGTTGTCTGCAACTGAACCAAGTGTCCAGCAATGGCGCACACAAATGATAACATTGCTGCGCCTGGAGAGAGTTGGAGTGGGAGACATTTCATCATCAGCAGGAAAGAAATTTAAAACACGATGGGCTCCGTTTTGGATGACCTTGCCCCCGGCGGCAAGAAGACGCCTGTTGAACATTTGAACATTATATTGATCTCAACATTGATATACAGGTCTGTGGCAACCTTGAACTGTAAAACAATAGGGAAGGGGGGAGGGGAGGTAGAGGGGAGTGTAGGGTTGAAAGGGGGGGTAAGGGAGGGGAGAAAAAAGGGGGAAATAATACTATGATGTTCTAGTTGCGTGAGTTCTGTTTATGTATAATTAAATGATACCTTAATTGAGGATAAAACAGAAATGTTATGATTGTTTGGAAAGTTGAACATTAATAAAAATAAGCATTGTCATATTGGGACAGACCAGAGGTCCATCAAGCCCAGTATCCTGTTTCCAACAGTGGCCAAACAACAAAAAGAAGCACCAAGAGCCTTCAAAATCGGACACAAATTCTTTTAATGGTTTAACTTTAGAAACAGTCTTCCAAAAGTGACCTGAGACAGGCCATGTTTCGGCTCACATCATCTGCGTCAGGGGTCTTGCTTTGTCTAATCTTTTAATTCACAAATGAACTCCATCGAAAGGAAGTCTACGCCAAGAACAGGTGAAAAGGCAAATTGTTGTGGAGCAAATCTTTCACCATGCTTAACAACCTTGGTGTGGGGAAGGGCCAATACCATCTTTTCTAAACAGCACCATTAGTCACTTTACATTTGCACTTAAAGCAACACAACAGCAGACACCCCCACACGCTGGCACATTTTTGCCACCCTTCTCTGTACCTTTTCTAATTCCACTATATCTTTTTTGAGATGTGGTGACCAGAACTGCACACAGCATTCAAGGTGCAGTCACACCATGGAGCGATACAAAGGCATTGTAACATTCTCAGGTTTGTTTTCCATTCCTTTCCTAATAATTCCTAACATTCTAATTGCCGTCTTGGTCACCGCTGCACATTGAACAGAGAGTTTCAACATAATCATCAACGATGACACCTAGATCCTTTTCCTGGGTGGTGGCTCCTAATGTCCCTGAGGAAGAATTTTGAAACAGGGATTTCTGCTGGATGTTTGGAACATTCAGTGAAATAGCGACATATTTGGATTTAAGACGAGTTCACTCCTGTCTGCTCCTTTATATTCCAGTGCTTTTTGTATAGTGCTTGAACGTTTTTCACTTTTCATTTTTGGGAGACAGATTTTCTTCTTATGGATTAAAAGGTCTGTTTTGTATACGGATGCCTTTTGAATATTACACTTCTGCTTTAATATTATTACATTAAAAATGTAAATAAAATGTACACAAGATTTAAATAAATTAAGGATTACATATATATAGAGTACTTATGATGTATTGAGCTCTTAAGTGAGCCGCTTTGCAGCTAGACTCACTGAAACTTAAGCTTGTCTGTAGGTACAGCCTATACTGAACTCTCTTCAGTTCCCTTTTTAATAAAGTGTTGCTGAAATATGTTTTCTTTAGGCATCTGATAAACTTTTTTCTTTGGAATTGACTATTCTTGAGTTTGGATTTATTTTGTTGTCTCTTCCTTGGGGTTTTATATATTTGGTAGCCTTTTATCCCTCGGTCATCTAGCAGTCCAAATGATTCTTTTGCCAGTTTCTTGCTTCTAATATACCTAAAAAAGTTATAATTCTATGTGTTTGCCTCCAATGCAATTTTCTTTTCAAAGTCTCTCTTTACCTTCCTTATCAGCGCTTTGCATGTGACATGACATTCCTTATGCTATTTCCTATTACTTTCAGTCTGATCCTTCTTACATTTCCTGAAGGAATTTCTTTTAGCTCTAATAGCTTCCTTCAACTCACTTTTTAACCAATTCAGCTGTTGTTTGCCCTTCCGTCCTCCTTTTCTATTGCATGGAATATGTCTGGTCTGGGCTTCCAGGATGGTATTTTTGAACAGTATCCAAGCCTGATGTAAATTTTTGACCTTTGCAGCTGCTCCTCTAAGTTTTTTTTTTAACCATTCTTCTCATTTTATCATAGACTCCTTTCTGAAAGTTAAATGCTAATGTATTGGATTTCCTGTATTTACTGCAGAGCTGATATCAAATTTGATCAAGTGGCCCTAGCACCATTACCTCCCGTACCAAATCATGCACTGCACTAAGGTCTAGAATATTTCCCCATCTTGTTGGTTCCTAAACTAGCTGCTCCATATAGCAGTCACTGATTTCAACAAGGAATTTTACCTCTCTAGCATGCACTGATGTTACTTTTAGCCACTCAATATCAGGGTAATTAAAATCACCCATTATTGTTGTGCTGCCCAGTTTGTTAGCCTCCCTAATTTCTGATAACATTTCTACATCAGTCTGTTCATCCTGGCCAGGTGGATGGTAGTGCACATAGAATTTCTATCCATAGGGATTCCAAGATGTGTTTCGTGTCCTGCAGAAGTTTTAGTCTATTCGATTCAAAGCCCTCTTGAACATATAATGCTACCCCCTCCACCAATTCAATCCACCCTATCACTGAGATATAATTTGTACTCTGGTACGACAGTGTCCCACTGATTATCTTCCTTCCACCAGGTTTCAGAGATACCTATTATATTTATCTTTTCATTTAGTGGAATATATTCTAATTCTCCCATCTTATTTCTTAGGCTTCTGGCATTTGCATATAAACGTTTCAAACAATGTTTGCTGTTCCTATTCACAACATGCTCAGCAGTTGACAATGTTAATTTGCAATCTTGAAAATCTGTCTGCTCTTTATTTAAAGGCACCTGATCTACTATGGTTCAATTGCAACCTTGCTATCGGGATGCCCTACCTTCCCTGTTTTAGCGATATTTTTTAAAGATACCTTGTTCCGAACCACGAACTTTTGAGTGACTATTGGCCTTCCCCCAATTTCTAGTTTAAAATCTGCTCTAATTTCTTTTTAAAACAGAAACACCATCCTTACCCAGCAGACTGACAGGAAAGAATCCTATTTGGCTGTTATGTAAGAGAGTCAAATTATCAAGCAAATATAGCAGGGGTGTTCAACCCCGTCCTCGGGGTACATTCAGCAAGTCGGAGTTTTCAGGATATCCCTATTAAATTCAATGGGGATATCCTGAAAACCCCAACTGGCCGGGTGTGCCCTGAGGACTGGGTTGAAAAACTCTTGAAATACAGGATAAAGCAGAAAATCTAAATAAAAACAAATAAACTCGGTCTGATGCGGTAACTTCTATTGCTGATTCCTAGTTGAGCTTTTATTTAAAAAGAAAACAAAAAACTATGCCTTATAGAAACTAGTTTTGTACTGACCTGTTTCTCCAGTTCTTGCTCTAAATTATGGATGGCATCATCCTTCTCTTGACCCAGAGTCTCTAGATCTTGACACTTCTTATACAACTTGGTTTCCGATTCACTTGTTTGAATGTTGGCTGCTTTTAATTTCTCTTCCATAACCTGCACCTAGAGATGAACGAAACACAGCACTGCTTATAAACATCTGTGTATTTGTCCACAAAAGGGGCTGATATTCAGCTTCTGATAGATTTTTTTAAAACACCAAACGCCATGGTTAAAATTACACCAAATGTTCAGCGCCTGTATCCAGAGAACCGGCCAGCCCTAAGTATCCAGTGTACACCAGCAGTGTTATACAGTTTGAGGAAACATTCAGACTGTTAACTAGGTAGCTAATCAGATTTTTTTTTTTTAATTACATTTGTACCCCACGCTTTCCCACTCATGGCAGGCTCTATGCGGCTTACATATTACATACAGGTACTTATTTGTACCTGGGGCAATGGAGGGTTAAGTGACTTGCCCAGAGTCACAAGGAGCTGCCTGTGCCTGAAGTGAGAATTGAACTCAGTTCCCCAGGACCAAAGTCCACCAGCCTAACCACTAGGCCACTCTCCCACTGTTGCTACTATTTGAGATTCTACATGGAATGCTGCTATTCCAACATTCCATGTAGAAGTCGGCCCTTGCAGATCACCAATGTGGCCGCGCAGGCTTCTACATGGAATGTTGCTAGTGGAATAGCAACATTCCATGTAGAATGTCCAATAGTAGCAACATTCCATGTAGAATCTCCAATAGTAGCAACATTCCATGTAGAATCTCCAATAGTATCTATTTTATTTTTGTTACATTTGTACCCTGCGCTTTCCCACTCATGGCAGGCTAAATGCGGCTTACATGGGGCAATGGAGGGTTAAGTGACTTGCCCAGAGTCACACCAATGTGGCCGCGCAGGCTTCTGCTTCTGTGAGTCTGACGTCCTGCACGTACGTGCAGGACGTCAGACTCACAGAAACAGAAGCCTGCGCAGCCTTCTACATGGAATGTTGCTAGTGGAATAGCAACATTCCATGTAGAATCTCCAATAGTAGCAACATTCCATGTAGAATCTCCAATAGTATCTATTTTATTTTTGTTACATTTGTACCCTGCGCTTTCCCACTCATGGCAGGCTCAATGCGGCTTACATGGGGCAATGGAGGGTTAAGTGACTTGCCCAGAGTCACAAGGAGCTGCCTGTGCCTGAAGTTCGAATTGAACTCAGTTCCCCAGGACCAAAGTCCACCACCCTAACCACTAGGCCACTCCTCCATGTAGCAACATTCCATGTAAAATGTCCAATAGTAGCAACATTCCATGTAGAATGTCCAATAGTATCTATTTTATTTTTGTTACATTTGTACCCTGCGCTTTCCCACTCATGGCAGGCTCAATGCGGCTTACATGGGGCAATGGAGGGTTAAGTGACTTGCCCAGAGTCACAAGGAGCTGCCTGTGCCTGAAGTGGGAATCGAACTCAGTTCCTCAGTTCCCCAGATAAAGTTAGAACAGCCTGTTTGCTGTTTTAGTTTTATATCTTTATTTTATTTGCACAAATTTGATATTCCACACATTTGGTAAGCCATCATAGCGGTTGTACAATTTAGAAGCAGTCCTGTAATTACATGCAAAGACATATAGGGCCAGATTCTATATATGTTTCAACTTTTTTAATTGAGAATTCCATATAAACCAAAAGCAACAGACTATCTCCACATCTAAAAATGTATATCACCAAGAACAAGACATAAGAATGAATAAGTAACATCCTCAAAGCTCTTTAACCCTTTCCTCCACTTCCCCCAACCTAACCCTCCTCCCAGTGCCCATACACATTCTCCTGCTGTGTCGAACACTCACCTAGTGAGTGTTGTAAAGAGCAAATTACCCCACCCTCCCTTCCTCCCAGACCTTCATACTAATCTGCCCATTCCATAACATCCCTCCCTCCACCCTAAACCCCCAACCCTCCGCACCCCAGTGCAACACTCAAATAACCTGCCAGCTACATTTACCCATTCCAGGGGAGTCTAGTCAATATTTGACTACGCGCTCTTGGCAAAATTTTATACAAATACGCTTAGGGCCAGATTCTATATAAAGCGCCTAAAAAATCCACATGGTAAACATTTCCGGTTAATTGTATAAGCGGCACCTAGATTTAGGTGTGGTATATAGAATACGTTTAGTTGATATCCCAGAGCCTAAAACTACACACCTCCATTTACACCAGCGAAAATGTGGCATAAATCACTGCATATAGATTTACGCACGCTGGGCTATATTCTATAAATAAGCATGTCAATTTTGGAACGCCCACAAAACACCTATTTCCTGCCCATAAACACACCCGTGTTGAACTGCGCACATTAGAATTTAGGCGCAGTTCATTACAGAATGCATTTAGCGAGTTCTGTGCGTAAATTCTAAGTACTGCCAATTACTAATCACCATTGCTTGTTAGGTGCTGTTATCAATGTTGATTAGCTTGTTAATCCAATTAAGTTATGCGCGTTGTTATATAATACGCTTAGATTTCAGTGTGGAAAATCCGGCATTTAATACGTAACGACACAGACAGAGATGCTCAAAGGTTATTTACTGGTGTGCCACAAGGATTGGTTCTTGGCCCAGTTTCTTTTTATCATTTTTGTAAGCAATATTGTAAAATGGCTGTCTGGTAAGGTTTGCTTCTTTGCAGATGACACCAAAATCTGCAATAGGGTAGACACCCCTGATAAAGTCAATAACACGAAGAGAAAAGCTTTAACAATGGTCCAGAATTTGGCAGCTAAGATTTAATGCTAAAAAAATACAGCATCATCCATTTGGACTACAAAAACCCGAGGGTTCGGTACAGTAAGTACTTCTGCACATGAAAGAGGAGTAAGACATGGGGGTGATCATATGCGATGATCTTAAGGTGGCGACAGCAAAAGCCAGGATACTTGGTTACATAGGAAGAGGAATGGCCAGCAGGAAAAGGAAGGTAACAATACCTCTGTATAAGTCTCTACTAAGACCTCATTTAGAGTACTGTCGGGGGGAAGAGGGGTTGGTGGTTGAGAGGCTAGGATGGGGGAGGGCAGACTTATACGGTCTGTGCCCTGAAAAAGACAGGTACAAATCAAGGTAAGGTATACACATATGAGTTTATTGTGGGCAGACTAGATGGACCGTGCAGGTCTTTTTCTGCCATCATCTACTATGTTACTATGTATGTTACTAAGCTAGAGACTGCACCTTCAAAAAGATATAAACAGGATGGAGTCAGTCTCGAGGGTGGCTACTAAAATGGTCACTGGTGTTCAGCACAAAGTTTACGATGACAAGTTTAAAGACATCAATACTTAGACTTTGGAAAAAAGGTAGGAGAGAGGAACTATGATAGAGCCATTTAAAAACCTCTGTGGCATAAATGCACAGCAGATGTCTCTTTCAGTTGAAAGGAACCTCTGGAATAAGGGGACATAGGATGGAGGTGAAAGGGCAAACATTCCAAGTCACATGCAATCGGGCTCCTTTTCCAGCACGCACGCTTGGGGAGTCCAATCTCATGCACTGGCTTTCTCCCTACTCCCCGGCAGTCACCCATGCGAGTCTAGTATTGCCTCACCAGTCCTCTCCTTCCCTTCTCCCATGTCCTCTGGCAGGTCCAGTATCTCCCCTTCCCTTTCCTCTGTTCTTCCTCACTCCTGCCACAAGGGGCCTACAAACTTGCATGTTTGCCGGCACTCTTGCATCAAGCACTCTGTGGCCAGCCCTGGGGTCCCTTCCCTCTATAGCAACTTCCTGTTGATGCATAGGCAGGACTCTGTAGACATAAAAATGCGTCAGAGCAACCAAAGAGAGCATGATATATGCAATGTCAGTGAACCTGCAAGTTTGTAGGGTCTGTGCAAGGGGGGACAGGCAGAGGGAAGAGAAGATACCAGACACGCAGGAGGAAGGGGGATAGAATGCTGCACTTGAAAGGAAGGGGTGGAAAAGCTGCAATTGGTTGGAAGGGAAGGGAGGGGGAAACGCTGCATGTGGATGGAAGAAAAGAGAAAGCGAGTTGGGGGGGGGGGAGAAGAGGAGATGCCAAGGTGGTGGGGGGGGGGGGGGGGGAGAGGAAGAGACACCAGGATCTGCAGGGAAAGAAGGAGAGGTGTTAGACCTGCAAAGTGGAAACAGAACAGGAGCACTTGCTGGACCCCTGGGAGAGGGGGGTGAGTTTGAAGGAGGAAAAAGAAAGGGAGAGATGCTGGCTTGGAAGTGGGAAGACAGGAAGGAAGGAAGAGAGATGGAGAGATGCCAAAATACGAAAGTGCAAAACCCTTACGTGAGAAACTGCACTGGCTCCCACTTAAGGAACGTATCACCTTTAAAGTATGCACCTTAGTCCACAAAATCATCCACGATGAAGCCCCGGCATACATGTCTGATTTAATAGACCTGCCACCCAGAAACGCTAAAAGATCATCCCGAACTTTCCTCAATCTCCACTTCCCTAACTGCAAAGGCATAAAATACAAAGTACTGCATGCATCAACCTTCTCTTATATGAGCACGCAACTCTGGAACACACTACCACGCAACCTGAAAAAGATCTACGAATTAACCGACTTCCGCAAACGATTGAAGACTTATCTCTTTGAGAAAATTTACTGCAAGGATCAAAACACATGAAGTCCACACACACTAACAGAAATGCATCAATACACCCTCTTCTGAATTCTCTTACCCCGTATTTTCTCCACAATTAATACTCCACCCACATATAAAATTGTTATACTATAAGGTTTTCGTGCTATTGTTCTATCGCCCTATCTTTTCCCCATTGTAACATTTCATTGTTTCTACGCTCCAAATGATGTTTTGACTTGACTTTGTCTTCCCATAACTCCTCATAATGTAACCCATAATCGTACTGTAACACATTGTATTTCCATCATTCACAATGTATTGTAAGCCACACTGAGCCCGCAAATAGGTGGGAAAATGTGGGATACAAATGCAATAAAATAAATAAATAAATGCTGGCACGTTGAGGGAGTGGGGCACACAGGGCACAGAAGAGTTATGTTGGATAGGGCAAGAACAGGGACACAGAGATGGGAGATGAACAACATGGTAGGAAGACAGGGGCAAGGACAGAGGGGTGATGCTGGGTAGGATAGATAAGGATGCAGAGAGAAGATGGATGGTGAATATGGAGAGAAAAGAAGCGCCAAATGGACAAGGAGACTGGCAAGATAACAGAAGACAGAGGAAAGCAGAAACCAGAGACTGGGACCAACACCATTAAAAAAATAATGACCACATGACAAAGGTAGAAAAACTAATTTTATTTTCTATTAATAGAATATGTCAGTTTTTGGAATGTGCTTTTGCCAGAACTGGTTTTAGACATGGTTGAGACCCGCGAGAATAACCTCACTCGTTGGCCTTTAATCTCCAGCACAGCGGTGGTAAATCTCTAGTTTTGGGGTAGGTCACCATTGGCATTTCTGAAAGGGGACAGACTCAGGAGTAACCTAAGGAAATACTATTCATGAAAAGGGTGGCAAATTCATGGAATGGCCTCCCAATGGAGGTGCTAGAGATGAAGACTGTATCTGAAGAATTCAAGAAAACTTGGGACAAGTAGATAGGATCTCTATGAGAAAGGAAGGGATAGTGGATGGTATAGATGTGGCCTTTATCTGCCTTCATTTTTTCTGTTTCTGTTTCAGGCATTGGCACTTTTGAAAAGACCGAGGGTCTAACTTATGGCATGCTATCTTAGCTTTGCTGTGATGTGCAATGTTTCTGGATGCAGCAATGCAAAATGAAATTTACTACACAAGTTAACAACATGCATATTATGTACTTTTGCACTAGACCAGAGGTGGGCAACCTGTAAGCAGATCTCCCCTCTTTCTTCCAGTCCCAAGGGGCTGAAGAAACGTACCTGCTCAACTCAGTGCTAATGATGAACTTCAGCAATGAGGAGACTTGGAACCACATGCCCCCTCTGACATATTACGTACATGCATAGAATGTGTCAGAGGGGGCGGGACAAGCAGGGCCTTTGTGCATGTGGCACCAAGGCTCCTCCATGCCAAAGTTCATTGTCAGCACTGAAACGGGCATGTACTTTTCTTCGGTCTTGTGGGACCAAAAGAGAAAGGGGAGATCTGCTTGCAGTGAGTGAGAGAAAGAGACAAGGGGTGAAATTGGGATCAGGGAGAGGCGTCTCATCCACCATTACCCACAGGCTTCCAGCAAACCCAAACAAGGTTCTGCACCACCGAGAGCGGTACTCCATCCTTGGTACAGGTATTTGTGACCTGGATTGGCCACTGTTGGAAAAAGGATGCTGGGCTTGATGGACCTTTGGTCTGTCCCAGTATGGCAATACTTATGTACATATGACACTAATTTTGGAACCGTTACAGAGAAGATGACTCAGGCTGTGGGAGGAGCCGTCGCAAACAGATGACATCACACACCTCTGCTTAAGCGGTGCTAGCTCCTGAGGCATCTCATCCAACATTACCCACAGGCTTCCAGCAAACCCAAACACGGTCTTGAACCACTGAGCGCGGTGCTCCATCGTTGGGACACTTTAATTTTGGAATCGCTATAGAGAATCTGACTAGGTTTGTGGAAGGAGCCATAGCAAATAGATAACGAGGGGCATAATCGAACACAAACGCCTATCTCCATGGGCATCTATGTCCGAAAACGGGTGCGTGAAGAGGCGGGACAGACCGTATTTTCGAAAAAATGGACGTTTTTCAGCTGGGCGTTTGTTTTTTTTAGCGATAATGGAAACTAAAAACGCCCAGCTCAAAAACGTCCTAATCCGAGCCATTTGGTCGTGTGAGGGGCCACAATTTGTAGTACACTCGCCCCCCTGACATGCCAGGACACCAACTGGGCACCCTAGAGGTCAGTGCGGTGGACTTCAGACAACGCTCCCACATGCATAGCTCCCTTACCACGGGTGCTGAGCACCCAACCCCCCTCCCCCAAAACCCACTACCCACAAATGTACAACACTACCATAGCTCTTAGGGGTGAAGGGGGCACCTACATGTGGGTACAGTGGGTTTTGCAGGCCTCCCATTTACCAGCACAAGTGTTACAGGTAGGGGGGAGATGGGCCTGGGTCCGCCTGGCTGAAGTGCACTGCGGTACCCACTAAAAGTGCTCCAGGGACCTGCATACACGCAGGCCTCTAGGACTGGTTGCTGCTATATAACATTGGCACACCAGTTGACACCTGAAGACTAATCTCTCCGAAAACATTTATTGGAATAAGTACGCTTACTCACAGTTAACTGCAGATCAGAGGTTGTGCCCCACTGGCAACGAGTCTCCCTGGTACTGAGATGAGCAGTAGGTCAGAGCTGGCAGAATGGTGTACAATGCCCTCTTTCAGCCACATTCAAGGGAAGAACTAAGTTCTGTAGCGTGGCTAACACGTGAAAGGGATCTAAAACTGGCTTACAAAAATGGCTACTACCTCATGGACTACCGGAAACAAAACAGGGCACACTCTGACCCAGTAAGCAGGGGGAAATGCACCATGGGAGTAGAGCCTACCAACTACCAACATCGTGTGCATTTGCCACAAGCTAGTGGAATCACGGAGCCCAATACCCTACACCCACCACAATGCATTGCTGATGTGACTCTGCAGTGCGCATAACAGAAAAGGTGTCACACTCACCCGAGAGCCACATCAGAACCAGGGAAAGGCTGTCACAGGATAAAACACATTCTGCTGTCATAGAGGTGGGTACGGCATTTGAGGCTGGCATAGAGGCTGAAAAAAAAGTTTGTAAAGTGGGTTTTTTTTGGTGGGAAGGGGTTAGTGACCACTGGGGGAGTCCGGGGAGGTGATCCCCGATTCCCTCCAGTGGTCATCTGGTCAGTTGGGGCACTTCTTTGGGACCTGTTCGTGAAAAAAAGGGTCCAAAAATAGTGACCCAAAATCACAGTAAAAATGCCTTTTTTTTTTCGATTATCAGCTAAAGACGCCCATCTCTCCTCGGCCGATAACCACGCCCCAGTTCCACCTTCACCACGCCTCCAACACGCCCCCATCAACTTTACCCGTTTCCGTGACGGATTGCAGTTGGAAACGCCCAAAATCGGCTTTCGATTATACCGATTTGGCCGCCCACCTCCCGATTTGGGTCGCAATATAGGCGTTTTTCTCTTTCGATTATAAGCTGGAATGTCACATGCCTCTGCACAAGTGGCACTAGCTCCTCAGGCATCATGTGTCAGGCTCTGTGCCAAAGGGGCACACTCTGCCTCTTTGTGTGCCCTTTATGCACAACTTTGGAAACAAAAAGAAATCAGGAATAAATGCAAGCTTTTGTCCACAAGGAACCATTTCAGTCTAGTGTAAATGACTGAATCTGTACAAAAACATGGCCATACCACAGAGGCATCTGGCTTAACTACTACTACTAACTTGGATATTAAATGTTCAAGTCTGGACCTAAGGGCCATATTTCAAGATACCAGTCCTACTATCTTCTGGGCATCGACTGACAAGACAAGGACTCCAATGGAAAGAAAATGAGAATCTCCACCCCCCCCCCCCCACCCGATATCCCTCTTGTCAGAAATGCTAACCCTTCAGACAAAAAAAGGAACCCTAAATGGGAGAACAACAGACATGGTAATGTTAAGCGGCAGCTCATAAGAATCAAATGCAAAGATGATGAAGTCAATTCTTATGTACTGACACCAACAGGTTATATAAACGCCTGATTGGTCATCAACAAGTCAGAGCAGATAAAGGATTAGGTAGAAGAGAAATTGGGGATACTTATCATCACTGAGATTTGGCTACACATCAAAGATTACCCTGTAATAAAAGATTTGTGCCCACCAGGTTACAAAATGCATCACCTGATACGAAGAAAAAAGAAAGGGGGAAGTACAGCGGTACTATATAGATCCTTCCTTAACCTGTAATTGACATCAGAACACATATCATCCTCATTAGAAATTCTGGCATGCACCATCACCGATGCAACTCTTCAGGGACAACTCTAATGCACATGATTCGCCTGGAAACTGGCTCAGAGCCAGGGATGACTTCATGGATTTTATCTCCAAATATGCACATCGCACTCCAATGTGATAATAGTAGGTGACATCAATATCCACTTGGACAACTAAGATCATCAGTATTCACACGACTTCATGGCATCCTGGGACTTCATGAGGCCTGTTGCAAATTCTTCCCATTATAAGGGTCATCTCCTTGACCTATCTGCCTACAGACTAATAAACCCTAGGTACTTTCTAATATCTGAAAGCAGTTGGTCACCTGATCCCCGGTCAGACCACAGCACACTGACATTTACACTTAAGTGGAAAGAAGTGAGAGTAAATAAGATAATACATGAAACACCCCCTGTGATCCTTACCAGAGGCAAGGTAGACGTGGCAGATTTTTGGGATAAGATCTTAACAGACCAAACAGTCTCAACAACAGAATTAATACCAGACTCAACAGACTTAATGAAGCAGTGGGATTCAAAAAGCAAGACTACATTAGACAACACAGCACCAAAGAGGCTTAAAAATAAAACACAGAAAAAGGTCACCTCCCTAGTTTAATCAAGAAGTACTCAAAGCCAAAAAGCTATGTAGGAAACTAGAGAGAAAGAGGAGTAAGAATGGCAAGGCAGAAACGACACCGTGGAAAAAAGCAGTGAGGGCCTATAAAAACATCATACAGCAGGCAAAGAGTGGAGGAGTGGCCTAGTGGTTAGGGTGGTGGACTCTGGTCCTGAGGAACTGAGTTTGATTCCCACTTCAGGCACAGGCAGCTCCTTGTGACTCTGGGCAAGTCACTTAACCCTCCATTTCCCCATGTAAGCCGCATTGAGCCTGCCATGAGTGGGAAAGCACAGGGTACAAATGTAACAAAAAAAAAATTCTACAAAGCATATATAAGGTCAAACCACCTTAATTAAAAAAAAACTATATGGACTAGTTAAATAATTTACTTGACATCCAATCTGTGGCAACTACTAATGAAGAGCCACCCACTTAGACAGATTTGGCCATATACTCTGAACAAAAAGTAATTAACATCACAGCAGGACTACCCAAATCAAGGCAATGTATTGAGAATTATTTGGAGGACACAGAGAACTACAGTGAGCCCCTGCGTGCCAATAGACTATGGAATTCATTCAATACTCCATCCATCTTAGGAATCCATACTCTTTCAAAAAATTATACGAAATCTCACTGTATGCTGGATGAATGTCCCAACTCCATTATGAGAGAAGCACCTAACTGATTTATCGAACTACTAAATAATCATATATCTCTCCTACTGCGTGAGGGACATTTCCCAGGAGATAAAGGCAGTATAATACTAATCGCAATTCTCAAGAACATCATGGTCAAGAAAAATGATATAACAAACTGTAGACCTGGTGGCCTCCATCCCACTATTAGTTAATGTTATAGAAGGGATAGACTCACAACAACTAATGGACTCTATCACGTCACTCAGTCCTTCATCAATCGCAGTCAGGTTGTAGACTGCAATACAGTACTAAATCAGTGTTAATATCCTTTGTGAGTGAAGTCAGAAGAGAAGTAAGCACAGGAAGGCAAGTCTTAATACTACGGTTTGATATGTCTATTGCATTTCATATGGTGGGCCATGATATATTAATCTATCAACTGGACAGTGTTGGACTAGGTGGAGCTGTATTAAGATGGTTTAATAGTTTCATCAGATCAATATCATATCAAGTTAAATTATTAAAACATCATCTCTTCTCCTTGAACACCGAAGTGTAGGGTACCCCAAGGATCCGCACTATCACCAATCCTTTTCAATATCTTGATGGGAAGGAAATTGGAAGTGAGACACCTAAGGTTGTACTTATATGCAGATGATGTATATACCCTTCTCAGGGGACATTAATGATACAAAAGTATGATCCAGTCAGGGTTAGGCATAATGGAGACATGGGCCTCAACCTTCAGAATGAAATTTCATAAAGAGAAGACTAAATTCCAGAGAAGACTAAATTCCTAGTAATAACAAGTCTACATTGCCCAGTGTCGTACAACAATTTCACTACAGATCAAACCAGCTATCTATTGGAAACTAAAAAGTATTAGAAGTCATAATAGATCAAAATCTGACATTTGATGAGCAACCATCAGAGGTCACCACAAAAGTATTCAGAACTCTATGGAAACTGAGAAGAATAAGAGGCCTTTTCTCAGTCACGACATTTCATCTTTTGGTTCAGACACCAATACTGTCCCAAATTTACTACTACAACTACTTATCATTTCTATAGTGCTACCAGACATACACATCACTGTACACTTGAACATGAAGAAACAGTTCCTGCTCGACAGAGCTTACAATCTAATCAGGACAAACATGACAAATAAAGGATAATGGAATTACTTAAGGTGGGAATGATAAAACAGAAAAGAGTACTGAACAAGGGAATAGGAGTTAGGAGTTAAAAGCGGATTGAAAAAAAAAAAAGGGCTTTTAGCCTAGATTTGAACATGGCCAGAAACAGAGCTTAAGGAATCAGGAAGTCTATTTCAGGTGTATGGTGCAGCAAGATAAAAGGAATGGTGCCTGGAGTTGGCAGTGGAGGAGAAGGGTACAGATAAGAGATTTACCCAATGAAGAGAGTTTCCGGAGAGGAGTATAGGGATAGATAAGATTGGAGAGGCACTGAGGAGCTGCAGAGTGAATGCACTTGTAAGTCAATAAGAGGAATTTGAACTGTATGCAGAAACAGATAGGGAGCCAATGAAGTGGCTTGAGGAGAGGGCTAATATGAGTGTAGCAACACTGGTGGAACGTAAGTTGTGCAGACGAATTTTGAACAGATTGAAGGGGAGAGAGATGGCTTAGAGGAAAACCTGTAAAGCAAGTTGTAATAGTCTAAGTGAAGGTGATTAGATTAGAGTGTGGAAAAGGGTTTTGGTAGTGTGCTCAGAAAGGAAGGGAACAAATTTTGGCGATATTACAGAGAAAGAGACGACAGCTTTTCGTAGTCCGTCGGATATGTGCAAAGAGAAAGAGAGAGAGCGAGAGCGAGAAGATGACCCAAGGTTACAAGCTGATGAGACAGGGAGGGTGAGAGTGCTATCCACAGAGGTAGAGAATTTACTATTGCAATGGTCTATATGCAAGTTGTAAATAACTAAATTTCAAGACAGACAGCTCAAAACACAGCAGCACACCCCATTTTTAAAGCCATACGCTACCAAACAGCACCCTTCTACTGAAAGCCTTATACTGGATCCCTGTGAAGGCCAGGGTTTACTTCAAAGCCTTTGTCTCCAAAATGCTGCAAAGTATGTCTCCAGATTACGCTTCCACTAAGAAACGCCACATGGGGAGTTCCTACCTCGCAACTAAGCTATGGAACTCAATGCCTACAGAAGTAAAGAGGATAACTGACTACCTACTGTTCTAGAAAATGCTTAAATCTTACCTATTCATATTTCTAGCAGAAGAATCATTCAATCTAGAATCACATGAGCATACCAAATCCCTAACCAACCACATCTTAAAATCTGATTGATTTTGTATCAAAAACATTTCTCTTATGTTACAGCCAACTCATATAAAGTAACCTTCACGTTACACCTCGCCCCACAGGATTCTATATAGCGTTATGTAAAAATTTGTGAGCCACATAGAACCAAACTAGTTCAGATAATGTGGGATATAAGAACCGATAAATGGAAATAGAGAGGGGAACTGAGGCACATGGAATTTGGGAGCTGGGAAGAGAAAGGAAAATTACTACGGTACATGGATTGAGGAGCAGGTGGAGAAAAGAGGACTGGAAGAAAAGGAAAGGGGATGTGATTTGATAGATCACCTTTATGCAGTTACAATCAAAGCCGTTTACATAAATTATATACAGGTACTTATTTTGTACCTGGGGCAATGGTGACTTGCCCAGTGTCACAAGGACAAAGCGAAGGTGACACTGGGCCCTTCTCTTGGATTTTCCATTGCGGAGGTCTGCTTTCTTCTGTGTTTGGCGTTCTTCAGTGTCACAAGGAGCCACACTGGGACTTGAACCCAGTTCCCCTGGTTCTCAGGCCTCTGCACTAACCATTAGGGTACTACTCCAGGGGCATAAACAGACCTGTTATTTTGGATGGGGCCAGAGTTAACCTGGGTGGGTCCTTCCCACCCCCCACCCTGGTAAATGCATATATTCTTTTTTAACCTTCCCTTCCACCCCTGCATCCATCTCTTCCTCTCTCTTCCCTTCCCATCTCCTCTGCCCCTACTCACGTCTTCATCTTTCTTCCTCTCCTCTGCCCAGACCAGCATCTACCCCCACTCCACCCACATATGCCCATCTCTGTTTGAACCCCCTGCCCCCCTAGCCTACCTCAGGGCCATCGCTGGTGGCAATTCCAATAGGCAACCTGCACTGGTCCTGCAGGCTTCCCTGTACTGTGTCCCTGCCAGTGAAGAAACAGGAAATTACATCATCAAGGGTGGGATGCAATAGAGGAAAGCCTGCAAGGCTGCAACATGTGCCTACCTAAGCCCATCCATAGATACGCCACTGTACTACTCCATTTCACTGAGAGAAATTCTGAAGACCATGGGGGGGTGGGGAAAGAAGACAGAGGAAAATAAAAATGAAGAAGATCATATGTGAGTGGAAGAATTTTATGTGGAAGGATTTTGTGTGTGTTTTTATGTGGAGAGAGATAATTTTATCTTGGGAGGGGAATTTTATCTGGGAATCGAGAAAAATGTATGTGCGTGTGTGTGTGTAGGGGGGGATTTTATCTGGGGAGCGAGACAATTTTATGTATGCGAGGGCATTTTATGTAGACGGAGGAAATTTTATGTAAGCAGCCCCCTACAGATAGTACTCATGTTCATGTAGCCCTTCATGTACAAAGGTTGCCCATCCTTGCAGTAGACTACGGTTGATATTCTATCTTTTATTGGCAACCAACGTAGGCTATATAGAAGAGGAGTTGCTTTGGCGAAGCGAGGTGATCTATATATGAGGTGTGCAGCGGTATTTTGAGCACTTTGTAATTTTTTGATAAGGCCGCCTTTAATTCCTGCATAAATGGAGTTGCAGTAGTCGAATTTTGTTAGCATTAGGGATTGAACCAAAGTACGAAAGACTGATTTAGTGAAAAAAGGTCTTAATCTCTTTAGTTTCCAAAGTGAATTAAAGACACTTGAGACCACCTTAGAACGTTGAATTTCTAGGGTAAGGAACTGATCAATCATGATTCATAATATTTTCATTGGTGAGTCAAGCAGATAAGTGATGTTCTCTAATGTAAAACTTTTAAGATTTATAGGGTGGTGAGGGGTAGTTACTATTTGAAACTTACTTGAGTTTTAATTTAAAATTAGATGCCCAAGATTCCATTAATTTGATGCCTAATTTGATCGAGTTCGTCATTTCATATAATTCTTTAGAGAATGGGATATAAATGGTGACATCACTGGCATAAATGTATGATGAAAAGACCATTTATTTCTAGTAGATTACCTAGGGGGATCATCATGATATTGAACAGGATGGGGGACAGAGGAGAACCTTGGACATCTCTATTCTGACTTGGGCGTCCTTTTGAAAATGCCCCTCCACATATTCTGCTCTGTACTCTCTAGGGCAGCACGTAAGTGTTTTTAAATTAAATTATGGCCCAGATATTCAAAAGGACTTATTCGTACAGTGACTGCCACTATATGGATATGTCCTCTATATTCTATGAACAGTGTCACTGAAAATTCCTTCTAATCACTCTGGCTGCTTAGCCTAGAAATAAACAGTGGATTTTCCCCAAGTCCATCTTAATAATGGCTTATGGACTTTTCCTTTAGGAAGTTATCCAAACTTTTTAAAACTCCTAAGCTGCTTTTACCACATTCTCTGGCAACGAATTCCACAATTTAATTACACATTGAATGAAGACATTTTCTCTAATTTGTTTTAAATTTACTACATTGTAGCTTCATTGCATGCCCCCTAGCCCTAGTATTTTTGGAAAGAGTAAAGAAGTGATTCACGTCCGCCCATTCCACTCCACTCAGTGTTTTATAGACCTCTATCATATCTCCCCTCAGCCATCTTTTTTCCAAGCTGAAGAGCCCTACATGCTTTAGCCTTTCCTCATAGGGAACTACTTTAATATATGAACAGCCACTGAATATGGCTGCTATCCTTATTGCCAAAAATAGCCCTGAATATATGTCGATTATTTAAATGCTGCAGCCAGTGTTTAAAATAATGACATATAGGTGTCAACAGACCAAAAGTATACAATGTTCCCCTTCACCACTCTCCCATGCTATTGATTCAAGGCTTTCCTCTAGGTCTTCTCCCTTTCTAGTTCCCTCTCGTCTTCTTTCCAAACATTCAAGCTACACAACCTTTCTTTTCCTCCTCTTTTCTGCGATCTCAGCCACCTACAGCCTTCTCCTAACTTCTTCATTCCTGACCTCGCACGTTGTGTAACCCTTTCAAGCACTGTGCTATAGGCTAGTACTGGCACTCTCAACATCTATTTTAAGCTCAACAGTCTCTTTTCTTTATCAAATTCAATGCATCAGCCTGCCGCTATGCACGAAAGCTAGCAAGTAAAATTGCCACTGAAGGTTGCGTTTACCTGCTGATGTGCTTTATCTGCACGCCGGTTAGCTTCAAGAACTTGTCTCTCCAGCTGCTGCATCTAAGCAAAAACATAAAGGAAATTCCGCAGATTATTTCCCATGTATTTTCATTTCTACCAAATTAAATCTGCCTTTTATTAACAGCCTTGACAATTTTTCTTTGAGCCTAGGAAAAATGTCATACGTAGCCTATTTGACACCTGGGGTGGATCATTATTTAACAAAGCTCTCCTCTATATGACAAAATTGAATAATAATGTCCAGAAGAGAAAGGCAGACCGCTAGACCAACAAAATTATTTTTTTTGGGGGGGGGGGGGGGGGTGGAGTATTTTTTTCTGATACTGTTTAGAATTGCTGGCACATGGTGACAGTGGCTTAGCCACGTGGGGGCACGGGGGCCTGGGCCCCCGTAGATTTGGCCCTGGATCCCCTACAGATGACCCTCTCGACCCCCCTCCCACCGCCAACCCACCGTCGTCTACCTTTGCTGGCGGGGGACCCCAACCCCCGCCAGCCAAGGTCCTCCTCTTCCCGCGCAAGGCTTCGTTCTGACTGTTTCTCACGTCCTGCACGTTGTACTTGCAGGACGTCAGAAACAGTCAGAATGAAGCCTTGGGTGGGAAGAAGAGGACCTCGACTGGCGGGGGATGGGGACCCCGCCAGCAAAAGTAGGCGGCGGCAGGAGAAGGTTTGCGGCGGGAGGGAGGGGGTCAAAGTTATTGGTGGTGGCGGCGGGGGCAGCGGGGGGGTCAGCAATGGCGGTGGGACCGGGGGGGGGCTAAAATGTGCCCCCTCACCTCGGGCTCTGGACCCCCCTCCCGCCGAAGTCTGGCTATGCCCCTGCATGGTGGTGATAAAAAGCCAGTGGAATGCAGTGACATTTACAACAGGAGATTCGGTAAATATGCCAAACAGTCCCCAACTCATACAGAACCAATACATCTATCAAGAAAACCGAACAAGCCAAATTACTTCAGATAACTAAATAGAAAATTCATGGTAACAGAATACCTGGTCCCAGTTACACAAACAGAACACAGATGCTAAATAAAGAATAACTGACCACAGACTAGAAATAAAAACATGTAGACAGAAATTAAACTGAAACCTCAAGAAGTCAGCTTTGTGTAGCACAACACCAGAGAAACAGAAAGAGATGCATTTCTCCCTGTGCTGTACAAAGATAGCAGACATCAGGGATGGTGTTAGGGGAAGGGGGCAGTCCAACCAGGCCAACTGCCCTTGACCCTCCAGCCAAAGAGGGCACCAAGCCTGCCTGAAACTGAAAGCAAGCTTGGTAGTGGGCTTTGGGGTTCCCCTCTCCAAATTCCCGACTTGGACCCCAGCCATGTCCAACACCAGCTCTGATAGATGTACATTCCGAAAACTGACATATTCTAATCATTAAATAGAAAATTATTCTTCTACCTTTGTTGTCTGATCATTTATTTTAATCATATTGGTCTGTTTCTGCTCAACTCTTTCCAATGTCTCCTGTCCACTGACATTTCTTCTCTCTCCATGTGCATCATCCATCTTCCTTCTGTGCCACTAAACTCCCACTATGTTCAGCATCTCCCTTCTGTGTCCTTATCTTCCCCAGTCCAGAATCTTCTGATTTGTGTCCCTATCCCTCCGATTGTGTCTCTCTGCATTCCTATCCTCCCCAATATCCAGCACCACCCCCCTGTGTCCCTACCCCCCCGACCACTATCATCTTTGCTTGCCTATCCTCCCATGTCAACATCACCCCTTTATGTCCCTACCCTCCCACTCTGTGTCCTGCATCACCTCTGTGTCCCTGTCCCTCTGAGTCCATAACCCCCCCCCCCATGTGTCCAGCATTGTTCCTCTGTCTCCTACCCTCTCCCTGTCCAGTACTGACCCTCTCTGTTCCTATACCTATGTTCTTCCCCATACCCAGCATCTCCCTTCTGTGTGTCCCTATCCCTCCCTGTGTACAGCTTCTCCCCTGTCCCTACCAACACGGTCCAGGATATTTCCTAGCTGGATCCAACCCTGTGTGGTCCAGCATCTCTCGCTCCTCTCTACCTCTCCCCAATCCTGCATCTTTCCCTCCCTCTGTGGGTCCAATTTCTTTCCCCTTCCTCCCTCCACACCAACACCTCCCTGTCCCCTTCCCTCTCCAAGTACAGCATCTCTTCCCATGTCTTCCTTCCATTCCCTGCAGTCCAGCATGTCTCTTTCCTACTATCCTCCCCTCCCCATGATCTGGCATATCCCCCCTCTGGCATCTCTTCTGTCCCTCTCCCCTACCCCCAAGCGTCTAGCATCTCTGTCCCCCTCCCCACTATAGGTCCAGGATTCTTCTGCCTCCTTGCCTGGGTCCAGCACCTCTCTTTCACCTTCCTTCCCTCCCTCTCACTACATTAGATTAGGATTTATAATCTGCTCATGCCTGATTAGTTCTAAACCGAGTACAACAATGGCAGGATCAGACAGTATCTGGGAATTACAGAAGTCAAACAAATTTATGAAATAATGAAGCCTTTAACTGTTTCCTAAAATCCAAATAATTATGAGAACAAACTATTTTACTAAATTCTATCCCGTGCTTAGTTGCCTGATAGGACAGAAAGGAATTAACTATCCTTAATCTTTTTCTACCCTTTATAAAAGAAAAGCCAAAAAAATTAGAAGTTTTAAAGTGATGAGTGACAAGGATGTGTTCAGTAACAGAAAATGATCATACATACATGTTAGTACTAGGCCAAACAAAATTTTATAAAGAAAACAAAAAAATACGAATTGCACTCTGGCTTCAACTGTGAGGCTAGTATATCTCTCCCCCCCCCCCCCCCCCCCCCCCCCCCCCGTGGGTTCAGCACTACTTCCTCTCGCTCCTGCCCCCTCCCCCAGTGCAGTGCCTCTCCCTTCTCTCCTGCCCCCTCCCCCGAGTCCACACAACTCTCTCCCTTCCTCCCTTAATCCTCCTCCCCCAGGTCCTTCAAACCTCAGCTCTTTGTGGCAGTATTAACGATAACACAATGCCTGGGCCAGCACCAGAAACCTTCCCTCTGCTATATCCCATCCCTTTTAATGTAGCTTCCTGTTTGTGAATGGCTAGGGTGGG
This sequence comes from Microcaecilia unicolor, assembly GCF_901765095.1. Lineage (NCBI taxonomy): Eukaryota > Metazoa > Chordata > Amphibia > Gymnophiona > Siphonopidae > Microcaecilia > Microcaecilia unicolor. The sequence goes on along the minus strand of NC_044033.1, from coordinate 27,374,532 downwards.
GCTTCCAGTGCCAGCCAGGTAGTGTGTTGTCACTACTGCTGCTGCGAAGAGTTGAAGTTTGAAGGACCTGGGGGATAGGGGAGCTAAGAGAGGTATGGATGTGTGGGAGGGGGCAGAAGAGAGAGGCACCTAATCTGTGGGGGATGGAAGGGGATGGGCAGTCAGTGCACCCAGAGTAGACTGCCCCACCACTTGCCCTTGGTACGCCACTGCCTAGGAGTCAGCCCAAAGACTTAAGAACCAGACACTGAGAGCCTCTCACATTCCCCCCTTCTCCTCTGCACCCACCTTTATCACTTCTTCAGGGTGCAATTTATTGTTTTCCCATTCCATGTATATAGGAATAGAAAGCTTAATGGTCCAGTTTTATTAACGCAGCACTGCAGAGTGCCAGCAGAAACTAGCAGCCCTTCTCTTCACATCCCCTAAAACCGTCAGCAGCAGGCCAATGACTCCTGATAGCTGCACTTCAAGTTACTGATTTTTTTGCCTGGGGACTTATCAAATTCTCTCTCATTTTCCAACACCCTGCCCTGACTTGTTCTCTCACTCTCTGTCTCATTCCCCCACACCTTTCTTATCCCAAATCCATGTTATACCCACCAGCCCCCTCACAAACCATTCCATACCCCTTCTTCCCCATGTATAATTATGGTACAGCCAGAGACCCCCCCACCGGAATGGTGGCGGGCCCAGTCATAGAGCTCAGGCCATTACAGACCTTGGCTGAGTCAGAAATCTGATGGCTGACATAACTGGGAGCTTACTGGAAAAGTATGGCCTAGTTTGTAGTCCGGATTGAGGCCTAAAAGTTAGGTCAATAGATATGGAAACAAAATGGAGGATTTTGGCACAAAATGGAAGCCCGTATCTGTTACAAAGTGGAATTTTCTCTAATGTAAGTTAGAAAAACAAGTTGAGAAATGAGTGAGTCATGCCAGGTGTAGCTGGATGCAGGGTCTTGCTTAAGATTTGTGGTCAAGCGAGCTAGAGACAAAACCATGTTAGCAAGATAGAAGCTACTCATTAGCATGAGCCAATCAGTGACAACCATGACATTAGCATAGATCCAATCAGGTATATCTACTGTCATATTATCCATATCCTGAGGGCACCTATAAAAATCAGGGTATTTCCTGGTTTAAGCTAGAGAGAAAAGGGTTGCCACTCTCTCTCCAAGGGAAACCAATGTGTCCAGCAGAATTCACAAATTACCTAATTGCTTTCCCTTGTAAAACCTCTAATTGGTAAAAGAAATTATAAAAGATTAGCAAATAATTAACACCTGTTTGCAGCTTATTATATTCCTATAATTAATTGATTGTACTTGCCTGTTGTCAATCACTGATTTGACTTGTACCTTGGCAAATAAACTCCTCATTCCAAATTATGATTTGTGGGCTTCACTTAATGATGAAAGGCTGTAAGTATAAATGCTTTTGCTGTATCAGGCTATCATTCGCTGAATTGTATAACCTGTAGCCTAAATCCAGTTTGTCATAAGGCTGGTATCTATTCCTTGCCAGTGCTGAGAGGCGGACTAATGCGGGTCCCTTAGACCTAACGTCTCTCTCAGTGGCAATTCCTTTTAGAACTCCATAACTCCTTGATTACCCCAGTACTAGGGTTATTTAGAGATGGAGTCAGATTAAGGTCACTCCAGCCTTCTTGGGGGACTCGGGACCCCTCAATTCAAAACACCCACCTTCGAAGTATCTCAGTTAGCCAGCCCCACCCCCTTCATAAGAAGGAGCCATACTGGGCTGAAGGTTCAAAAACAGTGGGTGGAAGCTGTTGGGTCAAAAAACAATATAACTTCCCACTCATGGCAGGCTCAATGCGGCTTACATGGGGCAATGGAGGGTTAAGTGACTTGCCCAGAGTCACAAGGAGCTTGCCTGTGCCTGAAGTGGGAATTGAACTCAGTTCCTCAGTTCCCCAGGACCAAAGTCCACTAGCAACATTCCATGTAGAAGTCGGCCCTTGCAAATCACCAATGTGGCCGCGCAGGCTTCTGCTTCTGTGAGTCTGACGTCCTGCACATACGTGCAAGACGTCAGACTCACAGAAACAGAAGCCTGCGCAGCCTTCTACATGGAATGTTGCTAGTGGAATAGCAACAATCCATGTAGAATGTCCAATAGTAGCAACATTCCATGTAGAATCTCCAATAGTATCTATTTTATTTTTGTTACATTTGTACCCTGTGCTTTCCCACTCATGGCAGGCTCAATGCGGCTTACATGGGGCAGTGGAGGGTTAAGTGACTTGCCCAGAGTCACAAGGAGCTGCCTGTGCCTGAAGTGGGAATCCAACTCAGTTCCTCAGTTCCCCAGGACCAAAGTCCACTAGCAACATTCCATGTAGAAGTCGGCCCTTGCAGATCACCAATGTGGCCGCGCAGGCTTCTACATGGAATGTTGCTAGTGGAATAGCAACATTCCATGCAGAATGTCCAATAGTAGCAACATTCCATGTAGAATCTCCAATAGTATCTATTTTATTTTTGTTACATTTGTACCCTGCGCTTTCCCACTCATGGCAGGCTCAATGCGGCTTACATGGGGCAATGGAGGGTTAAGTGACTTGCCCAGAGTCACAAGGAGCTGCCTGTGCCTGAAGTGGGAATCAAACTCAGTTCCTCAGTTCCCCAGGACCAAAGTCCACCACCCTAACCACTAGGCCACTCCTCCACTTCCAATTGATCTCCTTATCTTGTTTCACTCTCCCTATTTTAGTGGTCTATTTAGGAGTAGCAAGATCCTTTTTTTCGGACTAGCTATACCTCTAAATATTCAGATATCAGACCTATCCAACTCCTTTGTTAGTTTGTCTGTTTTTCTTTCAACCGATTTCACTGTGTTGTAGTTAAAGTCATATTGAGCAAGTTCTATGAGGAATGCATGGGAAAGATACAAACTAGAACCTCTGCAAAGCAATCTTAATTGCTTGGAGTTCCAGGGTAAAACCTTCCGGGACAACTGCCAAAGCTATTGCTGTAGACCAAAACTAGAATTCAGCCAGGGGTCATTAAATGTAAATGCAATATGTTTAAGGTTAAACTGCAGGAGAAATTAGCCAAATCATTAACTTACACTTTTGAGTATTTGCCCACACATTTTCCCTGAAGGTGCAAATGTTCAGAGCTACAAAACACCAGTCAGCTTTCCTTGTGCATGTGAAAGTTACTTTTCTTAATCCTGAAAGGACCAAAAAATTAATCGCAGTTTCCTGTTTAGAAAGTCACCATATAATAAACAAAACATCTTTTAAAGCCAGTGCCAAAACCGAAGACAAGCTAAACATGCACTTTTCCAAAGACTTCATAGTCAGCTGGTTTTTTGCTGGGCTTTTTCTTTTTTTTTTTTTCCAGGATACAAAAATGCTGCCTAAATTGAACAATGTGTGTGCATGTGTGTGTTTTACTTCAAACTATTTTTATTGCGATAAGGATAATACAAATTCCACACAATCAAGCAAAACATAATTTTCTTATAACAATATGGGGAAATCTTAAACATTCTCCCTTCCCTTCAAAACCCAATGTGGGGAGCAACACATAAGGGTACTACAAATTAGATAAGGAATCTTGATTCTTATAACCCTTACCCCTTACTCCCCCCCCCCCCCCCCCCCCAACAATCCACAATGTTTGTGTTCCATTGTTACTTTCCTTAACGACACTTCGTTTGTCTCGCATAACTCTGCAAAACGTAATCCGTAACCAATTTGTAACAATTGTATTTCCATCATTCATCTCATATTGTAAGCCGCACTGAACCCGCAAAAAGGTGGGAAAATGTGGGATACAAATGCAATAAATAAATAAATAAAAATAAAAACTCACTGTGATCATCCTACCCCTGTGCCATTCCATTAAATACCATCACAACACATTGCTGGCCTTGGAAGAGAGAATCCTAAGGCTTCTCGAGCTTCCCAGATCATAAAGGGGTGGAGCTTATTTCTCCACTCCCAGTAAAATCAGCGCCGATCGAAAACATGCTCCGGCGTATTCTATAAGCCATGCCTAAAGTTAGGTGCAGTTTACAGAATACGCCTAAGCCCGTCCACGCAACTAGAATGTAGATGCAGCAAATTACGCCAATGAAAACCTAGTGTAAATGCCCAGGCCTAACTTTAGGTACAAAGCGGGTTATTCTGTAACACAGCGCCTAAATTTTTTAAAAAACGCCCATGATCTTCCCATGGCCCTCCCACAGCCACGCCCTCTTTGGGATCCGCACAGTAGAATTAACATGAACTACGTTATAGAATACGCTTAGTGAGTAGTGTGCGCAAATGCTAATTAGTGCCAATTAGTACCGACAATTGCTTGATAACATACAATTATCAGCGTTGATTGATTTCTTAACCAATTGAGTTGCGAGTGCAAATCAGAATATACCCAGATTTGCACAACTCTTATTACACTCTATAGAATCTGGGAGATAATGCTTCATTTAGCAATATGCGAACCTATCATCACAACATAAGTACATAAGTAATGCCACACTGGGAAAAGACCAAGGTTCCATCGAGCCCAGCATCCTGTTCACTACTACTATTTAGCATTTCTATAGCGCTACAAGGCGTACGCAGCACTGCACAAACATAGAAGAAAGACAATCCCTGCTCAAAGAGCTTACAATCTAATAGACAAAAAAATAAAGTAAGCAAATCAAATCAATTATTGTGTACAGGAAGGAGGAGGGTAGGTGGAGGCAGGTGGTTACAAGTGGTTACGAGTCAAAAGCAATGTTAAAGAGGTGAGCTTTCAGTCTAGATTTAAAGGTGGCCAAGGAAGGGGCAAGACGTAGGGGCTCAGGAAGTTTATTCCAGGCGTAGGGTGCAGCGAGACAGAAGGCGCGAAGTCTGGAGTTGGCAGTAGTGGAGAAGGGAACAGATAAGAAGGATTTATCCATGGAGCGGAGTGCACGGGAAGGGGTGTAGGGAAGGACGAGTGTGGAAAGATACTGGGGGGCAGCAGAGTGAGTACATTTATAGGTTAGTAGTAGAAGTTTGAACAGGATACGAAAACGGATAGGGAGCAAGTGAAGCGACTTGAGGAGAGGGGTAGTATGCGGCCAATCCAGGCCAAGGGCACCTGGCGAGCTTCCCAAACATACAAACCTGCACTCAAAATGCTGCAGAGCGCCATCCGTATCCAGCAAGCATGCCAACAATATAAAGGGAAAGAGAAATGGGACTTGATATACCGCCTTTCTGTGGTATTTTGCAACTACATTCAAAGTGGTTTACATATATTCAGGTACTTATTTTGTACCAGGGGCAATGGAGGGTTAAGTGACTTGCCCAGAGTCACAAGGAGCTGCAGTGGAAATTCAACCCAGTTCCCCAGAATCAGAGTCTGCTGCACTAACCACTAGGCTACTCCTCCACTAGCAACATGCCATGTAGAAGCCTGCCCTTGCAGATGAGCAATACGACCGCGCAGGCTTCTGTTTCTGTGAGTCTGACGTCCTGCACGTACACAGAAGCCTGCGCAGCCGTGTTGCTGATCTGCAAGGGCAGGCTTCTACATGGAATGTTGCTAGTGGAATAACAACATTCCATGCAGAATCTCCAATAGTAGCAACATTCCATGTAGAATCTCAAATAGGGAAAGGAAAATGGGACTTGATATACCGCCTTTCTGAGGTTTTTGCAACTATATTCAAAGCGGTTTACATATATTCAGGTACTTATTTTGTACCAGTGGCAATGGAGGGTTAAGCGACTTGCCCACAGTCACAAGGAGCTGCAGTAGGAGTCGAACCCAGTTCCCCAGGATCAAAGTCCACTGCACTAACCACTAGACTACTCCTCCACTCCACTCCTCATGATGGCCATCAAGTATGCATCTTACTTTGTATCCCTGGTAAAAAGGCTTTATTCCCTAGACTAGATAATTGTTCAGAGATTTCAGGGTTGAAATCCCAGCGATGCATCAAGACTTTCCAAAGGTCTGGCAAGGGGTGAAGTATCCTTTAGATGAGTGGGTAGGATTCTCTGAGGAGCATGCAATAAATAATTTAAACACCAGGGTTTCCTCAAGGCTTGCTCATAGTTCAAAGGGGTATCAGCAGTGTCTCCCATAATCCAATCATAGGGGTGCCTTAATAAACAAGCTTGATTATATAGCTGCAATTCAGGATGTCCCAAGCCTCCCTATTTCCAGTTACCATACAAATATTTAATCTGCAGCTTGGACTCCCACTCCCACCCTCCACCCAGCAGAATTTAATATCTAGTTTTTGATACAGAGTCAGATCCTTCTGTAATGGACGGAAAGGCAGTACTTGGAAAACGTACATCCATTTTGGAAAAAGTGTAATCCAAATTAGACTGATCCCGTCTGACAAAGAAAGGGGAAAATTTGCCAGTTGTTAAAATGTGCAAGATCCAACAACCAGTAAATATTTAGAGAGTATAAATTTATTTATTTTATTCTATTTCTATTGAAGTGGATGGATATGGGCTTGAAATACTCATCTGTAAAAGTGGTGCTCTGCATGCTGATCTGCACTGATCAGCAGATAACTGTTACTGATCTAGACATCAGTCACAACATTTTGTTTAGCAGAAGTATAAAATGAAACAATCCAGGAAACAGTAAAGCCTAGTTGGATGGTTGGGAGGCGGGGATAGTGCTGGGCAGACTTATACGGTCTGTGCCAGTGGGGCGGGGATAGTGCTGGGCAGACTTATACGGTGTGTGCCAGAGCCGGTGGTGGGAGGCGGGGATAGTGCTGGGCAGACTTATACGGTCTGTGCCAGAGCTGGTGGTGGGAGGCGGGACTGGTGGTTGGGAGGTGGGGATAGTGCTGGGCAGACTTATACGGTCTGTGCCAGAGCTGGTGGTGGTAAGCGGGGATAGTGCTGGGCAGACTTACACGGTCTGTGCCAGAGCCGGTGGGGGGAGGCGGGGCTGGTGGTTGGGAGGCGGGGATAGTGCTGGGCAGACTTATACGGTCTGTGCCCTGAAGAGGACAGGTAACAAATCAAGGTATACACAAAAAGTAGCACATATGAGTTTATCTTGTTGGGCAGACTGGATGGACCGTGCAGGTCTTTTTCTGCCGTCATCTACTATGTTTATTGTTTAGGTGATAATAAAATGATTGGAGCAGTTCCAAAAGCTGCCCCTGAATGGATAGGAATGACAGCATGAAAAGCCTGTGTAAGGGCAGGCAGAAATTCTGTTACAACAAACCCACACAGAGCAACTGGTGTTTGCTCCATGAAGCCTACAGCTGCATTCGCTGGCAATTATTCTACTGTATCCTCACCTCTGAGACAGAAAACAAATATTTTCACCACCTCAGAGCTCCTCTATATATTCTCAGAGGCTGCTATATGGCAGCAGCTCAGCACAGAGCCCTTTAAATGATCACAGTCTATTTATTCTCCAGTTGTCAGTCTGTTACTGCAATGCAACATACAAAAACACCACTTATTTATTTAACACACTAGGTGTAGGCTCAATGTGGCTTACACAATACCCTAGTGCATGCTACAGTTCAGTAAAATACAATTTAAACAATGTAATAATAAGATAGTAAAGTACAAGCAGATGCATGCGACCACATTCTCGTACCTGGGCACGCAAGTGTGGAATGCACTACCTACGGACCTGAGAACAATCAGCGAAACAACTATCTTCCGCAAATCTCTTAAGACATATCTCTTCAGTAAGGCACACAATGAGAACTAATAGCCACAATAATCCACACGACAATCCACTCAATTAAGATAACTCATCTACTATAACTACCTAAATCACTCCCCTCCTTCTACCCTAATTTAACCGCTACACAACATTAAATGTATATGTCACCTTGCAATGACAATGTTAACAAAACTCTGTAAGCCACATTGAGCCTGCAAATAGGTGGGATAATGTGGGATACAAATAAATAAATATGCAACGTATAAGACAACAAAGATAATCTCTCTATATAAAACGCACCTCCAACATTCTGAAGCCTCCACAAGTCCCAACGTTCTAAATGCATGGTGGTGAAACCAGGAATTTGCCCATGAGTGTTGGCCCCGCCCCCCACATAAAAACGTCATGGCGTCGAGGGTGGACCAATGACACTCAACCAATCGCATCGCGAACCCGTTACTAAGCGACAGAACGTGACATGACACATTGCAGAACAATGAAAACCAGCAGCACACAGTTGCTACGCGACGTCAACAGCAACGCTAAAAGGACCATATAGATCTCTGCTCTCCACACAAACAACGGAGGGCATATGAGGGAAGGAAAAAAACCAGCACATACACACACACTCTCACTCTTAACTGGCTATAATGAGCAACTGACCTGCCACTATCACAGAGACTGCTAGCACCTCTCTCTCTCACACACACGGGACACAGAGGGGATGGAAGACAAGGAACGAATCATTGGGTATGGAGGGCGCGGCAGGGGAGATAAGGCAATAACTACCTCAAATATTTGTGCTGTGCTATGTACAATTATAATGCTGTCTCTTCATTTTGACCCTACCCTTTCACACTCTCTTTCACACAGACGCACACACACACACTTACACTGTCTCTATCTCACACACACACGCACCCACACACATATACACACTCTCTCACACAGACACACAAACACGCCTCAAATGGTTCAGCTGTCCTATGTAAAATTTCACTGCTGTCTTCATTTTCACCCTACCTGTGCACACTCTCTTTCACACAGAGACACACACACACTTTCTCGGTGTCACACACACACAGACACACATACATATACACACTCTCACTCTCTCTATAGCCTTGCTAGTGCCCGTTTCATTTGTTTACGAAACGGGCCTTTTTTACTAGTAAAAGATAAGAGTCCATTAATTTTGCTGTAACAAAGAAGAAGTAAGTTAGGATGAGTCTGGAAGGTAAGCCTTCTTGAACAGGGTGGTGGTCTTCAGTCATTTCCTGAAATTTAGATGGTTCTGAATTGATCTTAAGATTTTGGGCAGTGCATTCCATAGCTGTGTGCCAATGAAGGAGAAGCTGGACGCGTAGGTAGATTTGTATTTAAGGCCGTTGCAATCTGGATAATGTAAATTTAGGAAGGATCGGGAAAAGCAGGAACTGTTTCTGGGTGCACAAATACCAAAAACAGTTCAGTTCACAGTTTAATATCTTTGCTCAGCATGTATTTGGTGCATCATGAAGCTTGATTTTTTTTTTTTTTTTTTTTTTGCTGACACAATTCCTGAAATTCCTGTAGCAACCTCTCCCACTCCCAGCGGCCTCTGCTTAACATTCAAACAAGGTCTCTTTCTTTGCAAGGCCATTTCAAATTCACCATACCTTCTTACTTGGCAAAACTACTGCAGACCTTAAACAAATTCCAAACGTCTGTAGTAGGCTTCACTAAAACAAGATATTTCAGCTAACCCCAACAGTAAGGGCATGGACGAATCAGGAAAACAAAATGCTCAGAAACACATTGGTGACTCCACAAATAATATCTGTAACACAATGACTAAACACTGCATTTTTAGTGTGCCAACACTTAGCGCACACGCCAGGGGCGTCGCTGCTATGGGGCCACGGGGGCCAGGGCCCCTGTAGATTTGGCCCTGGACCCCCCTACCGTCGACACCCCCGCCCGCTCGCTGTCGCCTACCTGGGCAGGCACAGACCCCATCCCCCGCCAGCCGAAGTCTTCTTCCTTCCTTTCAGGTTTCTGACGTCGAGTCGGCGATGATGATGGCGGCGGCGGCAGGGTGGGCAATGATGGCGGCGGCAACGGGGGCTGGCGGCATGGGGGGGGCTAAAATGTGCCCCCTCACCTCGGCTCTGGCCCCCCCTACCACTGAAGGTCAGATATGCCTCTGGCACACGCTAACCATGTAGGCTCCTATAGGGATATTGTAGGCACATACATGGTTAACGCGCGTGAAAAAAACATTAACGCGCCTATAACGCTGCATAGTAAATAGGGAACGAGTCGGGTACAAAAACAAAAGACAAATGGCTGGGAACATGAGAAGAACATATAAAGAAAAACAACTGGTTACAATATATCATGTCTGTGAAGAAAAAGATGACAGGGGGGAGGAAGGACAAGAGTTGATGCTCTGCCCAACAGCGGAGTATTAACAGAAGCCAAACCAGGAGGAAGGGAAATCAAGGATATGAAAACGCTTGGATAAAAAGATGTTTTTGCAGCACTTAAATTTCTGGAACGAGGACTCAGATCCAAGAGAGTGTGGAAAGCCGTTCCAGAAAAGCAGGAATCGCTTATAGTGTCAAGCTAAAAGCGCCGGTGTGAAGGAATAGTGAGATGTTGGGTAGAAGAGTAGAGCTTGTGCTGTAGCACATACATAGTGACATAGTAGATGACGGCAGAAAAAGACCTGCACGGTCCATCCAGTCTGCCCAACAAGATAACTCATATTTGCTACTTTTTGTGTATACCCTACTTTGATTTGTACCTGTGCTCTTCAGGACACAGACCGTATAAGTCTGCCCAGCACTATCCTCACCTCCCAACCACCAGCCCTGCCTCCCAACCACCGGCTCTGGCACAGACCGTACAAGTCTGTCCAGCACTATCCCCGCCTCCCAACCACCAGTCCCGCTGCCCACCACCGGCTCTGGCACAGACCGTATAAGTCTGCCCAGCACTATCCTCACCTCCCAATCACCAGCCCTGCCTCCCAACCACCGGCTCTGGCACAGACCGTACAAGTCAGTCCAGCACTATCCCCGCCTCCCAACCACCAGCCCCGCCTCCCGATCCTGACTAAGCTCCTGAGGATCCATTCCTTCGGCACAGGATTCCTTTATGCTTATCCCACGGAATAAGAAGGTCAAAAAAGGTTAAGATGGTGCCCTTGAGTGCAGAATACTTCGAAATACAACCAGGAGCCAGTATTCGGAGTACAGAAGAGGGGATAACAAGATCGTATCTCCTTTTACGAAGCAGAAGTTTGTTGGCGGAGTATTGAACTAGTTCCAGTCTCCTAAAGTGGTAAACTGTGGTAGAGAGAGAGTTGCAATAGCCAACCTGAGGAATCACGAGAACAAGGAGGAACAGTCTAAGAGATGAGAATTCGAGCACTGAGTGAATGGAGACAATTTGCCTTAGCAGTAAAAAAAAAAGCACGTGCTGACCAAAGTAAAGAGAATAATGAAGGTGGAGACAGAGGGAAATATAATGGCATTAGACTTAAATTACAAGTGGCCAGCGAACAGCCAGACAGCAACTACAGATGTGTAAGTCAGCAAGACGTCAAAGGAAAAGAGAGTGATGCACATTTAATTTATTTTATGTATGCACTAGTAAGAAATGCCCGTTTCGGAAAAAAATGAAACGGGCGCTAGCAAGGTAATCCCCCCCCCCCCCCCACCATCATCCCTCCCTCCCGAGTTCCAGACCCCCCCCCTCCCTCACTCCCTTGGTTGCGAGTTTGTGATGAAAGTTCGCAGCGCTCTCCCCGCTGCTGTCACTGAATCTCTGGAACTCGTGCGTTGTGCCTTCGCCGCCCTGCCCTCGACGTCATTCGCCGCCCCCGCCCTCGACATCATCGCGTTTTGACACGAGGGCGGAGCTACAGTGACTGCAGGCCAAACCGGATATCTCGGGCGACTCATCCGGCTTGAGGCTTCATTGGAACGTTGGAGGTGCCTTTTATATATATATAGATTCTTGTATCCTACTGTTATCCAAAACAAGTTTCAGTTCAAAGTGGCTTACAATTTACATTTTAGGTGACGTTACAAATAGTTGTTTGTTTGTTTTTTTTAATCATTATGACTTGGATAGAACAGGGTCATTATGTATATACTAACCGTTAAGCCCGTAACAACGGGCTAGTTTTTTGTTTTCCTATGGCCTCCCCACACCCCCCCCACCAATCCTGCTCTCTCCCCTGCCCTCCCCTCAGCGTCTGTTTCCCTCAGTTCCGCCCCCTCCTTCCCTCCCTGCTCCCTCCTCCTCCGATTTCCACGCCCATGTCCAAGCCCTCCTCCCTATTGGGCTGTACTGCTGGTGGAGGCGGGGCTTGGACTTCTACATTCTCAGCGTTCCGACTCTACTGCACATTTGCAGGTGAGTCGGTCACTTGCCGTTCATATGTTTGATTATGTATAAAGGTGGCTGGAAGATCCAAAGAAACCAGAAGCACGTCTCTGCCACTATTGCGAATAAGGTGAATAGAATTAAGTAGGCCTGGAAGACAGCATTCAGTTCAGTGATTGTCGAGGAAGCCTGTTTGTTTGGGGTGTAGAGCACTTGTCTTATGACGGAAACCCACAAGTTGGTCAGCCACTATTTTCTTCACCACCTTAGAAACAAAAGAAAAGTTTGCGATAGGATGGAAATTAGAGACAGATGAAGTGTCACCTTTAAGATCCTTACGGTAAGGATGAATAACAGCTTGCTTCCATACATCAGAGTTGATCTTGTTTGGGCAGTCTGGATGGACCATACAGGTCCTTTATCTGCCATCATCTACTACGTTACTAAGAGGGGCATAATCGAAAGGGACGCCCAAGTTTTGCTGAGGACGTCCTCGCAAAACGTCCTGGCGAAGGGGCGGGGAAACCCGTATTATCGAAACAAGATGGACGTCCCTCTTTTGCTTCGATAATACGGTCAGGGACACCCAAATCCTGAAATTTAGGTCGTCCTTAGAGATGGTCGTCCCTAGACTTGGTCGTTTCTGATTTTCGGCAATAATGGAAACCAAGGATGCCCATCTCAGAAGCAACCAAATGCAAGCCCTTTGGTCGTGGGAGGAGCCAGCATTCGTAGTGAACTGGTCCCCCTCACATGCCAGGGCACCCTAGGGGGCACTGTAGTGGACTTCAGAAATTGCTCCAAGGTACATAGCTCCCTTACCTTGTGTGCTGAGCCCCACAAAACCCACTACCCACTACTGTACACCACTACCATAGCCCTTACGGGTGAAGGGGGGCACCTACACGTGGGTACTGTGGGTTTGTGGTGGGTTTTGGAGGGCTCACATTTACCATCGCAAGTGTAACAGGTAGGGGGGGATGGGCCTGGTTCTGCCTGCCTGAAGTGCACTGCACCCACTACAACTGCTCCAGGGACCTGCATACTGCTGCGATGGACCTGAGTATGACATTTGAGGCTGGAGGGGGTTAGTGACCACTGGGGGGGGGTAAGGGGAGGTCATCCCCGATTCTTGCCGGTGGTCTTCTTTTTGTGGCTTGGTTGTAAGAAAAACAGGACCAGGTAAAGTCGTCCAAGTGCCCTTTTTTTTTCCATTATGGGCCGAGGACGCCCATGTGTTAGGCACAGGGCAGGTCATTGATAAATATAGAGTGGGGCCGAGTGATAAGTTTATTCTTCAGGCTTAAACATGCATTCTTACTTCGACATTAGCCACAATTTCGTGCAGCCTCACTGAAAGCCAGAGCACCATTATTTATTTCAACCCATCAGAACACCACGTACAGACATGAAAAAGGATGCGGAGTAATTTCCCAATAAGGAAAATAAACAGGAAAATTAAAGCCTCAACAAAATATGTGCTTCTTCCTGCAATTTCTAGAAGTGAAAAAGTGTGGGAGGAGTGGCCTAGTGGTTAGGGTGGTGGACATTGGTCCTGAGGAACTGAGTTCGATTCCCACTTCAGTCACAGGCAGCTCCTTGTGACTCTGGGCAAGTCACTTAACCCTCCGTTGCCCCATGTAAGCCGCATTGAGCCTGCCATGAGTGGGAAAGTGTGGGGTACAAATATAACAAAAATAAAATAGATACTATTGGAGATTCTACATGGAATGTTGCTACTATTGGAGATTCTACATGGAATGTTGCTATTCTACTAGCAACATTCCATGTAGAAGGCTTCTGTTTCTGCACGGCCACACTGGTGATCTGCAAGGGCCGACTTCTACATGGAATGTTGCTAGTGGGACGCTGGACAAGTCACTTAACCCTCCGTTGCCCCATGTAAGCCGCATTGAGCCTGCCATGAGTGGGAAAGCGCAGGGTACAAATGTAACAAAAAAACAAAAAAAAATTGCACATGCAAACATTTGTCCGAAACAGCACTGCAGGATATTTTAAGCCCCAAGGGTAAATTGAAGAAATGAGACTGAAGTCCCGTAGTGAGTATTTTTTTTTTTTTTTTGCACACCTTTTGCTTTCATCATTTTTTTCCCTTCCCAAAACTGTAAGGAATTAAGGCCTGGAACAAATGTTGTGCTCTATCTAATTTGTAGGCTGCTGACATTTGAAGATCAACAACAGTGGGACAAATAAAATCTGAACATAAGTGTTTGTTAATCTTTAGCAGGAGAAAATCAGGCTGGACCATTTTCTTTTTCATACATCAACTGCTAGTCATCATTCTGGAATTTTTGTTTTTTTAATTTTCTGTGCAACAATATGTGAAGAACAGGTCAGCTCATCTTTTTCTCAGCCATGTCACTTCTATATCCAAAACCTTCAAAACCACATAGTACATGTGGCAGAAAAAGATCAACAGCCTGCACAGTAGTGCTACAGTGCAAGGATGTATCACAGCTGTCAGTTTTTTAATTTTTTTTTATTTAGATTTTTGCTCAAGGTGAGTTACATTCAGGTAGTCAGGATATTTCTCTGTCCCAGAAGGGCTCACAATCTAAGTTTGTACCTGAGGCAATGGAAGGGTTAAGTGACTTGCCCAAGATCACAAGGAGCAGCAGTGGGATTTGAACCGGCCACCTCTGGATTACAAGACCGGTGCTCTAACCACTAGGCCACTCCTCCACTATAGCAACATTCCATGTAGAATCTCAAATAGTAGCAACATTCCAGAATCTCAAAAAGTGGCAACATTCCATGTAGAATCTTCAATAGTAGCAACATTCCATATATTTATTTATTTGGAGTTTGCTCACACCTTTTTCAGTAGTAGCTCAAGGTGAGTTACATTCAGGTAGTCAGGATATTTCTCTGTCCCAGGAGGGCTCACAATCTAAGTTTATACCCGAGGCAATGGAAGGGTTAAGTGACTTGCCCAAGATCACAAGGAGCAGCAGTGGGATTTGAACCGGCCACCTCTGGACTGCAAGACCATCGCTCTAACCACTAGGCCGCTCCTCCACTGCTGATGTTGCTGACGTTTTATTGCTTGTAGGACAGGACTCCCTATCCAACTCAATTCTTCCCTTACTGACTCTCTATCATCCTGGGAAGATGAACATTAATATCCTATACTTAGTCTTAATTCAATGCCCAGCCCCACTACTATGTCCTACCTCCAAACATAATCACAACTTAAACAGCTGCTCAAGCATCCAGGCTTCTAAATCACCTGGGGAGATGTAATCTGCTGGTTCTAACCATGACCTGAACTATCCTTTTCGTCTTACTCCTGCCTGTGCATAGAGCAAATGAATAAGAAGTTTGCAACATGCAGCCTCCCAAGACCACTACTGCAAAGCTCAACAGACCATTCAGGCCAACTAACCCATCCCACCTCACTCTAAAGCAGCAGTTCTCAACCAGTGTGTCACAAAAATTTGACACAGACAGCAAGCCTATGGTTTTCTAACAAACAAGTGTACTCGAAGGCACAAACATATGCACAAAGCGGGGAGCTGAATACTTGAAATTCTTATAACTGCTCTCTATTTCTGCTACTCACCCCATGATCACTGTTCCTGCCAGCCCTGACTGGAAATACCGCAGGTCTTGGTGACTGACTGGAAATACCGCAGGTCTTGATGACTGAATGGGGACAGAGAGTGAGGAAGGACTCTGGATCTAAGTGGCAGTGAGTGCAAGGCATCTGAGTGGGAGTATATATAGGGATGTGTTAGATCATATGGTGGTATTTGAGACAGAATATAGAAAGATAAGGTGGAGGCGGACTATGTGCCAGTTCTGTAGGTGCTGTGTATGCTTGAGCAAGCCCAATATTGAGCAAACTCCTTCATTGTGTCCAATGACAGGCCATTAGTTTAGTACCCCCAATCATTTTCAAAAGTTGGCTTCTATAGATGTAGATATGGTATACACAGACACACAACAAAAAAGGAAAGGCAACCCTACGTGTAATGCCCAAACAGGGAGAAGTAGGAATGTACGAATAGCCATCCAAACCAACCAAAGAGATGTAGATAATGCTTAAATAACTTTATTGATCGATATCGGTAAATATGCAAGTAGACTTGACATGGACCCGTGTTTCGGCATACAGTGTCTGCTTCAGCAGTTGTGTATCCTGTCAAAGCAAGAACCACAGGGGTGCAATGGCAGCAAAAACGTCTTATCACAGACCTCAAACCGATATTGGATTTTGAACTGTTAATTTGCACTTGATACATGACTCTTACATCATCATGTATACTTTCAGGCTTGGATAAGAAACCACCAAGCCTGGCGGTCTAGTTTATTATTCATCAGAAGGATGGCTCGGGGACGAGGAAGGGTGGTAGGATGGAGGAATGGGAGGGTATCTAAAGCGGATAAAATGTAAGTGTTCATTTGTTGTTCTATTTTCAAATATCTTCTTTAATAAACATATTTTTTTAACCTATCCTCCTATACCGCATCCTCCTATCATCAGTACACAATCTATTCCATATACAGATCACCTTAGGATTTTAAGAATTATATTGGACCATAAACTAACCTTTAAATTTCATATTTGATAAACTGTTAAGTTCCTCCTTCTCTGCTCTCCATCTCATTTGTTCCATTAAACATTTGTAATACCCCATGGACTGGGTATTATTAGAGTGATAGATTTTTCCAGAGCCCTGGGGGGAGGGAGTGGTAGGATGTCCTTGGGTGGAAGAAAAGAGTTGCCCTTGTAGAGAGTGACAAAGGAGATAAAGGTTGGACTTATGCCCAAGATGGGGTCGGCTTTGGTTGCCTGATGGTCCTCTGCCAGGAGAAAAGGGGAATCCTAAGTGAGGAGTGTGATCATTGACTGTAAAGGAGGGTTGCAGCTCCTGAAAGTGGCAACCAGGAGATTGTGTGTGCTACAGGTGGGCCTAGAAGAGACCCAGCCCGGGAGCATAGGATTGGAGGCAGGGAGAGTTCAGACCCAGGACCAGGGTCAGACCAGAGGGGGGGTCAGCGCTGGAAGAGGGTCAGATCACAGGAGGGTCTGAGTCTGCAGAGATTGGATTTGGGCTGAGAGGAGGAGAAACATCCACTGAGAATAGAAAACGGCCCTACAGGATAGGCATGGACAGGTGAACTGTATATATATATAGGTATGGGAATTCCCCTGAGGAACAGCAGAAGGACTGGATATAAGTTGGAGATACCCTGTCCTGATATCATGATGTTATGTTGTTATCCATTTATCCTCGTTACTGACAATTATACCTTGTCCTGATATTATATTATGTCATCCACTTACCCACTTCTTAATCAACATAATTTTCGTATGAACCTTAATAGCAATAATTCTGAAATACTTCTCCGTTAATATGACTGCCATAATATTCCTATGCACCTTATCTGTTATATATACTCTGATTCTCTATTCCATCAGTGTGATTGTAGTTGTATTATATTGTAAGCCACATTGAGCCTGCAAATAGGTGGGAAAATGTGGGATATAAATGCGGCAAAATAAATAAATAAAATAAGTGTAGACTGCTTAATGAGGGGTTGAAGTACTGCCTGTTGCAGAGTTGGAAGAAATAGTTTTGAGTTTGTATAAGCCGTGACTACAGTGCGTCTTTGAACACGAGGGCGCAAGTGTCTCCAAAACCCCCGGATCGTTATTCCGGAATGCAAACCCGCTCCCAAGCTCGAATGCAGGCGAACGGGAATGGATGAGTGGGGGTAAGAGTGGCCCTGAATGTGAAACTAAACTTAACTGCTTTTGTGGCCTGGGGCTGAAACTAGCGCACAGGTGAGTCCCAGGTTACACCTTATTTACCGTTCTCACTAATACGTCTTTTATTATTTTTATTAGTTACACCTCATCTAGATCACTGTAACTCTCTCTTTGCTGGTCTCCCCCTCTCATCTCTCAAGTGTCTTCAACTAAACCGCAGTAAAACTCCTCCATGGAATTTAACCACGTCACACATCCACTCAAGAAAGAGCATTAGTTGTCTATTTCCACAAGAATTCAATATAAACTTCTCTCTCGTGTTTAGTAAAGATTACAACTAGGTGCACCAGATTATATTTCAAATCTCATAATCCTATATACCCCAACCTATAACTTATGCTCCTCTCAACACCACCTCCTACAGCTCCCTACCCCCTACACGATATGATTGAACATTACACGTGAAACTGCTTTTCATATGCTGTTTCTAAACTTTGGAACACTCTTCCTGTTGCTATTAAGTTACAATCTTCCCATCCAGTGGCATAGCCAAGGGTGGGCTTGGGTGGGCCCAGGCCCACCTACTTTGGGCTCAGGCCCACCCAGTACCAGCATAGCTCTAATGTGGCTGGCAGGGATCCCCAAGCCCCACCAGCCGAAAAATCCCAACAACTGTCCCTCTGGCATACCTTGTAAATAGCAGATCTTCGCCTGCAGTGACTGATGCATACTGCTCGCACCAGCCCCATAGCCTTCGCTCTGATGTACTCTTGCCTAGGCAGAAACAGGAAGTTGCATCAGAGGGAAGGGTATGGAACCAACATCAGCAGTGTGTATTAGTTGCTGCCTGTTGCCGGTGAAAATCTGTTATTAAAAAAAAGGTATGCAGGAGAGGGAGGATATTTGAGAGACGATATGGCATGCAGGTGAGAGGAGAGACCACATCATCTGTGAGATGAGGCGGGGTTCTTCTGCCCACCCATCTTGGGCCCAGGCCCACCCAAAATTGGGTGTCTGGCTACGCCCCTGTATCCCTTCCCTCTTTAAAAAAAAAATCCTTCAAAACCTGGCTATTTGGACAAATATTCTCCCTTTAGCTCTTTTTTCCCCCTTCCTTTATTTAATTTTTTTTTATTTTGTAAACCCACTTCGATGCAATATTGCGAATAGTTTTGAATATCAATCTTCAGTTTTTAGCAACTGGAAAAAATGTCAGCTTTGGGAATGAACATTGCTTACATTTTTGTATTTTGCTCAGTACAGAAAGAAATGCATTTCTTCTTATCCTGTACTGTGGCTGCTCGGAGAGACTGTGGCTTCTCTGGGTTTCCATATCTAACTGGTGGTCCCTTATTTTGTTATTGGGTTGGGTTGCTGTGTGTTCTGCCTGTGTGACTGACATGAGGGATTTTGCTAGCATGCAATTCCTGTGTGGGGTGGGGTCCAACTTCTTTAGCTTTTCCAGTTGGTAGTGTTTTGGTATTCTGTAGCTGCCTACTAATCATTTCTATAGCGCTAGTAGATATATGAAGCACTGTACACCAGTGGTGTAGCTACGTGGGGCCGTGGGGGCCTGAGCCCCCGTACATTTGGCCCTGGACCCACCTGCCGACAACCTCTCGACCCCCCTCCCGCTGCTAACCCTCCCATGCCGCCGTCATCACCGTCGGCTACCTTTGCTGGCAGGGGACCCCAACCCCCGCCAGCCGAGGTCCTCTTCTTCCGGCGCAAGTCTTCGTTCTGGTTTCCGCATTGCTGGCTGATCGTTCCTGTTTCTGTGAGTCTGACGTCCTGCATGTACAAGACGTCAGACTCACAGAAACAGACTGAAGCCTTGCACTGGAAGAAGAGGGCCTCGGCTGGAGGGGGTTGGGGTCCCCCGCCAGCAAAGGTAGGTGGCGGCGGGGGAGGGTTGGCGGCAGGAGGAGGGGTTGAGAGGGTCATCAGCTGGGGGGGGGGGTCAAAGTTGTTGGTGGTGGTAGCGGCAGCAGCGGTGGGGGGGGGGGGGCTAAAATATGGCCAAAGTCTGGCTACACCCCTGCTGTACACATTAGTGGTTAGGGTGGTGGACTTTGGTCCTGGGGAACTGAGAAACTGAGTTCGATTCCCACTTCAGGCACAGGCAGCTCCTTGTGACTCTGGGCAAGTCCCTTAACCCTCCATTGCCCCAGGTACAAATAAGTACCTGTATATGTAAGCCGCATTGAGCCTGCCATGAGTGGGAAAGCGCGGGGTACAAATGTAACAAAAATAAAAATAAAATAAAATATGCAGCTATTTTCTCTACCCCTAGAAGGCTCACAATCTAAGCTTTTGTACCTGGGGCAATGGAGGGTTAAGTGACTTGCCCAAGGTCACAAGGAGCTGCAGTGGGAATTTAACCCAGGTTGCCAGGATCAAAGCCTGCTGCACTAGCCATTAGGCCACTCCTCCACTGTCTCAGTGTTGCTTTTTCAAAGGTACAGCTCTTGGGCCATGTGTCCTGGGGATTAATGCTCTTATGTTATAGAAAATCCACTACATTATGTTCTATGTAGCTATTACCCTGTTCTTGAAAAAGTGACAGGGGTTGAATGATGCCCAAAAAAGAGCCTGCAGCTTCAGAGCCTGTTTGATTTTTTTAATAAAGCTTTGCTTTAAAAAAAATGCCCATTTTGTGCTTCCTCCCCCCCCCCCCCCCCCCCCCCCCCAATAATAAAAACGTCCTTTTTGGCCTTGCTTCACTCAGCTGAGAGACCTGGAAGTAAGGGAGGGACATCCAAGCATGTACAGTTCTGTGTCTTGTAATCCAGAGGTGGTGGGTTCAAATCCCACTAATAGTTTTGTTAAAATTGGAGTTATTATTTTTTCCCGTTTTCATGTATTTATTTTATTTGAACATTTGTTATTCTGCCATTCATGCACTTGCTTGCTATGAGTGAAATTCAGTCAACACATTAGCAGAAGCCCTGGCTCCAATGCTGCAGGCTCTCAGCTGAGCTAAACGTGTTGTGATTGGCTCAGAGACCCGGAAGTCTCTGAGCCAATCACAATGCGCTAAGCTCAGCTAAACGCGCTGTGATTGGCTCAGAGACTTCCGGGTCTCTCAGCTGAGAGTCTGCAGCATCGGAGCCAGGGTTACCTCGCAGGAGGGGGAAAAGCGTTTAGCTCAGCTCGGCTCAATGCTTCCTTCACTGTGATTGGGTGGAAGATGGCGCTGGGCAGATGGAAATCCTAATGACAGTCTCCAGAATTGCTTCTATTTGTATCGTGGTAGGTGCAGCGGATGCCTGCAACATCGGAGCCTGTGATTTTTTTTCATAATACACTACAGTGAAGAACGTCCATAAAGGACGCTCCTGACGAGCACTTGAGGCATATTTGGCAAGCGCAGAGCTTAGCATAGAATGGGTGGCAGAGCTGGTGGTTGGGAGGCAGGGCTGGTGCTGGGCAAACATATACGGTCTGTGCCGGGGCTGGTGGTTGGGTGGCAGGGATAGTGCTGGGCAGACTTATACGGTCTGTGCCAGAGCCGGTGGTGGGAGGCAGGGATAGTGCTGGGCAGACTTATATGGTCTGTGCACTGAAGAGGACAGTACAAATAAAAAAGTAGCACATATGAATTTATCTTCTTGGGCAGACTGGATGGACCATGCAGGTCTTTTTCTGCCATCATCTACTATGTTACTATGTTACATAATGCTTTGCTGCTCTGCGCATGCTTGACCAGCCAATTCTCCGACTGTTTTACGAGGGAATAGAGAATGCAAGTGAGCTACAACGAGTAGCTCATTTGCATTCCCTTTCCTTGATGCATAGCCATTCCCTACCGATTTGCTATGGAAGTCGGTACGGAACGGCTCTGACGACTTTAGTGCATCCCCCCCTCAGTCTTATGTTGGATCGGTGGGATATGCCTTCCTCAACAGGTTTGTTTTTAGTTCTTTCTGGAAATTTAGGTGGTTGTATGTTGTTTTTACTATTTTTGGCAGAGCGTTCCATAGTTGTGCGCTTAAATAGGAAAAGCTGAATATTGCACTTAACCGCATAGGCTTTAGTGGCCAACCTATAACCAGATATTCAATGCTGGAGTCCGGACATGGCCTGGTATGAATATCTGGGAACAAAGCCAATGGCGGACATAAATACGCTGACCGCCACCAAGTGAATATCGGCTGGAGTGCTTTCAGCACCCAAATGCAAATCATATCAACAATAACAGCGAAAACACAGCAGAGATATATTTTCATTGCTCCTTAGTCTTATGTTCTCTTATTTTACAGACAGATATTTAAAATTACATCAACTGCAGGGAATTAAATATTTTCAAACCATTTTAATTAGGGCTGCATTTCAATCAAAAAGTTAATCGCGATTAATCACACGATTAACGAGATGTTCTTTATTTTTGTTCCCACTGGCAGCTCCCTGCAACTCTGGGCAAGTCACTTAACCCTCCATTACCCAGATACCATTAATTGCATAATTAATTCTGATTACAAATTCTAATCAAAACGCAGCCCTAAAAAAAATTAAATAATAACAAGTAATGAAAAGATAAGAAATACAAAATACAAACTGAAAAGTTACCAATTAAAGAATCTAAAACAGCATGCGGCATAGCTACAAACAGCCTTAGAGCTTTCACAGCCTACTTCAGAAATGCAGCCCTAATTTTAATAACCTGTATCGAACTGTCTACATATTTTCATATTCAACTTTTCACTCCTCCATAATAATTTATACTCTTGGAGGCTAATTTTATAACAGCGTAAGAAAGCAAATTAGGCACTCCTTTATTAAGGCAAGTAGCTGCTCATTTTTCTTTATAAAATGCTATCACACGGGGCAGGAACAGACATTCATATCAGCCCTAGGGCAGGTGTAAATGTATGCTCCAATAGTCAACATATATTTACATTAATTATAGTATTTTTATAAACTATGCACACTCCACCCATGCTCCACCGTTATATGCATGCTCACTGGCAAAGTACGTGGCATCATTTCATGGCGTGTAATTTTCAACTAGTCGGTATTCTATAACAGTTCATTTATTTATTTACGAACATTTATACCCTACTTTTTTTCCACATAAAGTAGACTCAAAGTGGCTTACAATGTACAGATTAATCAATTACAATTACATTGGATGGGGGAAGGAACAGGGTAAGAAGGAAAAGGGAAAGGGAAGAGAGACTAAGATGGACGGTGGAAATCCAGATGCAGAGATGGCCCAGAGTGGTTCGAACAGTTCACGGCAAGGCGATCCACAATTGGGAGCTGTAGCAATACCCAGCAAGCGCAGGCGAAGCGCAGAAGAAACAGCAATATGCGGCCAGGAGAGTGGTAGTGGTCACCAGAGGCAGACAACAGCAGATGGAGGCGGACAATGCCTTTGCACATGTGGTCACATCCACACATAAATGATTAAAATACCCTAAAGTGGATATTATACCACTTAAAATAGCCCCCCCCCCTTATAGAATTATCTCTTTAAAGTATTATAACCCCTAGGATCCACTGAAACAGAAGACACTTTATTAAGGAAGTTTGTACACCAAGCAGAGGACTCTTGAGTTCAAAAAGAATTCAAAGTCACAATAGTGGAAGAAGAATGAACTCCAGATCCAGCGAGACTCTCTACAGCCATGATTCTGTATAAAGTAAACACTTTTACTTTATACAGAATCATGGCTGTAGAGTGTCTTGCTGGATCTGAACACTTCTTTCTAAATGCAAAGATCACTACGGTATGTGGAATACTGCCAGCAAGGTCAGTGTCCCTGTTAAGAACTCTACAACTTTGATCCACTGTAACATCAATAACTACATTTCTCCTTCACTAGACACTGCATCCATGTGGAAAGTATCAAGAGACAAGAAGACAGTCTATAGGAGACTGGCTGTTTATTAAAGCAAAACAGCTGGAACAGAAGACAAACATCTCAAGGCTTATTGACTATCCCCGGTTTTCACATTTCCCTTCTTTTAATAAATCCCAATATGCACATCAACATATTGACTTCCAAGGCACTACATCATTTTTAAACATTCTGGTGCAAGTTATTTTTTTAGCTCTGAAATGAGAATTCTATTCTCTCTCTCTCTCAGGAAATGTTGCCTGAATTTTGTTTCATCAGTCCAGATGACAATCTTGAAATCATCCTAATTTTACGAAATGAATTTGAACATGACCCTGCAGTGATCACAGGCAAATTTATATACTTAGAACATTTGCAGCCACCAAATTCTTGCTCATAGGGGGATAAAATGATGCAAAGAGGGACCATAAAACTTAACTAGTGAACACAAAGGGGTGCGTTTACTAAGGCGCATTAGCATTTTTAACACGCCTTTAAAGTTAAGGTGCGTTAAACGCTAACGCGCCAATACATTCCTTTGGGTGCATTAGCGTTTAGAACGCGTCAATCATTAACACACATTAAAAACACTTTTGCATCTATAGCACGCCTTAGTAAACATACCCCAAAGGTTGTTATCAGGGATATTTTCATTAACATGAACGAAAAATTTAGGTCATTAATTCTGGAGAACTAGAATGAAAATTAGTTTTGTATGAACAGAAATTGGATAAGAATAAAAAACGTACAGACCTGAACAGAAAAAGAAATAAAATTATTAATTCCCCTTAACAAAAATTCCTTACAGTAGAATTAAAATTATCAGTGCGTAGTGTTGTCCATAGTGTCTTCTCCTCCAGGTCCTTCTACCTGAACCGTGGCTGTGTGCATATTGCTGACGTTGAAAAAACGCTGCTCTTTTTGCTCTGCAGTCTACTGCGTCTTCCTGAGACTTCCGATGCCAGCAACTACACACTCACTCAGTTAACACTGTTGACGCAGGTCAGGGAGACGCAGCAGACTGCAGAGCTACAATCTGTGGACTGTGTGCCTGCTGATTCACCCGGGCCCAGCCAATCAGCCATCTACGTGCAGTGTTGGCTCACCTAATCTGCTATCTGCATGCAGTGCTGGCCCATCTATTCTGCCATTTGCTTGCCTGCTGGCCCCACCCAATCTGCATTCTGCGTGCAGTGCTGGCCCACCTACATGAATTATTTATCCTAAAACAGACACTAGGAAAACCATGCTAAAAAAAAAGTCTTTAAGCCTTTCTTAAAAGAATCCAATTTTGTTCCTAGTCTGAGATGGAGCAGAAGAGAATTAAAAAAAAAAAAAAAATCAGACCTACATTTAAAAAAAGCAGAGTCCTGAGTGGAGTCCAATCTTGATCTAAAAAGAGGAAGAATCACTTGCCGATTCTGGATTTTTGAGATCTTAATGGACAGGTGGTGCAATAACGGATTAGCAAATTAGCAGAATAAAATACTTTATGGGACAAAACAAAAATTTTGTATTTCACATGGTAAGCGCATGGTAACTAATGTGCCTCACTTAGGCTGGGTTAATGCCTTGCCCCACAATAATCTCAATCGCTAAATTCTGGATAGTTTGTAATCTATTGACACTATACTTAGGTAAGCCGTTCAAGACGGAGTTTGGATGGACCTTATGCATAGGCTGCCCATCTACATGAGGTCTGATTGAACTTAAAAAAAAAAAAAAAGACGTGAAGCACCAAAGCAACTGTGAAAGACTGATGCAAAATGGGGATCAAAGGACAAACAGGAGTCTGAAGCAGGGGTTTTCAACCTGGAGTTTGGGACGCACCTAGCCAGTCAGGTTTTCAGGATATTCACAAAGAATATGGAAAACAGATGACGCAGACACGTACGTGGAAAACAATATTTAATAAATATAGATCAATAAAAAATTAGCAAGCCCGACACAGGCCGTGTTTCGCCCAACTGGGCTGCATCAGGGGCTAATGAATATCTATATGATCATATAATCTCCACTTGATTATCTATTTGTTGAACTCGCAATTGAAACGCAAGGAGTGGCCTAGTGGTTTGGGTGGTGGACTTTGGTCCTGGGGAACTGAGGAACTGAGTTCAATTCCCACTTCAGGCACAGGCAGCTCCTTGTGACTCTGGGCAAGTCACTTAACCCTCCACTGCCCTGTGTAAGCCGCATTGAGCCTGCCATGAGTGGGAAAGCGCAGGGTACAAATGTAACAAAAATAAAATAGATACTATTGGAGATTCTACATGGAATGTTGCTACTATTGGAGATTCTACATGGAATGTTGCCACTATTGGACATTCTACATGGAATGTTGCTACTATTGGACATTCTACATGGAATGTTGCTATTCCACTAGCAACATTCCATGTAGAAGGCTGCGCAGGCTTCTGTTTCTGTGAGTCTGACGTCCTACACGTACGTGCAGGACGTCAGACTCACAGAAGCAGAAGCCTGCGCGGCCACATTGGTGATCTGCAAGGGCCGACTTCTACATGGAATGTTGGAATAGCAACATTCCATGTAGAATCTCAAATAGTAGCAACAGTGGAGGAGTGGCCTAGTGGTTAAGGTGGTGGACTTTGGTCCTGAGGAACTGAGTTTGATTCCCACTTCAGGCACAGGCAGCTCCTTGTGACTCTGGGCAAGTCACTTAACCCTCCATTGCCCCATGTAAGCCGCATTGAGCCTGCCATGAGTGGGAAAGCGCAGGGTACAAATGTAAGAAAACAAACAAAACAAACCTTGACAGATGGCACTTCACGAAAAAGAATCGCTCAAAAGCCGTGAATCGACATAGGCCACCATAAAATTATATGATTGTACAGATATTCATTAGGATTCTTCTTCTTCTTGGAGTTTGCAGATCGATTACCCTGTTGTTTTCTTGGACTATTCACAATGAATATGCATGAGATAAATTTACACCGTATCTCACATATTCAATGTGGATATCCTGAAAACCTGGCCGGCTAGGTGTGTCCTGAGGAATGGGTTGAGAACTCCTGGTCTAAAGCAACTGCAAGAATCTTTATTTCATTGCACTACTTGCCCATCAATGAAATGACCTCATTCTTCCTGAGTCAAGAAGCTTTGGCATTCAACCAAATCCAACTGCTTTTATTAGCTTTTCAGGAATATGAATCTTAGAATATCACTCCTGCCAGGCAAGAGCACGGATTCATAATCCAGGCATTAATTCGTCACACACAGCTAATATTTAGAATTTTATTAGGTGATGAACTGTTAAATGCTCCCACCTAAAACAATTAAACCTGCTCTTTATACCACTAATCCCATTATTTGAAGTTGCCTGAAGATATTTGGCTTTTGCCAGACAAATAAAACATAACGTCTATCTTTAAACACAGCTGTAAGGTGACACGAGGTTACAGAACATCTGCTGTACTGGGAATTTCTGTCTGTCCAACAGATATTCAGGGTTTCTGGGACGTTTGTAGGAGAATTCCTAAGAAAGTGCTCACATGATGCTAGACCAAAATCTGGGCAGCTAATATGTACCAGAGCAATGATGCAGCACAAGCGTAAAAAGTTATACAACATCTGGCAGTAAACACATTTTGCTACAAGACTGCTATTTCTGCATTTTTACAGGCTAATTCCCTACTGCATCCTGTGCAGTATGCACCAATGGCGTAGCCACAGGTGGGCCTGGGTGGGCCAGGGCCCACCCACTTAGGGCTCACGCCCACCCAACAGTAGCACACATTTAGCGGTAGCTGGTGAGGATCCAAAGCTCCGTCAGCTGAAGACTTCCACCTAATGGTAACAAAAACGCTACTCTCAACAATACCGGAACCTGCGCATGCTCAGCTTTCAGCGCATGCCTTCTGCAGACTGCCAAGGTGGAAAGAAGCATTTTCCTGTTAGCTTAGATATTATTTTTTGGTGGTGGCGGTGTGGAGAACACTTGGTGCCCACCCACTTCTTGTCTAGGCCCACCCAAAATCTGTTGTCTGGCTACGCCCCTGGTATGCACACGCAAACTTCTTATCATTAAGCCCAAGACATCATTAAGATGCTTATTTTAGCAGCACTATTTGCATATTAGATTTGCATAAACATGAGAATCCCGATTTTACAAAGCCAGAATATACATGCCATATGCACATTTTTGAGGGGGCGTGATATAGTAGAATTAAAAAAGGTACAGAGAAGGGCGACGAAAATGATAAAGGGGATGGGACGACTTCCCTATGAGGAAAGGCTAAAGCGGCTAGGGTTCTTCAGTTTGGAGAACAAACGGCTGAGGGGAGATATGACAGAGGTCTATAAAATAATGAGTGGAGTGGAACGGGTAGACGTGAATCGTTTGTTTATTCTTTCCAAAAATACTAGGACTAGGGGGGCATGCGATGAAGCTGCAAAGCAGTAAATTTAATATGCATCCGAGAAAATGTTTGCCAGCCATTTTATAAACATAAATGTTTATTTTTCTTAAGCTATCACAGAGTTCGATATTCCTTCCAAGTTTTACATTCGGGGGCGACTTCTCCTAATCTCTCCAGTGGAAAGCTGTTCAAGCACTTCCTGAAACCTAAATGTCCCAGGAAGGAGGTATAAATCCCAGTGTTGATCTATTTGGACACAGTCTTACATTCCCCGTCTGAAATGGGGAATACATTTTGGGCCTCCCTAGTCCTGCCCAGAACACATAAGTACATAAGTATTGTCATACTAGGACAGACCAAAGGTCCATCAAGCCCAGCATCCTGTTTCCAACAGTGGCCAATCCAGGTCACAAATACCTGGCAAGATCCAAAAAAAGTTCAATATGCTACTTATCCCAGAACTAATGGTCTATGGACTTTTCCTTTAGCCATCCAAACCTTTTTAAAACCCTGCTAAGCTAACTGCCTTTACCACACTCTCTGGCAACAAATTCCAGAGTTTACATACACGTCGAGTGAAGATATATTTTTTCCAATTTGTTTTAAATTTACTACTCAGTAGCTTCATCGTGTGCTCCTTAGTTCTTGTATTTTTGGAAAGAGTAAACAAGTGAGTCACATCTACCCATTCCACTCAACTCAGTATTTTATAAACCTCTATCATAACTCCCCATCAGCAGTCTCTTTGCCAAGATTAAGAGCCCTAGCTCTTTAGCCAATCCTCATAGGGAAGTAGTCCCACCCCCTTTATCATTTTTATTGCCCTTCTCTGTACCTTATCTAATTCCGCTATATCGTTTTTAAGAGGCAGTAACCAGAACTGCACACAGCACAGCCTCCCATAGACCATCAGGATCCTAACATATATAGCCCTTCAATAATTTAGAAGTCAGCTATGTGCTCTATGTGACATGGTCGTCAGATAGGTTTCCAGATCTGTTGAAAATTTCCACCATCTCTGTAATTTAGCTCTTTCTACCCGATACCTTTCCATAACCATCATGGCATACACAAGGGTTAGCAAACTTTCAAAATATCCTCAATAAGCATGAAACATGCAGTTAGCCATTTTGTTTGCAAACACAGACTATGGGGGGGCTACAAAAATCTCAATATTTAAATAAACAAGGCCTCAAAGCTCAAAGAGCATCGGTATGACAAAATGTGTCAGTTTTCCCAAAAGGAATTCCCAGACATTATCATTGGCCTCAATAAATCATCAAACTCCAGAAAAAAAAAAAAAGAGATCAACCAAAAAAACTCCCAAAAGCGGAGAAAAATGTTGCTCATAGAAGGGACCCCCCCCCCCCCCCACCGATAAAAATAGCCAAAGCCCACACAATCTGTTTTGGTCATCATAACATAAAAATTCCCACATCAAATCCCCATTAGTCCCAATCAATACTGAGGCAGCCTGGGCAGAGAAATCATATTAATTTGTTAATTCTGTTTGTTTGGTTCAGTCCTGGAAAGTGGTAGAATGCCATCTGGGTTTAATTTACTCAAATGTCTAGCTTTTGCTAGACTAGAGGTTAGAAAGGTCAGAGAGAAATGAAACTTTCTTTGTCCCTTTTTGAGTGAGGGATTGTTCATAGGTATTATTTACCACATCTGGATGCCATTCTGAGTAAGGCATAGTGGACAATCTAAAGGGGATTAGCAAGCAGGCTGTTTTAAAAGATTAGACTGAACGTTGTTTAGAAGGAGATAGAGTAGATTTAAATAATTCTAGATGAGTTAGATTTTGTCTTATAAGGAATTCTGATTTCTGCTTATTTTAAAATATGTTTTATTCTGTTTAATTAATAAGTTTATTTCTCCCTGTAAAATATCTTTTCAATTCAGTGTTACATCTTTGTCTGACTTTTCAAGTGAGATTTGTCTGCAGTTTAAGAGGTCATCATCTGGTTTGAATTATCCACAGTCCTAGCTAGGTGAAAGAGGTCAGGAAAAGTCTTCTCCTTGATAGATTATAGCTAAGTGTAGGACTGGTCTTCTGAAAGTAATAACAAACCATGTCTGTGTGCCATTAAGCAAGATTGGCCCCTCAATGAACCCAGCTCAAGTTATGAAGTTAACCGGGAATCTGATTATGTGAATAATAATAAAATGCAGGAGATAGGTGCCACATTGTCTAGTTTGAGAGGCCCCAGGTCATAGGTCAGTTTAGGAAATATCTCAAACCTATGTAACTGATATTTTTAAGTAATGTGTAAGTAATAATTAGTTCAAGACAGGGTAATCAATCTATTCTTTACCATCTGGTGAGAAAGGGGGGCTAGAAGGGGTTTAGGAATAATATATAAAGGAGAGCAGAAGCAGCTTATAGAAGAGAAGGAGCTGAGACGAGAGAGACAACAGACAGGAGAAGACAGAAGACACAAGACACAGAGAGCTGAAGAGAAGGAGAGAGCTAGTGCTGATGTCCTACTTTGTTTGCTGGCAAATAAAGAAGACTTCTCTCTCATTCTGGTGTGTGGTGTTTGACTCCTGAAGTACCACAGATTCTGCTAACAATAGTGGTAATTCCTGCAACAATACCGCTAGAAATTCATGTACTATATCAAAATACAGTCCAACAAATACTTAGCTTGACTGTTGAGGCATCCTGACCTCACACCGGATCGTCAAAAACCACTACTACTCTGATGCATAACAGAGCTCTTTCAGCGCTTTGATGCATAAACATATTCCAGCTACCCAAAACCTTGACATGGCCACTTGTTTCGTGAACCTGATGCTTCAGGAGGTGGAACCAAGATCTAAAAGATTGTCCAAAATAGTCCCAAGCTTTTATAACACTCACAGGAACAACCAATCACAGACTTATTTATTTACTGCATTTGTACCCCACATTTTCCCACCTATTTGCAGGCTCAATGTGGCTTACATAGTACTGTCAAAGGTATTTGCCCAGTCGGTGGATAACAAATACAAAGTTGTATAGTGATCGTATGAGGTATAAGTGGAGGGTCGGAATGGATGAAGATTGTGTGATGTCCTGTTCGATCATAGTCATGCTGTGTTGGTAGGTGAAGAGGGTTATGTGGGGTCGTTGGGGTAGGCCTTTTTGAAGAGGTTGATTTTTAGTGATTTCCTGAAGTTCAAGTGGTCGTGGATTGTTTTCACCGCTTTTGGGAGCCCATTCCATAGTTGTGCGCTTATGTAGGAGAAGCCGGTTGCGTAAGTTGTTTTGTATTTCAGTCCTTTGCAATTTGGGTAGTGTAGGTTTAGGTAGGATCTTGACGATCTGACTTTGTTTCTTATTGGTAAGTCTATAAGGTCTGTCATGTATCATGGGACTACGCCGTACATGATTTTGTGGACTAAGGTGCAGATTTTGAAGATGATCCGTTCTTTGATTGGGAGCCAATGCAACTTTTCTCGGAGGGGTTTGGCATTTTCGAAGCGTGCCAATTCTTAAAGGTGTAGTATCCAATAAAAAGCTTGCCACTCCACAGCCATATTCAAACCCATAGGTTCAACTGTGTTTCTTGCTGTCCACCTCCCCACCCTTAATCATCTGTTCAATCACTCAACAGCGCAAATCAACAAATTCATGTCTAGTCTAAATACAGCGTTGAACAAGAAGGGCTTCAAATTTTCTTCAAGATACACAGTGGCGGTGCTCAATGATTCTCATTTTAAAGATCCAGGAAGTTTGTCCCTCATATAGTAAAGCACAGGGACAACGAATAGCATAAATTACTCCCACAGATTTACAAGTTCTTTCACTCTTAAACTGAACCCATTTGTTGTTATTCTTTTCATAAAATAAGGTACAGTTTTCAGTAATTGAGCAAATAGAGCACTTACCACATTTCAGATGACCCCCCATCTGATCGACCAGACATCTGACTTACATAATCTGTCAGCTAAATTTTTGTTTCGGGCATAAGCAATCATACGCATTGCCAAAAATATTAAAAACAACGTATGACCACCTAAATTTCCGGAAAGGACTAAAAACAAACCTGTTCAGAAAGGCATATCCAACCGACCCAACATAAAAGCCTGAACACCTTCAGCGAGAGGGAGCTAGGAGTCAGTTGTTGTGTTGGTACAGATTTGTTGTTTAATTAATAAAGGGGATAACTGGGAGGGGGAGGGTGGAGCAAGGGGAGGCTTTTAAAGAGGGCTATTTTGCAGTAGGTGTTGCAGTACTTAGTTACCGACATGTTCTTCTATTGTGTTCTTTGTGGGTACTGCAGTATCAGTGGATTTTATGCGATATATAAGCATTATAGCCTAAATGGAGGTTTAATGAGTAGATTGAACCATAAGATAAGGGAATGGGAGGGAGGAAAAATTAAATTCATGATGACAAAGCAAAGAAGCACTCTGTGTAGTTTGACAAGCTGGTGTTACGTACTGATTCTGAATAGAACTGTTTAATTTCTGTATTTTGTTGATCATCAATAAAAATGATTCAACTAAACCCCCCCCCCCCCAAAAAAAAAGCCTGAACACCTGCAACACAACTAAACCAAAGATCTGAATGGATACACCCTACTTCCCTCGTACTCCCTAAATACCCCATGAACCTTATTCCACCACAATAGCACCCTGTATTTGTTCATACCGGAAATGGCGAACACCACTACGGTAAAATGTAAGCCACAATGAGCCTGCAAATAGGTGGGAAAATGTGGGATACAAATGTAACAAATAAATAAATAAATACAGTCAGTATCTGTGAAGCAAGGGTGAACCTGCATGATCCTCCAATGATGCTTAATACAGGAAGAAATTTTAGAGGACAAAGTGATATAATTTAAAACATATTCCACGAAGAAAGCTGTGATGATGATAAATGTTTAAACGCTGTTTGCATTGCATTTGGAATTTTGTGGTCATCAATAAAAATGATTTCACAAAGAATGTAGTAGGATGTTTATGGTGCTAGATTTAAGAATGAGGTAGTGAGAGTTGAATTACCATCTTTATGTCTTCACATGATATTCGAGTATTAAGGTAAAATTATGTATAATCATACCTGATAATTTTCTTTCCATTAATCATAGCTGATCAATCCATAGACTGGTGGGTTGTGTCCATCTACCAGCAGGTGGAGATAGAGAGCAAACTTTTGCCTCCCTATATGTGGTCATGTGCTGCCGGAAACTCCTCAGTATGTCGATATCAAAGCTCCATCCGCAGGACTCAGCACTTAGAGAATTACACCCACGAAGGGACACTCTGCCCAGCTCACCACCGCCGAAACGGGGGAGGGGAATTAACCCAGCTCATCCCCACACAAGTGGGGGAGGGGAATCCGTCCAGCTCATCCCCGCGGAGCGGGGGAGGGACACCACCCCGCCGATGCGGGGGATCTGGCTTATCCTGCAACCGCAACCGCGGGAGGAGCTGACTGACCCTAACACCGCCGAAGCGGGAGGGGTACAAAGCTGCCCTACAGCCGCACGAAGCGGGAGGGAGTGCCGGCAGAATTTAAATCTCAATCCAGCCCCGTAAAACGGAGGGGAGAGGAATGCAGCAGCTCACTGTAACACAAACTCGTCTCAACTCTTGAAGAATCCAAGTGAAGGAAGAACTTGAACACGAAGTCTTTCTGAAGTAACTGAAGACTAAACTTGAACCTGAAATGCAACCAGAATAAAAACAGTACAGATATCTGGGAGGGGCTATGGATTGATCAGCTATGATTAATGGAAAGAAAATTATCAGGTATGATTATACATAATTTACCTTCCATATCATCAAGCTGATCAATCCATAGACTGGTGGGATGTACCGAAGCAGTACTCACCCAGGGCGGGACATAGAAATCCCTGACCTCAACACTGAAGCTCCAAACCGGGCCTCCGCCCGTGCAGCCACAGTCAACCGGTAATGCTTGGAGAATGTATGAGCCGAAGCCCAAGTTGCCGCCTTGCATATCTCTTCCAAGGAGACGGATCCGGCCTCTGCCATCGAGGCCGCCTGAGCTCTCGTGGAGTGAGCCTTCAGCTGGATAGGCGGCACCTTCCCCGCGGCCACATAAGCCGCTGAAAT
This sequence comes from Microcaecilia unicolor, assembly GCF_901765095.1. NCBI lineage: Eukaryota > Metazoa > Chordata > Amphibia > Gymnophiona > Siphonopidae > Microcaecilia > Microcaecilia unicolor. Next base: position 27,340,452 of record NC_044033.1, on the reverse strand, counting down.
GGCTTCCTTGACCCATCTTGCCACTGTAGGCTTAGCAGCCTGCAGACCCTTACGAGGACCTGCAAACAGGACAAACAGATCCGATTTCCGGAAATCATTGGTCACTTCCAAGTATCTGATGATGACTCGTCTCACATCCAGATATTTAAGAGCAGAGTACTCCTCTGGGTAGTCCTCCCTACGAAAGGAAGGGAGACAGAGCTGCTGATTCACATGGAAGCGAGAAACAATCTTGGGCAGAAAGGAAGGCACTGTGCGAATAGTCACTCCTGCCTCAGTGAACTGCAGAAAAGGCTCTCGACATGAGAGCGCCTGGAGCTCGGAAACTCTTCTGGCTGAAGTGATAGCCACCAAAAAGACTGCTTTCAACGTCAGGTCTTTCAGAGATGCCCTCGACAAGGGTTCAAAAGGCGGCTTCTGCAATGCTCTTAGCACCAGGTTGAGATTCCACGCAGGCACCACTGAGTGCAGAGGAGGGCGCAGGTGATTAACTCCCTTGAGAAAGCGCACCACATCTGGCTGTGAAGCCAGGGAAGCACCCTTCAGGCGGCCCCTGAAGCAAGCCAGAGCCGCTACCTGGACTTTAAGGGAACTGAGCGACAGGCCTTTCTCCAGACCTTCTTGCAGGAACGCCAACACTGAAGAAATTGGAGCAGTGAAGGGAGAAAGAGAGCCTGCTTCACACCACGCTGCAAAGATACGCCAAACCCTGGCGTAAGCAGTAGAAGTAGAGCGCTTCCTCGCTCTCAGCATAGTGGCGATGACCTTGTCTGAGAAGCCCTTCTTCCTCAGACGCTGCCGCTCAATAGCCAGGCCGTAAGACCAAAGGGGGAGGGATCCTCCATCACCACGGGACCCTGATGTAACAGGCCCTGTTCCACTGGCAGTCACAGAGGATCGTCCACTGAGAGCCTGATCAAGTCCGCATACCAGGGACGCCTGGGCCAATCCGGACCCACCAGGATTACCCTGCCGGGATGCTTTGCCACCCGGTCTAGCACCCTGCCCAACATGGGCCAGGGCGGGAACACATAGAGGAGCTCTTGTGTCGGCCACTGTTGGAGAAGAGCATCTACTCCCAGGGATCGAGGGTCCCGTCCTCTGCTGAAGAAGCGCAGCACTTGGCAACTGGCCGATGACGCCATCAGATCTAGGCTCGGCTGGCCCCAGCGCTTCGTGATGTCCAAGAACGCCTGAGCAGATAGCTGCCACTCTCCGGGCTCCAAGGTATGGCGACTGAGAAAGTCCGCCTTGACATTCATGACTCCGGCAATGTGGGCCGCTGAAAGCTGCTCCAGGTTCGCTTCCGCCCACTGGCAAAGATACATAGCCTCCTTGGCTAGAGGGGCGCTCTTGGTACCTCCCTGGCGGTTGACATAGGCCACAGCCGTGGCATTGACCGACAGGACCCGTACAGGCTACCACACCAGTACCGGGATGAACTCCAAAAGCGCCTACCGAATGGCTCTGAGTTCCAGGAGGTTGATAGACCACTTTGCCTCTGCAGGAGACCAGAGCCCCTGCGCTGTCCTTCCCAAGCAGTGGGCTCCCCAGCCCGACAAAGAGGCGTCCGTCGTGACGACAATCCACTCTGGGGTCACCAGAGGCATTCCCGCAGACAATTTGTCTGTCTGCATCCACCAGCTCAGCGCCTTGCGCACTGCTGGGTCCAAGGGAAGTCGCACAGCATAATCCTCCGACATCGGAGTCCAGCGCTGCAGCAAGGAGTGTTGAAGTGGTCTCATATGAGCCCTGGCCCAGGGCACTACTTCCATCGTGGCCGTCATAGAGCCCAACAGCTGCACATAGTCCCAAGCCCGAAGAGGAGAGGCTCCCAGGAACTGGTCCACCTGAGCCTGAAGTTTGACAATCCGATTGTCTGGCAGGAACACTCTGCCCACTTGGGTGTCGAATCGAACTCCCAGGTACTCCAGGGACTGAGTCGGGCGCAGCTGGCTCTTCTCCCAGTTGATGATCCATCCCAGGGAGCTCAAAAGAGCAACTACCCGGTCCACAGCTTTGCCGCACTCTGCATAAGAGGGGGCTCGGATCAACCAGTCGTCCAGATAAGGATGGACTTGTATCCCTTCCTTTCGTAGGAAGGCCGCGATGACCACCATTACTTTGGAAAAGGTCCGCGGAGCAGTAGCCAACCCGAATGGGAGAGCTCTGAACTGGAAGTGTCGTCCCAGGACTGCAAAACGCAGGAAGCGTTGATGAGGAGGCCAGATGGGAATATGCAGGTACGCTTCCTTGATGTCCAAGGAAGCCAAGAACTCTCCTGCCTTCACTGCCGCTATAACAGAGCGGAGAGTCTCCATGCGAAAGTGCCGCACTTTCAAGGCCCGATTGACCCCTTTGAGGTCGAGGATAGGCCGGACAGAACCTCCTTTCTTTGGTACCACAAAGTAAATGGAGTAACGTCCCTTGCCAAGCTGACTTTCTGGCACAGGAACGACCGCGCCCAGGCGGATCAGATTGTCCAAGGTCTGCTGCACTGCCACAGCTTTGACCGGAGACTTGCAGGGAGAGAGTACAAACCCGTCTTTTAAGGGTCGGCAGAACTCTAGCTTGTAGCCGTCTCTGATGACTTCCAGCACCCACACGTCTGAAGTTATTGTGGTCCACTCGCCCAGAAACGAGGACAGCCGTCCTCCAATCTGCACTGGGGCGTGGACCAAGGCCCCGTCATTGGGTACGAGACCCTGGGGGAGGACCGGAGGAAGCACCTCCGGGACGGCGGTCTCTGCGAAAGGAATGCTGCTTGGGGGAGAAATTCCTCTTGAAGGAAGAGGGGGCAGAGGAACCCGACTTGCCCGGGCGGTACCGACGGGCTTCCTGCAACCGTCCTCTGGAGGTACCGGGACGAGTACTAGCCCGAGCCCTGACCTCTGGTAATTTCTTGCCCTTAGACGTGCCAAGATCGGTCACGATTTTGTCCAGCTCGACCCCAAAGAGCAGCTTGCCTTTAAAAGGCAATCTAGCCAGGCGGGATTTAGAGGCGTGGTCAGCAGACCAATGTTTCAGCCAAAGCCACCGCCGCGCAGAGATTGTCTGAGCCATGCCTTTAGCTGAGGCCCTCAAGACATCATACAGCAAGTCTGCCAAATAGGCTAAGCCCGATTCCAGGGCCGGCCAATCAGCCCTCAAGGAATGATCCGAGGGGGAAGCCCGCTGCACCATAGTCAGGCACGCCCTGGCCACATAGGAGCCGCAAACTGAGGCCTGCAAACTTAAAGCAGCCGCCTCGAAGGACGACCTTAAGGCCGCCTCCAATCTTCTGTCTTGGGCGTCCTTTAGGGCCGTGCCACCTTCCACCGGCAACGCCGTTTTCTTAGTCACCGCAGTGATTAAAGAATCCACGGTAGGCCACAGATAGGCCTCACGTTCACTCACAGCCAAAGGATAGAGGCGGGACATAGCCCTAGCCACTTTAAGGCTCGCTTCCGGGACATCCCATTGAGTCGAAATTAAGGTGTGCATGGCATCATGCACGTGGAAGGTTCTAGGCGGGCGCTTCGTCCCCAGCATAATGGCAGAGCCAACAGGGGCTGAGGGAAAGACGTCCTCCGGAGAGGAAATCTTCAAAGTGTCCATGGCCTGTAACAACAGGTTGGGCAAATCCTCTGGGCTAAAAAGCCGCGCTGCAGAGGGGTCATCCGCTCCATCCGAGCGGGGATCCGTCTCCTCCAAGGAATCCGCAAAGGACCGTTGGGAGACCTCAGACACGCTGCCCTCATCTACATCGGAGGAGACAAAGTCCTCCAAGGCCTGGGAATCAACCTGAGGACGTTTACCTCTGGGAACCTCAACCTCTTTACCAGACGAGGGAGCAGGGGCAGCGTTTTGCATGAGGAAAGCCTGATGCAGCAGCAAAACAAATTCGGGGGAGAAACCCCCCAGACTGTGTACTTCCGCAGCCTGGGCAACAGCCCTAGACGCACCCTCAACCGGCGCTCGCAAGAGCGGGGGAGAGATATGCTGCGCATCCAAAATGGCGTCCGGCGCGACACTCCGCGAAGGAGCCGCGCGGGAAGAACGGCGCTTAACTTTAGCCGCTTTTGTGCCATCGCCCAAATTAAGGGCGTTCATGGCATTAATGTCTCCAACCTCAAGGGCGGCCCACGAAGAAGCCGTCCGAGCCGCGTTGCCGGCCAAGATGGCGGAGGCGAGGAGCGGGGGATGGGCGTTTATGGCGGGAAAAACCGCCACGCTGGAGGAAGGACCGGGACATTCATCGGTCACTAAACTGTCACCCAACAAGGGCGAATCAGGCTGTAAGACCCCCGCATCCCCTCTAGAAGCGCTCAAGCGATCCGGGGAGCGACCCTTTGCGCCCTCGCCCTCCGCCACGAGGAGAAGAATCGGGGAACCCCCTGCCCGCTATAAAAAGGTAAAAATTACCTGCTGTCCGCTCCGAGCTGTAACGAACTGGTGTCCCAGTGAGTAGCTGCAATGAACGTTTAAATAAACGTCGAAATAAACGCCTTTAAGGACGTTTAAAAATTTTTTTTTTTTTTTTTTTAAACGGAGCCAGCGGGAGGGGGGAGAAAAGGAGGGACCTGGCGCCACCAGGTTTGCACTTGCTCAAGAAGAGCCCTCAACCCCAGGCACTCAACAAAACCTAAAAATTAGGCTTGGAGGCCTAGCCAGAGCTGCTGCTGTGTGTGACCACCACCTGCTGAGATAGAGAACATACTGAGGAGTTTCCGGCAGCACATGACCACATATAGGGAGGCAAAAGTTTGCTCTCTATCTCCACCTGCTGGTAGATGGACACAACCCACCAGTCTATGGATTGATCAGCTTGATGATATGGAATACAATGTTGTGGGGGGGGGGATAAAATTGAATAATTAGCAGAAGACATAAGCTAATTATAATTGTAAACGTGTCATTTTCTGAAACTTATTGTATCAATGTAAATTGGCTGTGTATACTTGGATGGTCTTCAGTAAAGTGTTATATTATAAAAAATGATTTCACACATTTTGTCACGGTTGTGTTCAGGTTCCTGGCTTGCAGTCACCTCGGGCCCCGGGAGTTAGACCCGGGGAATTCTGCGAATTGATGGTTTACCGTTTCCCATGTTCCAGAAGATATGCTGGTCCGGATCTTCCAGCTCTCCAGATCATTTGGGGAGTTTTTTGGAACTAAGCAGTATCCGTACCTGGTGAACTCCCTTGTGGGCTGCCTTTATTAGCCAACTGGGAAGGTTCCTAGTTGCCTTGCAACAGAGGTCCTCAGAGGAGTTTCGTTTGGTGGAAGTCGTTTGCAGTGCTGCTGAGTTTTTCCTGTTTTAGGTTTTGACCCTGCTTGTTTGCTGACTTATTCTATTGACTGCTGCCTGCCCAGACCCGGCTTGTCTTCTGACTGCTGCCTGCCCAGGCCCGGCTTGTCTCCTGGCTTGCTCTGCTACTGTCGGCCTGCCCTGCTCCAGCTGGATTCCTGGAGCCTTTATCCTGCTGGTCCCTGATGTTCTGCTTTCCTGCCCTGCTCGGTAAGTCCTGCCGACCGCCCGCACTCTGGGGCTCAACCCCTGAGGAACGGTGGTTAAGTGCAGGTGAAGTTTGGGCTATTTCCGGTCCAGTTGGTGCCTACCTGTGCTGCCTCGGCGGCAGCCTTAGAGAGTTCCAACCCAGGGTGCCGGGAGGTCTGTTCTGTCTGTCCTGTGTTCGGGTGATTCTCCTGCCGCTGCCGCTACTCGGCAGTGGCCCAAGGGCTCACTAAACCCAGAAGTACCGCTAGAAGCATGACACATTCCACCCGCTTTTCCTCTTCTACACTTGACCGAGGTCTTAATAAGAGACCCCCTTTATTAAATAATGCCTGTTTAAATGCTTTCTTGACTACAGATTTGTGATATCCCCATTGTTCAAACTTATTTTTCAGTTCTTGAGCTGAATCCTTAAATTGCACAGTACAATCACAAATCCGGCGACATTTAAGGAATGTGGAGAAAGGTAGACTATTCTTCAGATGACAAGGATGAATCCTGTTGTACCCCAACAAAGTGTTTTTATCTATTGGATTAGTATACACATTGGTATGAAATCTACCTTCCTCAACATCTAGAAACAAAATACAGCTTCGATGGTATTAGTAATCAAATCTAATAGTCGAATGATTGGGACAGAGTGAACTGTGGAGTTTTGTGGAAGAGTTAAATAGATGTTAGCCCTTTTGTTAGAAAACTGCATGTTTCATGCTTTTTGAGGATATACAAGATTACGCCATTATGACTGTATAGGTGTTTGTTGACATCTCCAAGTTGTAAGTATAGCTTTACATTCCAACATGGTCAGATAATGTAACAATATTCATGCACCCTTCTTAAACATTCAAGGTAGAACTGCAACATCAGCAAATAAAAATAATTATAGAGTAAACTGCAAGAGGATCCCTAAAACTCTAACAACATATGCATGCACCACAAACCAAAAATGCTGAATGCTGAACCAAAAAAGATGGCCCAGAGTAGCCAAATCTTCTCCACGTTTTAACTATCACTGGTGAAGCCCATTCTTAACACCTTCCAGGGTGATACACAGGCCCAAAACACTATTTTATAAATCTGCTCTTGCAAAGCTGCATTTACAAACTTCACTGCAGGAGTGGATAATAACTTCTGCAAAAGTTCCCCAGTAATTTTAACTCCGCACGTGCCTATTTACAGTGCAAGCTTGATGGGAGACGAAGGCTGATGAGGTGGGTTTTTTTTTTCCAGCCTGCCCAGGTCACAACCATAAATACGGGTTTTACAATCCCATTTGGAGTCACAACCCCCAGTTTGGGAAGCTCTGCTACACAGACAGAAGGGGAAAGGGCCACAGGAGATAAAGTAACATATTTCTATTCTCCTGGAAGAGGGGAGGAAGAAAAGGAAGCCCAGTCAGAGCACCGGGCAGACAGGAGAGCAGTGAGTAGGGGTAAGTTTTAAAGGTAGTGGGAGAGAGTGCTGGGGCTGTGAAGGGAATTGCTAGGGTTAGGACTGATCAGAACTGAAGACAAGAAGGATGTTTTGTGGATTCATTCATGTTTTCCTTTGTCTAAAATACAGAAGAAGAAATGTTTGCAGTTCAGGACTCAGATACCCTCATTTGGTGCAGCTTCCTTAGCCGCCTCTTAAAAAAAAAAAAAAAGCGTCTACTCTCTGAATTTAGATTATTACTCCGATATTAAGTGCTACATTATTAAGAGAAAAGCCACTGCTGTTGATTTTTCCCTTTTAAATTAATCAAAGACTAACCTTCCCCTGCAATCTAATTATTGGCAAATGCAGGATTTGACGATAAGTCTAGCAGTACCATTTACCTTCTCTGCTAACAGCTCTCTGATCTTGCTGGCTTGGAGTCGAAATTTCAACAGCTGCGATTCCAGAGTCGTGCATCTTTCCTTCCAATCCACAGCTCTGTCTATGTCTGAAATCTCTGCCATGTTTATTCTGGAAGAGAAAGAGGTGCGCAAGGCACAGGGTTACACATACAAGCTGAGAGAACAAAGCAGTCTATCCAGCTGTTTGCAAAATTAAAAAAATTCCTTCAGCATCACAGTAAGCAGAGACACTTTCTGCAGAAGTTTTAGGAAGACATATAGGTATGTATGTGTATGGCATCCGCCTCAGTCAAAAGTTTCTAATTCTGCAATAAGTTCAAATTATGTCCATCTGGTGCCCGCAGATAGTGAAAAATTATGACATATGGAAGGTAAAAGAAACATTTTAAATTAAATACTGAAACTTGATTAAATCGATGTCACTTTTTATTTTTGCAGAAGAGGGTCATAAGTCCAGGCCTTCTGTACTTTCACTTGGGTTTTTCGACAGTTTTATTTGTTTGGGGGGGGGGGGGGGGATGGGGGATTTTGTTTTAGAATTCTTTTTTTTATTCTTTATTTATAATTATCCTATATAATAATTCTCACCTCCAACAGGATGTGCTTGGGACCGTGCCTGCCGGAAGTGGTCTGCTAGGCAGGCACGCACTGACCTCAGTGACATCAGTGACAGACAATTTGGCAAAGCAAAACAATCTGAGTGCTGGCCATTAGGACACAGGGTTGATAGGAGAGTTTTAAAAGATTGAAGGAACCGAAAGTGTTAAATGGGGGGAGGGGGGGAGTTCTGAAGGACTGAAAGACATGAACATTTGGGAAAGGAAAACAATCTGAATGCTGGCCATTAGGACACAGGGTAGATAGGAGAGTTTTAAAAGACTGAAGGAAACGAAAGTGTTAAACTGGAAAAGGGGGGGGGGGGGGGGGGGGAGTTGTGAATGACTGAAAGACATGCAAATTTGGGACAGGAAAACAATCTCAATGCTGGCCATTAGCGCACAGGGTACATAGGAGAGTTTTAAAAGACTGAAGGAACCAAAAGTGTTCAGGGGGGGGGGGGGGGGGGCAAGTTCTCAATGAATGAAAGAAATGAAAATTTACGAGAGGAACACAATCTGAATGCCAGGCATTTGTACACAGGGTAGATAGGACACTTTTTTTAAAAAATGAAGGACGTGAAAGTATTACATCTTGGGGGAGGGGTGAGGAGGAAAGCGGTGGGGTATCCGGATACTGGGCGTTAGGGCCACGGGGGTACAAAGACTTTTGAAAGCCTTAAGGAACCCAAAGTGTGGGAAGGAGGAGGAAAAGGAGGGGAGGGAACGGGGTGAGGGGCATTAGGAACAGGGGAGGGGGCCCTGTTACACACTCTCATTCTCACACACACACTGTCACACAGACAGTCTCACTCTGTCACACACCCGCACATTCACTCTGGCTCTCTCTCTCAAACATATACACTCCCAGGAAAACCTTGCTAGCGCCCGTTTCATTCGTTCCAGAAACGGGCCTTTTTTACTAGTAACATATAATAAACAAGTATATCACAGAAAACATCGGCTATAAAGAACAACATATTCAGTTAACATTATTCATTAAGAATTTATATATTATAGCTTCCTAAAAGTCCACAATAGGAGTCCAATATCCCTAGACTGGAGACAAATCAAGATATCTACTATAATAAAACTCACCCTCAACGTTCTGAGGACACTGACGTCAGTGAAGCCAAGCTCTGACTTCCTTCAAAAAGGTTTGAAGGTTTGTGGTGGTGAAGCCACCAAAATCGCTCCGGGCCCCACCCTCGAGGGCGGAGCAATGGCAGAACAACGAAGGGGTTGGCAGGGAGGGAGGCAGGGAGGTGGGAAATCGCTCCGGGCCCCGCCCTCGAGGGCGGAGCAATGGCAGAACAACGAAGGGGTTGGCAAGGAGGGAGGCGGGGGTGGGTGGGAAATCGCTCCGGGCCCCGCCCTCGCATCTAACGTCATGTTGGGGGCGGAGCAATGCTAGAACAACGAAGGGGTAGGCCAGGGAGGGAGGGGGGTGTTGGAGACGAAAACCTTGCTAGCGCCCGTTTCATTTGCTCTGAAACGGGCTTCTTTTACTAGTATTATATAAATAAAAAATAAAAAACAGACATGTTTTGGTCCTACAAAATTATATTGGGGCGCGTCTAGCTGTTATAAAAGAGGAAAGTTGCTCAGGATCAAAGTAAATATACTTCATAGATTGATAATTAATTATACACTTGCACGGGTGTTTAAGATAGAATGTGGCACCCAATTGCAATACTTCTTGCTTCATTTGCAAGAACTGTTTCCTACGTTTCTGTGTTTCCTTGGCAAGGTTTGGAAAAACACTAATATGCAAACCACGAAAAAATTTTTCCCTCTTTTGAAAGAATTTCCTTAAAATCCAGGCCTTGTCCGAGGAAAGCACCACGGTAACCAATAATGTTGTGGCTGTTATTGTCTTATCCACAAGGAAGGTGAGCCCTTGGGTCCCGTAACGCCCCGAAGGACCTTAAAGGACAGCCATGCAACCCCAAGTCTTCACCCGCGGCGACCGCCATTCACCAAGGGTTGAGCCCCCAGCTGCGGGCAGTCAACGGGACTTCAGGAACCGCGGGGTTGTCGGACTGACTGGAACTGGAACCAGGAGAGAAGTGGCCAGATGGAAAAGAGTCGTCCACAGACAGGCAATAGATCAGGGCAGGCAGCGAACAGCGTAGTCAGAGTCCAGCAAGAGGTCAGGGCAGGCGGCTAGCAGAGTAGTCAGTGTCAGACAAAAGGTCAGGGCAGGCAGCTAGCAGAGAAATCCAGGAAACAGACCAAAAGTCCAGAATCAGTAACACCAGGAAACCAACTGAGCACAGAAACCACGGAGACTGGCCTCGGGTAACAGAACCTGAAGCAAAGTTCAAACTCAGTTGTACCCCTTAAATACTGCTCAGGATCAGCCGCCCCACCCCCGCAGGTATTGCCGACCAACCCGAGCCTGGTTACTGAAAGAGCCCTTCTGATTGGCTCTGTCTGCCCAATCCGGCACCTCAGAGGCGGAGCTCCAGACCCCCGCGCCCGGGAGAGACAAGGACGCTGGCCATCGCGCCTGGGCACCGCCTCCTCCTGCAGCGCCAACCCTGCCCCCACAGCCAGCGACCGAGAGGCCGGCGGCCGCAATCGCCAGCCTCTGCCCTCGGCCCCGGGTCGATCGGCCATCACCGCGGCGGGCCTCGGCTCCCCGCCGCGGCTTCCGACTCACCGCCCCTTGCCGCGATGGACGCCGGGTCTCGCCCCCCGCGGCGGAGGCGCCGGGAGGAGCAGCAGACGCGACAGTTATCTGTCCTGTATCGGACATTTCAAGCAGAGCTGAAACGTCCAAAGGTTGTTCATTTCTTTGTTGATTCTCTATTCCTCTCACAGGTAGATAATAGACCTGTGAGAATGGTGGTCTGTCTTTTTCCTCAACCTCCAAAACTTCTTGAAAATAATTTTTTAAACATTTCTCTAGGCGAGATTAATGGTTGTTGAGGGAAATTAATAAAGCGTAAGTTGTTAGACTTTGAAATGTTCTCAAGAGTTTCAGATTTTCTTCGTAAATTAAGCAAATCTTTAACCATAGTTGTTTGAAGTGTCTGCATCTGTAGGATTTCTTTTTCTTGTTTAGCAACTACTGCTGTTTTAGAATTCTTGACTTCATATGTAACATAGAATGGGGTGAGAGGGAGTTTGGGATAAGAAAGGGGATATATTGTTAAAAGCTGAAGATGAGATATACTGTACGCATTTTACTATTGGAATTGTACAATTGGCTTGTTATTTGTGTTTTCTATGTAAGCCATCAATATAAATCATTGAAATATAAATTAAATACGGAAAACTATTGGAGGGGGTAATATTCTGAAACAGGGCACCACAAAGATATGCAGATGATTTGAAGCCTCATTTCGAGTACTGTGTACAGTTTTTTTTTTTATTACATTTGTACCCCGCACTTTCCCACTCATGGCAGGCTCAATGCGGCTTACATGGGCAATGGAGGGTTAAGTGACTTGCCCAGAGTCACAAGGAGCTGCCTGTGCCTGAAGTGGAATCAAACTCTGTTCCTCAGTTCCCCAGGACCAAAGTCCACCACCCTAACCACTAGGCCACTCCTCCACTGTTGCTACTATTTGAGATTCTACATGGAATGTTGCTATTCCAACATTCCATGTAGAAGTCGGCCCTTGCAGATCACCAATGTGGCCGCGCAGGCTTCTACATGGAATGTTGCTAGTGGAATAGCAGAATCTCCAATAGTAGCAACATTCCATGTAGAATCTCCAATAGTATCTATTTTATTTTTGTTACATTTGTACCCCACGCTTTCCCACTCATGGCAGGCTCAATGCGGCTTACATGGGGTAACGGAGGGTTAAGTGACTTGCCCAGAGTCACAAGGAGCTGCCTGTGCCTGAAGTGGGAATCGAACTCAGTTCCTCAGTTCCCCAGGACCAAAGTCCACCACCCTAACCACTAGGCAACTCCTCCCCTGTTGCTACTATTTGAGATTCTACATAGAATGTTGCTATTCCAACATTCCATGTAGAAGTCGGCCCTTGCAGATCACCAATGTGGCCGCGCAGGCTTCTACATGGAATGTTGCTAGTGGAATAGCAGAATCTCCAATAGTAGCAACATTCCATGTAGAATCTCCAATAGTATCTATTTTATTTTTTGTTACATTTGTACCCCACGCTTTCCCACTCATGGCAGGCTCAATGCGGCTTACATGGGGTAACGGAGGGTTAAGTGACTTGCCCAGAGTCACAAGGAGCTGCCTGTGCCTGAAGTGGGAATCAAACGACAGGTCTTGGCGGTCTGCTGGATATGAGCAGAGAAGGAGAGAGAAGAGTCAAAGATGACCCCAAGGTTTCGAGCTGAGGAGACAGGGAGAATGAGAGAGCCATCAACAGAAATAGAAAACGGGGGGAGCGGGGAGGTGGGTTTGGGGGGGGGAAATGAGAAGCTCGGTTTTGGTCATATTTAATTTCAGGTGGCGTTGAGACATCCAGGCAGCAATGTCAGACAAGCACGCTGAAACTTTGGTTTGGATGCAAGGTGAGATATCAGGGGTAGAAAGGTAGATTTGGGAGTCATCATCATAGAGATGGTAGGAAAAGCCATGGGATGAGATTAATGAACCAAGGGAAGAAGTGTAGATAGAAAAGAGGAGGGGACCAAGAACAGAACCCTGAGGTACGCCAACAGGTAGAGGGATAGAAGTAGAAGAGGATCCACCAGAGTGAACACTAAAGGTGCGGAGGGAGAGGTAGGAAGAGAACCAGGAAAGGACAGAGCCCTGGAATCCAAGTGAGGACAGGGTATCGAGAAGTATGCTGTGATTGACAGTGTCAAAAGCAGCGGAAAGATCAAGAAGAATGAGGATGGAATATTGACCTCTGGATTTAGCCAGTAATAGGTCATTGGAGACTTTAGTAAGCGCAGTTTCGGTTGAGTGGAGAGGGTGACAACACTGACATCAAAAACTTCCTTAATGAGTTGGACCCAACCACTGGAGAATACCTGGCTGACCGAACCTGGTTAAACTTTGCCCTCCTCACTACTGAAACAGTCACCAAGGCGATTAGCAGGTTCTCCAACACTCACTGTAAACTAGATACCTGTCCCAACTACCTAATGAAATCCGCCCCTGACCGCTTCATAGCGGACCTCACATCCCACCTAAATTACATGCTTCAGCAAGGTCTCTTCCCCAAGGAAAATGGCAATATCCTACTCACCCTGATACCAAAAGATACCAAGAAAAAAACAAATGAAATCACTATCGTCCAGTTGCATGTATCCCATTGGTAGTCAAATTAATTTAAGCATGGTGACCATACAACTTAGAGACTATATAAACAAATTTTCAATATTACACGAATCACAGTCAGATTTTCGCCCCGGGATGACAGACTTAATCGACTTACCAACTAGAAACACATCCGAATCATCACAAACATCCAGTTTTTCCTACATAAGCACACAACTATGGAACGCATTACCAAAAGCCTTGAAAACGACGTTATGACCACCTAATCTTCCGGAAAACACTAAAAACTAACCTGTTTAAAAAGGCATACCCTACCGATCCAACTTAAATGCCGGATCTTTGCAACACAACAAAACTAAAGAATGTCATGGACATAACAAAACTCTTCCGTTGTTCGATTCCCTAATGTGGCTGTGCCACATGAACTATATCTTACCACAACATCACTTTGTATTTGTTCACACCGGAGTCAGCAAACACTCTCCGGTGCCATGTAAGCCACATTGAGCCTACAAATAGGTGGGAAAATGTGGGATACAAATGTAACAAATAAATAAATTTCATGTCATGGGTCCATAAACAGTCTACAAAAGTTACATGTTTGAACTAACTTTTTTCTACATAAAGGATAGGATTTGGACTGTTGTATTACAAATTATTTGCTCTAAGAGAATTCATTAAAACTTCACTTTTTGGTTTTGGTGACTTTAGTCACCTTTTCCCAGAAATGGTCACATTTTTTTTTTTGTTACATTTGTATCCCGCGCTTTCCCACTCATGGCAGGCTCAATGCGGCTTACATGGGGCAATGGAGGGTTAAGTGACTTGCCCACTTGTGATTCTGGGCAAGTCACTTAACCCTCCATTGCCCCATGTAAGCCACATTGAGCCTGCCATGAGTGGGAAAGCGCAGGGTACAAATGTAACAAAAATAAAAATTATTGCTCACTGTTATTCTTGTATTCTGTGATTTATAAAACAACAGTTGTACAGAATATTGTTCCTTTTTATACTTTGATAAAAGGTTTTAAATATAAAACCATAAGTGTTTGAGGCTTGTGCAGATGAGGACACCGCTCTTTATATGAAGGGGCTAATAAAACTCCAAAAATACTAGCTTGGGAGCTACGTTGCACAAAGCTTAGACGTCAAATACAAAAAATGAAAACATCCTCTGGCGCTTTATTGATCTCACAAAATTCTAAACTCTTTTCTACTTACTTCCGGGAGATTTAGAATTCAAATCTCACCATGCCCTCACACTCCATCCAGGACTGGCTTGGGAAATTGCCCATTCCTAAATAGAACCCTACCCTCATAATGCTTACTGATAGATCATTTATTTTCTCTGAAGTCTTCTCCGCTATCAAACGATTAAAGCTAATAAAGCATCTGGTCCAGATAAGCTCCCTGCTGAGTTGTATAAAGCTATAAGGGTCCAATTTTCACCTTATTTAACGGAGGTCTTCAATAAGATTACAGAAGTCCATCACTTACCTGAGACTTTCTACTCAGTGGTGTTAATGGTAAATCCTAAAGAACAAAAAGACCGTACTGCTTGCTCAAACTGACTCATATCTTTATTAAACACTGATTAGAAAATATTTACTAAGTAAAAGGATAGAGCAAGCAGTTTACTACTACTACTACTTATCATTTCTAAAGCGCTACTAGACGTACGCAGCGCTGTACACTTGAATATGAAGAGACAGTCCCTGCTCCACAGAGCTTACAATCTAATTAGGACAGACAAACAGGACAAATAAGGGATACGGACAAAGGGTAGCAAGATTCCGGAACCCAAAGAATAGCAAGATTCCGGAATCCTAAAGACTACTACTACTACTTATCATTTCTATAGCGCTACTAGACGTACGCAGCACTGTACACTTGAACATGAAGAGACAGTCCCTGCTCGACAGAGCTTACAATCTAATTAGGACAGACAAACAGGACAAACAAGAGATAAGGGAATATTAAAGTGAGGATGATAACATAAGGGTTCTGAACAAGTGAATAAGGGTTAGGAGTTGAAAGCAGCATCAAAATGGTGGGCTTTTAGCTTAGATTTGAAGATGGCCAGAGATGGAGCTTGACGTACCGGCTCAGGAAGTCTATTCCAGGCATATGGTGCAGCAAGATAAAAGGAATAGAGTCTGGAGGTAGCGGTGGAGGAGAAGGGTGCAGAGTGTAAGACTGGCTTTATCTTTGGGAAATATAGCGCTGACAACATTAGAAGACTTCTTAATACGTTATTCTTGCTGCTTTCAATAAAGATGACTCAGCTATAATCTCCCTAGATGCCGAAAAGGTCTTTGATAAGGTTGAGTGGTCATACTTATTTTGTATCTTGGAATTCTTTGGTTTGGTACAAATGTTAATTGGATTAAACTTTGTTTTGTATAATACATACACAGTGCTTGCAACAAGTCTTAACACCCTTGGATATTTTTCCCATTCTTCTGGCTAAAAACTACAATTCAAAATAGTTTAGTTTTACTTATCTACACAACAATGTTGTAAATATTCAAAATAAGAAATCACAAAGTCTTTAATGCATTAGTCAGTGGGGAGTAAGGGTAATGCATTTGATATTCCACCTTGTACTTGGGTCAGTGGAGGGTTAAGTGACACCCTTTGACGCAATAATTGATGAAAGCCCCTTATACAGCAATTACAGCCATGAGCTGTTCAGAATACCTTCCACCTACTTTGCACAATGAGATGGTGCAGTTTCTGTTCATCCTTCTTCGTAGAATGGATTACACTTTCAGGTAGGCTGGACATTTTCTGTGGACTGCCATCTTCAGGTCTCACCACAGATTATTTGTATTGGAATCAGATCCGGGTCTTCACTAGGACATTTGAGGACAGTCTCATTTTCTTTCCGAGCCACTCAACTGTTGCGTTTGCTTTGTGCTTAGGATCATGACGCAGCTTACTTTATTTATTTTTTGTCTATTAGATTGTAAGCTCTTTGAGCAGGGACTGTCTTCTTCTATGTTTGTGCAGCGCTGCGTATGCCTTGTAGCGCTATAGAAATGCTAAATAGTAGTAGTAGTAGTAGCTCAAAGATGAATCTTCGCTGTTGTCCCAAGACTAGAACAGACTGAAACAAGTTATCCTCCAAGATCTACCTGTACTTTGTACCGTCCATTGCTCCCTTGATCTTCATAAAACTCCCTAAACTCCACTACTGAAAACCATCCCCACAATATAATGCCGACATCACTAAACTTTCTTTATTTGCTGCATTTGTATCCCACATTTTCCCACCTCTTTGCAGGCTCAATGTGGCTTACATTATGCCGCAATGGCGATCGCCATTAACGGAATGAGAAGTACAGAGTATTGTTGCAATTACGGTATATAAAATATCAGGTAAATTAGAAATAAGTAAATAATTCATATCAGGGATATGAGATCAGGATAAAGTATAACATTCAATAATGATATCTGCAGAGTCATTCATTGTGTGTGTTTTATGCCACATATATTGCTTAGGTTTGAGACCAAAGTGTTCCACTTCAGTCTCTTCAGACTGTAAAACTTTCTCCCATACGTGTGCAGTGTCCTCTACATGTTTCACATCGTTTCATCAGCAACAGCTTCCTTCTTGCCAGCCTCCCACGGGGTGTATTTGTGGAACCATCTTGAAACTGATAAACAGTCAGAGGCTTCTGTAGCTTAATGTTAGGCCTCACAGTGACTGTTCTCATCAGCGTTCTTAACCTACAATTACTGACACTGGAGGGATGGCCTGACAGTGTTCTGGTGGTGCCAAACTGTTTCCACTTTACAGTGATGGATTGACAGTGCTCCAAGGGATATTCAATTACATTTTCTTATAGCCTTCCCTCAATCCTTACCTATTAATAACTTTACCCCAGTTTTTTTTTCTTGTTGTTGTTGTTTTGTTTTGATTTGTTTTGTTTTAACAGCTCTTTGATATCTTTAGACATCTGCTTGAGATTCAAGAAAAATAATGATTTCTCATCCAAGAAACCTCAAAACAGCTCATCTACTGCAAATTGGACATGTTGGCCTCTATTTAACGTACTAGCCATTAAGCCCGTTAAAACGGGCGAGATTTCCAGCTACCCTCCTCGTCGCCGCTCCCTCCCCCCTCCGTGCCGGGCCCCCTGCACTGACCTGACAGCGCCTCTCACCTCCGTGTGGAAGCGCTGCAGGCAGCAGCAGAGCGATCTGCTGCTGCCTGCAGCGCTTCCACACGGAGGTGAGAGGCGCTGAAAGGTCAGTGCAGGGGGCCCGATACGGAGGGGGGCGGGAGCGGCGGCGGGGATGGGGAGGAGGGTGGAGGTTGGTGCGCGCGATGTTCGTTTCCAGGTGGCAGCGTCCAACAGTCCGACTCCGTTTCCCTCTCTGTTCTACCCTCTGACGTCATCAAGTCTTGACGCGAGGGCGGGACAGATCGGGAAGTCTCTACTGCGCATTTGCAGGTGAGTTGGTCACTTGCCATTTATATGTTTGATTATAGGCCTTGTTAAAATTTTTTTTTTTTTTACAGAGTTAACTGGGGTTTTTTTCATAAACAAGGTTGGGAACACATACAAGACTTAGCATTTTTTTTATTCTTAATTGCTTTTTGAGAATATTTCTGTAATTGTTCTTT
Organism: Microcaecilia unicolor; assembly: GCF_901765095.1. Taxonomy (NCBI): domain Eukaryota; kingdom Metazoa; phylum Chordata; class Amphibia; order Gymnophiona; family Siphonopidae; genus Microcaecilia; species Microcaecilia unicolor. The sequence goes on along the minus strand of NC_044033.1, from coordinate 27,322,670 downwards.
CACGTCGAAAGTGTAGTGTAAATTATGTAGATCAACGAAAAAGCAAGAGTTTTCATTACACAGCAGAAAGTGGCACATGTGCAATATTGTTCCATGTGTGGGAACTGGATCTCAATGATTCATTGTCCGACACTCACTGGTCTCGTGTTTGGTCGACTGGCCCAAGGGCCTCCTTGTCGGCTGCAATAACACAATCTCTTTTCTTTATGTATCACCGGGCCCTTTGGACGCCTATAAAGAGTAAATTGTCTAGGTCCTCTGGGAGTGATTTGTGTTGGTCATGTAAAAACAAAACAGGAACTCTTGTGTCCTCATCTTGTAATGTTTTGGTCGGATGTCTGGGGAAAATTGAAACAGATGTTTGGTTTCCATGAATCTTTTTCACCCAAATATGTAATATGGAAATCTATTTGCATCTCATTTCTCTTTTCAGAAAATGATTAGTTATTGTTTGACTTCTTGGTCTCAGTTGCATTGAACCTGATCCTCTCGCACTGGAAGGACAATTCTCCAGTGAATGTAGTGGTTTGGTGGAACTGGATTCTACTGTACAAAAAATACAAGCAGTTGGCCATAAATTCTATTCTAGGACATAAAACGGGTCTTCAAAAATGGAAATCTTTAGACCTTTTTCTTTCAACTAAGGCCTGCCATTAGGTCTTGGACTCAGCTTTGTGTACTTTATTCTGCTCTTACTATTTTTCTGTTTTTGCTGGATTTTTAAAATCTAATTAAAAAAAAAATGTTTGCAAGGCATTATCCCCGGGATTCTATATACCGCGCCTAGTGTTCCATGCCCAAATCCAAGCATATTCTATAACAATGCATGTAACTTGGCTTAACAAACCAGTCAGCATTTTTAACAGCACTTAACCAGCAATAATAAGCACTAATTGCCAATAATTAGAATTTACGAGCATAACTCACTAAGAGGCATATTTTCAAAGCACTTAGCCTTCCAAAGGTTTCTATGGAACTTTGGAAGGCTAAGCGCTTTGAAAATATGCATCTAAGTGTATTCTGTAACACATGTTGCCTACATTCCAATGCACGGAGCCAAAAAGGGAGGGGTTACGAGTGGAAAAATGGATGTTTCATGGGCGTTCCAAAATTTGCATGCACTGCTATAGAATATGCCTTTCTGCGCCTTGATATACATGCCGGTATTTACGCCACATATCCCTTGGTGTAAATGGTTGCCCGTAGTTCTAGGCAATGGATATCAACTAAGTATATTCTATATACCATGCCTAAATCTAAGCACCACTTATAGAATACATTTAGGTGGAATTTTATTCCGGGCGGATTTTTCAGGCGCCATATATATAGAATCTAGCCCTCCTTGTTTACCTAGCAAAGTCATTTTATAAAGTTTTTTTTCCCATGTGTAAAGACAATGGCTTCCATAAAACAGGGGCGTAGCCAGGCACCCAATTTTGGGTGGGCCTGGGCCCAACATGGGTGGGCAGAACTCCCCCCTGTCCCACAAGTGATTTGGTCTCTCCCTCTCTTGGCTGCGTGCCATATGGTTTCTCAAACATCCCTCCTCCTCCGCATACCTTTTAAGTAGCAGATTTTCACCGGCAGCGAGCAGCAACTAATACACACTGCTCATGTTGGCCCCACAGCCTTCCTTCTGACACAACTTCCTGTTTCTGCATAGGCGGGAATATATCAGAGGGAAGGCTGTAGGACCGGTGTGAACCAGGGGCGTAGCCAGCCTTCCTTGGGAGAGGGGTCCAGAGCCCGGGGGGAGGGGGCACATTTTAGCCCTCCCCCCGGCGCCGCCCCCCCACCGCCAACATTGCCGCCCCCCCCCCGCCGCAAACCCGCCGCCGCCGCCTACCTTTACTTTTGCTGGCGGGGGATCCCACTCCCCGCCAGCCGACGTCTTCTTCTTAGTCGCTTCCTGTTCTTCAATTTGTTTGCTGACGTCCTGCAAGTTGTACGTGCAGGACGTCAGACTAAGAGAACAGAACTGTTCTCTGAGTCTGACGTCCTGCACGTACAATTACGTGCAGGACGTCAGCAAACAAATTGAAGAGCAGGAAGGACTGAGAAGACGTCGGCTGGTGGGGAGTGGGATCCCCCGCCAGCAAAAGTAAAGGTAGGCGGCGGCGGGGGCGGGTTCACCGGGAGGGGGGTCCTGGGGTGAATCTGCGGGGGCCCCGGCCCCCTCAGGCCCCACGTAGCTACGCCACTGGTGTGAACAGTATGTATCAGTTGCTGCTCGCTAAAGGCGAAGATCTGCTATTTACAAGGTATGCAGGAGGGACAGTTGTTGGGAGTTTTTGGCTGGTAGGGCTTGCGTACCCCTGCCAGCCACTTCATAGGTGTGCTGCTACTGGGTGGGCCTGAGCCCAAAGTGCCCACCCTTGGCTACGCCACTGCCATAAAATTGTGCAGCTGCGTGCAGACATAAAAATTAGGTCCACAGAAAGAGTGCACCTACTTATGTATGTAGATATTCATATTAGGCAGAGCGCAGGCAGATCTGCAATATATGCAAATATTTTTCACAATACACAGCTATTCATGTAGAGTACACATGCACACATTTACACCTTTTTCAGAGTAGGTGTAAATTTGCGTGTGAACATTTGCATGTTATTTATTTATTTATTGCATTTGTATCCCACATTTTCCCACCTTTTTGCGGGTTCAGTGTGGCTTACAATATGAGTTGAATGTTGGAAATACAATTTATACAGATAGTTAGGGATTATATTAAGCAGGGTTAGACGAAACAATTGAGGTGTCGTTAAGGGAAGTGATAATGGAACATAGGCATTGCGACTTTGGAAGGAAGCAATGGGGGCTAAGGGGCGATAAAAAGACATGAAGTCATATGGTAAACAACTTTCTGTGTGTAGAGGTATGAGTGATGTGATAATACGGGAATGGGAGTTCCGAGATGAATGCACGATGCATTAGTGAGCAGTAAGTATGGACTTTATGTGTTTTGTTTTTTTTCCGTAGACTTGTTCGAAAAGATGGGTTATTGGGGCTGGTTCTATGAACCAGTTTTATAAAAACACATAAGCAACATCAATATACTACTACCACTACTTAACATTTCTAGAGCGCTACTAGGGTTACGCAGCGCTGTACAATTTAACAAAGAGAGACAGTCCCTGCTCAAAGAGCTTACAATCTAATAGATAAGAGTGAGACAAATATAGGACAATCAAGCCATTGTGACATCACTGATGAGGTTGGCTCTTAGGCATTGGTGGAATGAGGCATTATGACATCACAATCTCAGCTCTGGTTAAATCACTGCTATATGTAATACTACTACTACTACTACTTAACATTTCTAGAGCGCTACTAGGGTTACGCAGCGCTGTACAGTTTAACAAAGAAGGACGGTCCCTGCTCAAAGGAGCTTACAATCTAAAGGATGAAATGTCAAGTTGAGGCAGTCTAGATTTCCTGAATAGAGGTGTAGTGGTTAGGTGCCGAAGGCGACATTGAAGAGATGGGCTTTGAGCAATGATTTGAAGATGGGCAGGGAGGGGGCCTGGCGTATGGGCTCAGAGAGTCCGTTCCAAGCATGGGGTGAGGCGAGGCAGAAAGGGCGGAGCCTGGATTGGCGGTGGTGGAGAAGGGTACTGAGAGGAGGGATTTGTCCTATGAGCGGAGGTTACGGGCGGGAACGTAAGGGGAAATGAGGGTAGAGAGGTAATGAGGGACTGCATAAGATCTGATTTGCTGATCTGGGATCTTGCCAGGTACTTCTGACCTAGATTGGCCACTGTAGGAAACAGGACACTGGGCTTGATGAGCCTTTGGTCTGTCCCAGTAAGGCAATGCTTATGTTCTTATGTACACGGGTCCCGACACACAGGAGCAGGAGAGAGAGAGTAAGGGAACAGGACCTTCTGGCACCGGGCCCCCCTTGGAGGCCAGGCCCAGGGAATCTTGCCCCCCTCGGTGGCCCTGGAGAGAGGGGTCCTGGAGTGGCAGAATAAATTAAGACTGATTTAAGGAGAATTGCTGCCCCTAACAGTAGCAACTGAGAAGGCATGAGGAGCTCAGAGTGGGCAAGGGGAGCCCAGCCTGGGAGCAGGAATTGGAGCAGGGCAAGCCTGTTCAAGGTCAGGGTGTAGCTCGAAAAGTGCAGTGCTGGAAGTGAGGACAGCCAGTCTGTGCCTGAAGGATTTGTATTGTAATGAGGAACAACTGGAGCAGCCTTGGATTATTGATAGCCCAAAGGGACATATATAAATATGAATAGCTTGGGGTTTGATGAAGGAAACTAGTTAGAAAGTGATTGAGGTTGTAATCCACAATCTTGAGTGCTGTTGAAACAAATATTTGCCTGTACAGATTAAGTTATAAAGTGGTTTACCTGCCAGTTGCAGAAAGTTCAGTAAAGTTGCATTTGCAACAAAAAAAACCCAAAAAAGACAAAAGATCCTTGGAGTGCTGTGTGGTTCTTTGGAACGGGAGTGATGACGCTTGCTCTCCGAACTGACAGAGAACCCCTTAGAAGCCTAAATTCATTCCCCATCACCACTGGATCTCTATTCCAGACCTTGACCCTCACCCAAGCTCGAACAGGAGAGACTGTGCAGTGTGGGGAGTGGGGAGTGAGAGAGTACATTAAGCAGTGTGAGGTAAAAAGATCTTTAGGTGTGGCCCGGGTTGGCCAACTGGAACTGGTGGATCAGGCGGACTGGACCGATATACTCATATCACCCCTCTCCTCAAGTCACTTCACTGGCTCCCGATCAGATACCGCATACAATTCAAGCTTCTCCTATTAACCTACAAATGCACCCGATCTGCAGCCCCTCCTTGCCTCTCTTCCCTCATCTCCCCTTACGTTCCGACCCGTAATCTCCGCTCTCAAGACAAATCCCTCCTTTCAGTACCCTTCTTCTCCACCACCGCCAACTCCAGGCTCCGCCCTTTCTGCCTCGCCTCACCCCATGCTTGGAACAAACTCCCTGAGCCCATACGCCAGGCCCCCTCCCTACCCATCTTTAAATCCTTGCTCAAAGCCCACCTCTTCAATGTCGCCTTTGGCACCTAACCACTACACCTCTACTCAGGAAATCTAGACTACCCCAACTTGACATTTCATCCTTTAGATTGTAAGCTCCTTTGAGCAGGGACCGTCCTTCTTTGTTTAATTTGTACAGCGCTGCGTAACACTAGTAGCGCTCTAGAAATGTTAAGTAGTAGTAGGTGAGACCCGAGTTACATTTATATACCGCTGTATCCCCTAACAATGGTTCACTACAGTTTACAAGGCGAAAGGCACATCATAAAACATACCAAGTTCAACAATTACGGAGACAGAATCTCAATCATCAAAATAAAAAAGTTTTGAGTTTCTTCCTAAATACAATATAGGAAGATTCAAGACACACAATAAAGACAAATAAATAATAATAATAAAAGAAAATAATTAATTTTTTTAAAGGACACTTTTTGCACTGAGGGAACAAAGTATCAAAGGTTATTATAACCATGTGAAATAACCAAATAAAAAAATGTTAATATATTAATTAATAACTCTGATGTTGACTTTATAAAAGGCACCTTTTTGGACTTTTCACATGAACACATTACAAAATCTACAGGCAATTTCAAACAGCCATTTTACTCAGAGTAAATATTTTATTTCCACTGTCTCTATTAGCAAAGGTAAATGCTGATGGCTCCTTGAGTTCCTTTTGCTGTCAAGCCACTGGGCCGGCTTAACCCGTTTAGAAATTTTGATAGGTAGAATATTTATTTCATAAATAAATAAAAATAATCATTAGAAACAAGAGCCTGAATGCTGCTGTCTGGGATGGAAAAAGGGCAGTTGCAGTCAAAGCAAAATAGGTCCAGGCAATGTTAAAAATATCCTATTTACTAGCTAAATCGCTTTTGAAAATTGCTCTCACTATGCATATGATGGATATAGTTTAATATTTAGAAGCTAAAGGACAAATATATTTTATGAATATGTTGTACAGATTCTTTTTTTTTTTTTTTGGGTGATGGGGGGTCGGTGAGGGGTGGTCAGGCTCCTAAAAGTTAGTCAAAGAAGGCCTAATGTAAAGGTTCCCCTAAGACACCAGTCTTGTGCAGACGTATCATTTTGCTCAGTAACTGCTCTAGGCAACTGCCTAGTCGGTCTAATAAGTGGCCCACACACCTAGTTCAGTACCCTCCGAGGTGTAGCGGCACATATCATGCCTCTGTATAGATGAAAAGACGACAGTGCAAGCAACCCTTTAGGGAGCATTCCCGAAATTCAGAGTTTCTCCCTGTGCTATGCATCTCTGCTGCTCAACCCCCGCCCCAGTCGGTCCTACCTTGTCTGAGGTCCAGTGAGTCCCCGGCAGCGAGTCTCCCAAGCCGCGCGCCCCCGGACCCGGAGCCTTGCCCTCTGCCTAGCCCCGCCTCCCTCTGACGCCGCCGGGGGCGCGCAGCCGGCAGCGACCTCAAAGACAAGGTTGAAGTCCTAGAAAACCCTAAGCAGAGGGATCCCGTCCCGGGCTGCAATTCGTGATCTTCAGCGCGTGTGCCCGGTAAAGGACATCATGAGCCCACAAAGCGTTTCATAGATTTCCTGCAGTTATGCACCCAAGTTTACACGTGTAAGACACACAGGGACTTTGCACGTGTGCTCTTAGGTTCCCACACTTCTTTGGCTCTGTGCAAGACCACTCTCTGCCCTCTAGTTGTGTTTTACTGTTACTGCGCATATCCAGCAGATAGCCAAGTCTTGTCGCTTCTTTCTCTTTAACATCAGCAAAATTCGCCCTTTCCTCTCTGAGCACACCACCTGTACTCTCGTCCAGGCTCTCATTACCTCTCGCCTTGACTACTGCAACCTACTTCTTACTGGCCTCCCACTGAGCCATCTATCCCCCCTTCAATCTGTTCAGAACTCTGCTGCACGTCTTATATTCCGCCTGAACCGATATACTCATATCACCCCTCGCCTCAGGTCACTTCACTGGCTTCCGATCAGATACCGCATTCAGTTCAAGCTTCTCCTCCTTACCTACAAATGCACTCAGTCTGCAACCCCTCACTACCTCTCTACCCTCATCTCCCCTTACGTTCCCGCCCGAAACCTCTGCTTACAGAAAAAAATCCCTCCACTCAGTACCCTTTTCCACCACCGCCAACTCCAGGCTCCGCTCATTCTGCCTCGCCTCACCCTATGCTTGGAATCAACTTCCTGAGCCCTTACGCCAAGCCCCCTCCCTACCCATCTTCAAATCCTTGCTCAAAGCCCACCTCTTCAATGTTGCTTTCGGCACCTAACCTTTATACCGTTCAGGAAATCTAGACTGCCCCAATTTGACTGACTGTACATTTGTCCTTTAGATTGTAAGCTCCTTTGAGTAGGGACTGTCCTTCTTTGTTAAATTTCTACAGCGCTGCGTAACCCTAGTAGCGCTTTAGAAATGTTAAGTAGTAGTAGTAGTATTATATATAGCAGTGATTTAACCAGAGCTGAGATTGTGATGTCATAATGCCTCATTCCACCAATGCCTAAGAGCCAACCTCATCAGTGATGTCACAATGGCTCGACTGTCCTATACTTGGCCCACTTCCCCCCTTAGTGTGAAGAGTTTCAGTCTCTGGTATCCAGAGCTGAGATTGTGATGTCATAATGCCTCATTCCACCAATGCCTAAGAGCCAACCTCATCAGTGATGTCATAATGGCTTGATTGTCCTATATTTGTCTCACTCTTATCTATTAGATTGTAAGCTCTTTGAGCAGGGACTGTCTCTCTTTGTTAAATTGTACAGCGCTGCGTAACCCTAGTAGCGCTTTAGAAATGTCAAGTAGTAGTAGTATTGTGAAAAAGAATGTACCCCTTTTAACCCCCTTTCAAATACTTCCATATAGGTTTGTGAGATAGTAAATAGAAATAAAACAAAACACAGAAAATAAAAATTATTTGCTGCATTTGTATCCCACATTTTCCCACCTTTTTACAGGCTCAGTGTGGCTTACAATGTTCCTTCATGGCATTCGCCATTCCAGAGTGAAAAGGTACAATTGATATTACCTAGAGAACATGGATGACATAATAGATATGTGGATAACAGTGTGGATCGTCATTCCAGATTAAAAGAAACAATTGGTGTTACCTAAAGGATGTTGATGACCTGGTAGATTTAGCAGATAAAATAATAGAACGTCGTTTCATAGTAAAGAGGTTATCAATAGAAATCAAACAAAATCAAACATGGAAAAGAAAATAAGATGATACCTTTTTTATTGGACATAACTTAATACATTTCTTGATTAGCTTTCGAAGGTTGCCCTTCTGTCCTAATTAGATTGTAAGCTCTGTCGAGCAGGGACTGTCTCTTCATGTTCAAGTGTACAGCGCTGCGTAAGTCTAGTAGCACTATAGAAATGATAAGTAGTAGTAGTAGTCTTTGGGATTCCAGAATCTTGCTATTATTTGTGTTCCGGAATCTTGCTACTCTTTGGGACTCTGCACAGAAGCTTGCTACTCTTTGGGATTCCGGAATCTTGCTACCCTTTGTCCTTATCCCTTATTTGTCCTGTTTCTCTGTCCTAATTAGAGAGGTGTGGTAGCCGTGTTAGTCCACTCTCAAGGTTATCAATAGAAATCAAACAAAATAAAACATGGAAAAGAAAATAAGATGATACCTTTTTTACTGGACATAACTTAATACATTTCTTGATTAGCTTTCGAAGGTTGCCCTTCTTCGTCAGATCGGAAATAAGCAAATGTGCTAGCTGACAGTGTATATAAGTGAAAACTTCAAGCATTACTATGACAGTAAAATAGATACCATTGGAGATTCTACATGGAATGTTGCTACTATTGGACATTCTACATGGAATGTTGCTACTCTTGGAGATTCTACATGGAATGTTGCTATTCCACTAGCAACATTCCATGTAGAAGGCTGCGCAGGCTTCTGTTTCTGTGAGTCTGACGTCCTGCACGTACGTGCAGGACGTCAGACTCACAGAAGCAGAAGCCTGCGCGGCCACATTGGTGATCTACAAGGGCCGACTTCTACATGGAATGTTGCTAGTGGAATAGCAACATTCCATGTAGAATCTATAGAAATCAAACAAAATAAAACATGGAAAAGAAAATAAGATGATACCTTTTTTATTGGACATAACTTAATACATTTCTTGATTAGCTTTCGAAGGTTGCCCTTCTTCGTCAGATCGGAAATAAGCAAATGTGCTAGCTGACAGTGTATATAAGTGAAAACATTCAAGCATTACTATGACAGTCTGACAGGGTGGGAGGATGGGGGTGGATCGGAGGTATGCATGGGGACATCAAAGCATATCATTGATATTCTAACAGGGTGGGTGAGGGGAGGGTGATCAACAGAGACATACAGCTTTATGGTTTATAAAAGGGCTAAGAACCCCAGATCCTTGTTAAGTCCTTTCTGTTGGGTGTTAAAATATTCAATCATTCTGACTTCAAAGGTCTTACGTTCTTGTATGGTTTTAAAGTTACCTTTCAGTATTCTCACTGTGAAATCACTGGTACAGTGTCCTGGTTCTGTGAAGTGCTGTCCCACCGGGGTGGGGGCCCTACTGGCTGTATTGTTCATGTGATGTCTATGTAAATTGAATCTTGTCTTAAGCATCTGGCCTGTTTCTCCAATATAGCATCCTTCGTTACATTTTTTACACTGAATGATATATACCACATTGGAAGATGAGCAAGTGAAAGATCCCTTTATGTTGAATATCTTTCCTTTGTGGATAACTGTGGGGTCCTTTAAAATATTTTTGGCATAGTTTGCAACTGGATAAATTACAGGGACGTGTGCCCTTCTGTTCCTTTTCAGTCTGTGATGGAAGTTTACTTCTGATTAGCTTGTGTTTTAAGTTGGGTGGCTGTCGGAAGGCCAGTACTGGTGGGGATGGGAATATCTCTTTCAGTAATTCATCCTCCTGGAGTAAAGATGCAATTGGTATAATACAGAGAGTATAGGTGAACTAGAAGAAATACACAGTAGGCATAGGGAGAAAACATTCTGGATTTTAAGTAAGTGGTGATATATTACAGTTCCTATTCTGGGGTCATTGTGGTATGCCTTGTTGAAGAGATAGGTCTTCAGTGATTTACGAAAGTTGTTTAGATGGTGAATTATTTTCACAATCTAAACATTTTTTTAATTAGCTTTCGAAGGTAACCAGATCAGTTTGTGAGGTATGTTCCTACATGTGGAAAATTTACTTTTAGAACATTATGTGGGTGTATATGCAGGTGCAAGCACATGTGCTACTCCTGGGAAAAGTCTTTGCCCCCCCCCCCCCCCCAAATAAATAAATAAATAAAGGCAAAACTCTGTGACTAGAGCACAACTGAATTTTGTTTTTGATTCTCTGCCTAGTTTTGGCCAAAAGTGATTTTGGTGGAAGCTGAACATTTTTGCTTGGTCCTGTCTCCCTCCCTACCCCCCTGCATCCAAAAAGACTTGCCTTTCACCGCTACCTACCTGTGGATGCCCCCTTTGGGGCATTTGAGAGTAACACGGGCCAGAGCCAGAGATTGTAAAGTAGTCTGGAACTGGTGGGGGGGGACTTCTCTTTGTATTTTTTTCATAACGTGATTACAAGTAATCATGGGCGTAGATTGGGGGGGCGAGGGGGGGCAGAGAGAGCCGGTCGGAGGAGTGGAAGCGGCAAAGGGGAGCGGGAACGAGGCTGCCTGTGAGAATGAATGGCAGCGCTGACGGCGACGGACAAAAATGCTGCAGGGAGTCAGGGACCGAGGCAGCGCCGGCGAGGAAGAGCGAGGCAGCATGCTGGCTGGTGGCAGGGAGACAGTCACAGGAGCACTGTTGAGGTGATGGGGTAATGCTAGGTAGAGGTGAGCGAGAGAGGTGGGGAATGTTGGTGGGGGGAGATGCATGGGGGAGAGAGAGGGAGAAATAATACTGGATGTGGAGGAGGAGGGAGGGACAGCAAGAGAAAAGGGGAAATGTTGGAACATGGAAGTGGGAGGGAGGGAGACAGAGAGAGATGCTGTATGGGGATGGGAGAGATGCTAAAAGAGGAAGGAAGAGAACGAAAGAGATAGATGTTGGGCCCAGGGTGCAAGGAAGGGAGATACTGAGAGTGATGTGGGCATTGGGAGAGAAGAAGGAGGGAAGAGAGGTTGTACATGGGGATGGATGAGAGGGAGGGATAGATATACACTAGAGGGGAAAGAGAAAAAGAGGGAGATTGTGTATCCAGGGACAGAAGGGAGTGAGGGAGAAATGCTGGACAATTGGAGGGAGGGAAGAGAGAGAGGAAGAAATGCTGGACCACAGGGAAGGGGGGGCTGGAAGATGCTGGGGTGTGGGTGTGTGTGTGGAAGGGACAGGGAGATATTAGGCTACAAGGGGAGAAAGGGAGCAGGCGTGCTGGGCTAGAAGGTTGGAGGGAGGAAGATGCTGCAAATGGTGGAACTATTTGGGAGAGGCCAAAGGGGAGGTGGGAAGGAAACAAATGAGAGGATGATAGTGATGGGGGGGGGGGGGGGGGCAGAAATGTGGTAAGGGACAGTTGATTAAAGATGAAAGGAAATGAAAGGTTGGAGGAAGGACTGAGAAGAGGAATGGGGCAGCTAGTGGGTGAGAGAAGGAAATGGAATTTGATAGCTGAAAACTAAAAAGGAGAAGGATGAGGACGAGGGTGAAATTTAAGTGAACAGAGAGGCAGCAAAGAAAAAAAAACAGAGGAAACAGCTAAAAAAGAAATAATGTGTCAAAGGTAGGTGTAGTGAAGGAATGGAATAAGACAGGAGAGAAGAGAAAAGACAAATGGACAGCAAGCAGTTGAAGGAGAATTAGCAGAAAGACAGGAAAAGAGGAAACTGGAACCAGCATGATTGAACAGTAAAATGTCCAGACAACAAAGGTACAAAAAAGTATTTTATTTTGAATCTATTAAATGGAATATCAAATGGAAAGAAGACACTGCATAAAACAGAAGACACTGGGACCAAAGCGAATAGAAAAACTAAATGATCAGACAACAAAGGTAGAAAAAAGTATTTTATTCAGAATTTATTAATTGGAATATGTCAGCTTTCTGTGAAATTTTGCATGTAAGTTTCAATTTTTCTGGTATTGCTGCATGCTGAGTCTGACATCGAGTTAACTTTCCAGTTCAGTATTTTGCCTTCATATTTTTTGCTTTCTAGTTCCTTGTGTCATGTCTGTTGTGTCATGTGTTTTTCACGAGGTAGTGTATTGGTGTTTTAGAGCCTGGTGTAAATACAGTTCTGCCTTTTCACGCATAAGGTTGCAGCTCGTCCTGTCCTTGGAATTAGTGCTGTTATGGTTTAGTAAGGTTATGAGTGTGTTTTTGCACAAGTTTGTGTATAGTGTGTTGCAGTGGAGAGATTGTGTGTTGGCTTTACTGAGGTGGCACCAAAACATCAGAAAGGGTGTAGAGCCTAAATCATGACACACTACCTCTTGAAGGATCTACATATAGAGCTTATGCATTTCTAAGGTCAACACTGGCATGGTATGGGAAAGGGGGTGGGGAAATACTACTGGAGTGGAAGAGGGAGTGCTGGGTAAGGAGGAAAGAAGGAAGGAAAGGAGAAAGAGCTGGCTTGATATCTCATACATATTCATTATGGTTATTCCCAAAAAAAGCCAGCTTTTTTTCCCTTCCTTCCTTCCTCCATATTAGCATATTCATTTGCATATGTATATATGCAAATGAATATGCTAATATGCTCCGCCCCCATCCTTTGCCCCCCCAAATGAAACAGTCAAACTACGCCTATGCAAGTAATGCAATTATTATCTTGCCTAGTAGTTTATATGGTAAATAGAGTGTTCCAAATAAATTCCTGCTTTTTGTATCAAAAGCACTTAAGTCTGTAAATTTGGGATGATAAACTGTTTCAGAATTAGCCTCTCTGTGGAAATATTTTTATTTATAGCATTTACTCTTATTATTAAAAATAAGCTGCCCATTCGATCTTAACATTTAAGCCAGCAGGTTCAACTGACTTCAGCCGATAGATCCAGCGTTGTTCAAGTTGGAGCAGTTTTCTATCTGCCTTCCTACCACAGATGTGAGGGAGAAAGCTGTCCATTACCTAAAGTGTGAAATCTTCAAAGGAATGCTGTTGCTCTGCACAATGGGATAACAGAGATGCCCCTAATCGTTGATGAATAACACCGTGTCTATGTTCGTTCATTCGAACATTCAAGTTTCTGATGGTCTTGACCACATATAATTTGTGACATGGGCACTTCAACACATACATGACAGAAGAAGATGTACAATCCATATGTTTAGTGGAATGATAGATTTTGTTATCAACAGGGTTAGTGAAGGAGTCACCCTCCAAAGTATTAGAACAAGATGAAATTAGAATGTGGTAGGTTTAAAACAAATTGGAGAAAGTTTTTCTTTACTCAGCGTGTGGTTGGACTCTGGAACTCATTGCCGGAGAAGGTAGTGATGGCAGCTGGCCTTGCTGAGTTTAAAGGGGGTCTGGACAGATTCCTGAAGGAAAAGTCCATTGATTGTTATTAAATTTTGGGTTTTTGCCAGGTTCTTGGGGCCTGGACTGGCTGCTGTCGGAGACAGAGTGCTGGGCTTGATGGACCTTTGGTCTTTTCCCAGCGTGGCAGTGCTTATGTACTTATGTACAATGCCCACACGTAAAATGACCCACAGGGGACTGACCAACCAAAGCATTGAGGATGAAGGCAACAGTGAAGGGCTTAAGATCTCTTTTAAATGTGTACCTCTGGTAAACGCTATCATCAATTGTTGATCAGCAAAGACTGCATGAGATCTCATAATATGCCAATGTTTGTGTAATACGTTGGCCACCACATTCCCACCCTTCAAAAGATTAGGAATTGCAAAAAAGGTAAACTATTGCATGACCTTGGATGACAACTGTTATAATCCAACAGGGTGTTCCGGTCTGTGGATTTCTTCAGTTGAGGAGGCTGAAGACACAGCAGCACTAACATCAACTTCTTCCGCATGACATCCCTGCAACCCATTCTTCCTAACTGTGATCTCATACAGAGCACCCTTCCCTTTAATCAGCTGCTCATCATCCAGTGCATTGGGTCTACATAATGTAAACTTCCTCCCTCATCGGTAGGTAGGGCCGGGCCACCTTCCTGGGCTTAGCACACCACTCTCAGTCACCGCAAAGTAAACACCTCTCCAATGCCAGTTGAGGAAAAAATCCCTTTTATTGTAGTCCACATCCACAGTACATGAGCAAGTTTAGGTACACCCCCTCCCCCAGTCTCAAAACCCCAAAGAAACCGTCCCAGAACTTCAGGAGTCCTCTGTACCCCGTAGGCAACGGATAGGCTTCTCCTCTTTCCCTCCAAAATAAACACTTTTACCTCCAATGATTTCAGTAGCTTTAGTTCTCAGCAGTACCAGCTCAATTCTGCCTTTTCCCCCCAACCAGGAAACTCCAATCTTTGAGGTTCCCTGCCAGAACAGTGCTCCTCCCTCTTCACAGCAACAAACAACTCTGTGGCCTCCCACCCATTGCTCTTCTCTCTAGACCAAAGTCTTTTATCCGGACCCCTCCACCTCCATGTGTTCCTCCCCACCGGGTATAACAGCAGGTAGATCGGTCTCACTCACTTCCCATTCCATGGTCCTTTCTCTCCTCTCTCTCCCTTTCCTCTGCCCCTCTTCTCTTCAAAGCCTCAGGGAAAGCAGCCCTCTCCTCACAGGTGGCAGGAATTATGCACCGATTCTTAAGCCAGGGAAACTGATTCCCCTGGTTCATGCGCCCCCTCCTGGTCACTACTGCATCTCCATTCTCCTCACTGCTGATGCTGGTGCCAGCTCCTGGAATCCAATCTGGGTTTTGGGTCCCACCCCTTCCCCTGCTGGATTCTGGGTAGGGTAGTTCTGGCTCCCCCGGCTTAAAGAGGGGTTCCCGGGGTCCTGTCCTATTATAATAAACAGCTGCCAAAATAAACTTATTTTCTAACCCCCTCCCCAGTATTCAGCTGGCAGCACTTTTGCTGTCTGCCTGCAGAATTAAACCTAGATTTTCAATGCTGGGCCACTTCTGGCAACTAACATTGAATATCTGGTTTCATTTTTGATGGCAGCAACTTAACTAGGTAAGCCGATATTCAGCGCTAAACGGTTAACGGTTCAAGCTAGACCTGCTATTTATGTGACCTATTTTAACCGCTAAACATAGCCGGTTTGGCACTGAATATCCGCATCTAACTGGCTACGTTGCACGATATAGCCGGTTAGCAGTGGGAGATATACACCGCATCAAGTGCAAGCAACGGTACAAAAGGTTTTTCTCAATGAAAGAGTTAAAATTCAACTCATTTATTCATTCTACAAAACATTCAGGTCTTTTCATTCAAAATGCACAAGAAAAGGTGCAGAGAAGGGCGACGAAAATGATAAAGGGGATGGGACGACTTCCGTATTAGGAAAGGCTAAAGTGGCTAGGGCTCTTCAGCTTGGAGAAAAGGCGGCTGAGGGGAGATATGATAGAGGTCTATAAAATAATGAGTGGAGTTAACGGGTAGATGTGAAGCGTCTGTTCACGCTTTCCAAAAATACTAGGACTAGGGGGCATGCGATGAAACTACAATGTAGTAAATTTAAAACAAATCAGAGAAAAATTTTCTTCACTCAACGTGTAATTAAACTCTGGAATTCGTTGCCAGAGAATGTGGTAAAGGCGGTTAGCTTAGCGGAGTTTTAAAAAGGTTTGGACGGCTTCCTAACGGAAAAGTCCATAGACCGTTATTAAATGGACTTGTGGAAAATCCACTATTTCTGGGATAAGCAGTATAAAATGTTTTGTTCATTTTTGGGATCTTGCCAGGTATTTCTGACCTGGATTTGCCACTGTTGGAAACAGGATGCTGGGCTCGATGGACCTTTGGTGTTTCCCAGTATGGCAATACTTATGTACTTAGGTAAGGGGGCACCTATATGTGGGTACAGTAGGGTTTTGGTGACTTTGGGGGGGGGGGTCACAGTTTCTACCACAAGTGTGACAGGTAGAGGGAGATAGGGACCTGGGTCCCTCACTCCATAGTGCAGTGCACCGACCACTACACTACTCCAGGGACCTTCATGCTGCTCTAATAGACCTGGATATAACATCTGAGGCTGTCATAGAAGCTGGTAAGTCATATGTTTATTCGCATTTCTGGGGGGTGGAAGGGACAGATGATACTGGGGACTGAATCTCACAGGAGGAGTGAGAGCAAACCTAAGGGGGTGGAGGTTCAGGCTAGTTGGGGAGTGAGACTGCTAAGGGGGGAGGGGAGTTCAAGCTAGTTGGGGAGTGAGTGCTGGGGGGGGGGGGGGGGGGGGGGGGGAATCCAAGCCTGAATAAGGAGAAAGTCGAGGGGGTCGGGCCCGGGGCATAGAGGAGCTTTACTTTTTTGAAGGGGAACTCTGTCTCCCAAAATTAGAAATATAGGGGGTCTTTTACTAAAGATTAGCTTATTTGCAACAAGGCTCATAGGAATAAAATGGTCTCTACTGCAGATAACTTGAGCTAATCTTTATTAAAAGATCCCCATAGATAACAGAAATTTTAAAAGCTGCAGAATTTTCAGATGGTTTGGTAAAAAAACAAAAGATTTGCAAAGAATTCCCCAGGAATAGCATGTGTTTGCACATGCATATATACCCACACAATTTTCTAAATCATTTCCACATATAAAACATTTGCATGAACAGTAAAATAAAACTTGAGAGCATAGAATGGTCTTGCATTTACAGGTTCAGAGAAGTGTGGGAACTTGGGTGGAATTACAGGAGTCTATGAAACGCTTTGTGGGCTCATGATGGTCTTTACTGGTCATACGCATGGCTGATAACGAATTGCGGCTCGGGATGGGAGCCCTCTTCTTAAGAATTCCTAAGGATGGGTTCTGCGCCCTTTCTTCAGGCAGGTCCCAGACAACCCCAACAAAGAGCTGTCAATGAGATCGAATCCAGCCTGACGCAGATGCTTAACTATCAATAACTGATTCTTGCTGGTTCAGCATATCTATTTATCTATCTATTTCTCGCAAAACACACCACCTTCCCCCTTTCTTTTTCCAGTTCTACCTTCAAACTTGCCTTTAAGGTTGCCAGTTGCGCACTGCTGTCGCCTTGCCTTTCACGCTATCGCACAAGGAGGTTAGAGTGAGAACAGGAGATGATACAAGGCTATGGCCCATTATATGGGTCGGTCAGTAGGCGGAGATTGCCACCACACTGGTTCACCCAAAACAATAGCAAATACTATTGAAAACAATAGTAAAAGATTATTAGAAATAATGGACTGCCTATGCATGGTCCATCTATAAAAAATCAAAAGCTGCTGGATAGGCAGTGCCTTAAAAGGTGGAGGACGATTTTTTTTTCTTATTTGACAGCTCTTTAATTTATTTGAAAGTTTCCCATATCTAGGGTTACCATATGGCTCCAGAAAAAGGAGGACGGATTGAGCCAGCCGGGTTTACTTCCATTGCTTTCCATTGAAAGCAATGAAAGTAAAACCCGGCGGCCATATCTCTATATATAAAAGGCACCACCAACGTTCTATATATAAAAGGCACCACCAACGTTCTATGAAGCCTCCAGCCGGAAGTGTGAAGGGGGAGAGATATCCGGTTTCCCCATGAGTGTCTGCCCCGCCCTCGCTCTCTCTGTAACACAAACAGTGAAGGAAAAAACACAGCAAAGCACGATATCATATCGCTCTCCCTGTAACAGTGAAGGACTCAGAGGGGGGAGGGGACAGCAAAGCACGAAATCAAATCACTCTCTGTAACAGTGAAGGACTCAGAGGGGGGAGGGGAGAGAGGGCAGGGACACACACACACTCCCACATGCACACAGAAGAAAACCTTGCTAGCCCCCGTTTCATTTGCATCAGAAACGGGGCTTTTTTTTTTACTAGTATAGATATAAATATAATGAAAACTGAATATCACTAAAGTAGATTAAAAAGTTACTGTAGTTGGTGGAAACAGCACTAATAAAGGCTGTATTATGTGCTAATTTTTCTAAACTGTTCTATACAATACAGTAATACATGGCCAAATTTCAGTGAGGCTATCCTCCTGGGTACTGATGGGTTCATCTTAACTGTTGTAATCTGCCTTGGGAAGCTTGGTGTTATAAAGACTGGGAATAAAATTAAACTCTTCTGTCATTGGGGCACATGGAATCACATCTTCACCTCATCTCTTCTGTACAAATGGATTCTGTTTTGAGCATGGATTATTCTGTTTAGAGCGTGTTTCAGGGACAAAAAATAAATTTTCTTTCATTCAGATCTCTCATTTGTTTAAACATAACTAAACGGGCTATAAGCTCCTAATGGAGTCCATTGGTTTTCTTATATTTTGTCTTTATGATGACGTATACTGTGGCAAAACTGGAAATACAGTGGGACAGAATAACAGAATTCAGTAACATTAATTAACATTATAATTGTGTTCATATTTGGGGAATAACCGAGAAAATACTGTTGAAGAATGACTTGAAGAATAAATAAATAGCACTGAACTGGAAAATGTTGGCACATTTAGACTGACTCTGGAGTCTGGACTTCTGCTCTGTTCTCATTACTGAGTATCTCACTTTTAAATAGTAGTAATAATAAACAATATTAAGTGAAATTTTTATAATATACCACTACATTCCACAAAACAAAAGGAGCAAGTTCCCACAAACCATATTTCTCTTCTGATCTAGGCACAGGGAAAAAAAAAAAAGATTTTAAATGCTCCCAGAAGCTAGGGTATACCCATAACCAGCCCCTCCAAATGACACACTTATTATTTTTATAACAAATTACTACTCTATCTATGAAAAGTTATCCCGTTATTATACTTTCTCTGTATACATCCTATGCTGCTCAACCTGGCATGTTTGAAAATACAAGTGAGATTAAAATAAAATGCTACCAACAATAAAGAGCGACAACGTAGATACAAGCAAGTGTGTTTGCTTTATTTTGAGTGACACAGAACGACGGCTGCGCGGGAGAGAGGAAACAGAGACGGACCCAATAGGTGGTTCAACTTTTTGACGTCACGCCGTCTCCCGTTCTCAATCAAACCCAAGGAGGTTGAAGCGAGCCCAATTTCTTTGTAAAAACCAAGGAGGTTGAAGAAAAACTCCTTGATCAAACACCTTCTTGCTATCGCCCAACCTCTACCTGCCGGAAACAGGAAGCTACGTCAGAAGGGGGCGGGACTTGACAGGGGAATGCTGGAGGTGGCGGCGCGCGACTTGTATGAATCGCTGCCGAGGTCCTCAAAGACAAGTTGAAGGTAGGATATGGGGGGAGGGGGCGGCTTTGAGAGAGGGAGAGATATTGGACCGGGGGGGGGGGGGGGGGAATGGAAGAGATGCTGAACCCATGAGCTGCTGCATCTCTGTTGTCCATGTTTACTACTACTACTTAACATTTCTACTACTAGGGTTACGCAGCGCTGTACAAATTAACGAATAAGGACGGTCCCTGCTCAGAAGAGCTTACAATCTAATTGTTGATAGCATTTATTATTTAATGTCACATATTTTCAAACATGCCATATTGTGAAGCATAAGGATGTACAGAGAGGAAGTATAATAACGGAATAACTTTTGATAGGTAGCGTAGTAATTTGTTATAAATCGTAATCAGTGTGTCAATTTGGAGGGGCTGGTTATAGGGACTCCCTAGCAAAGGAGACATTTGTTTCAACTGGTAAAGCACCTCTAAAACAAACATCATGTTATGAGAATCAGGTGCTCAACATAAGAGTTTCTATTTATTTAGTGCCCTGTTTAGGCGTGTTGACGTGTTTAGCGTGCATTAACCATTTACACACCTACCAATATCCTTATAGGCAGGGGTGTAGCAACGTTGGTCTACTGGGACATGGGCCCCCCCAGATTTGGCCCTGGCCCTCCTCGCTGCCGAACCCTTCGACCCACCTCCTTCCCACCGCCGCCAACCCTCCCCCGCCATCAGGTACCTGTGTTGGCGGGGATCCCCAACCCCTGCCAGCTGAAGTCCTCTTTAGCGCCGGTATCCGGGCTAGCGCGTTGCTGCAGCTGATCTGGATGGAAGGATTCTGCTTCTGTGTGAGTCGTCCAGACGTCATGCACGTTCCTATGTGCATGTAGGAACGTGCAGGACATCAGGACGACTCGCACAGAAGCAGAATCCTTCCATCCAGATCAGCTTCAGCAATGCGCCGGCCCGGAGACCGGCGCTGAGGAGGACTTCGGCTGGCGGGGTTTTGGGACCCACTCCAGCACAGCTACCTGGCGGCGGTGGCAGGGGAGAGATGGCGGTGGTGGGAATGGGGAGGGTCAAAAGTGGCGGGGGAGGTCGGCGCCGCCGGGGGGGGGGGGGGGGGGGGGCTAAAATGGGCTCTGGACCCTCCTCCCGCCGAAGTCTGGCTACGCCCCTGCTTATAGGCACCTACACAGTGCGCGTGTGCTAATTGTAGGTGCATTAAAAATGCTGACATGCCTTAGTAAACAGGGAAATTAGTTATTTATGACATTTACTAGCCGTTGAGCCCGTAAAAACGGGCTGGTATTGGGGTTTTCCTTCCTTCCCCCTCCCTCCCTCCCTCCCCGTGAGGTCGCTACCGTTCCCCCCCCCCCCCCCCGGAATCGCCGCCATCTCTCCCTCCACCCGGCCCGGGCCCTCTCTCTCTCTCTCTGCTACTAAACTTACACATCCATTCGCCGGTACGCAGCACGCACATCAGCTGAGCTGCCGTCGGCCCTTCCTTCTCTGCCTGTGTCCCGCCCTCCTGTGACGTAACGTCAGCGAGGGCGGGACACAGGCAGGGAAGGAAGGCCGACGGCAGCTCAGCTGATGTGCGTGCTGCGTTCCGGCGAATGGATGTGTAAGTTTAGTAGCGGAGAGAGGGCCCGGGCCGGGTGTGTGTGTGTGTGTGTGGGGGGGGGGGGGGGGTGGTAACGGTAGCGGCGACCTCGGGTGGGTGGGCGGGTGGGGGGGAGCGGTATCAACCTCGGCGGCGCAGTTTCCCTCTCTGTCCCGCCCTCGTCATCACGTATTGATGCAGGGGCGGGACAGAGAGGGAAGTCTCTACTGCGCATTTGCGAGTGAGTCGGTCACTCGCCGTTTATATGTTTGATATCCCACATCAAACATGAATTAGGTTGAAACCTGGGAGCATTTAAAATATGTTTTCCTGTGCCTAGATCAAAAGAGAAAGATGGTTTGTGGGAACTTTCACCTTTTGTTTTGTGGAATGCAGTGGTATATTATAAAAATGCACTTAATATTGTTTATTACTATTATTTATAAGAGAGATATTGAATAATGAGTTGGAGAAACTGAATGAATTCTCTACAAACCTGGAGGATGTAATGGGGCAGTTCTACAAACTGAAGAGTAGCAAATCTCCTGGACCGGATGGTATTCATCTCAGAGTACTGATAGAACTGAAAAATGAACTTGCGAAGCTATTGTTAGTAATATGTAATTTACCCTTAAAATCGAGCGTGGTACCGGAAGATTGGAGGGTGGACAATGTAACGCCGATTTAAAAAAAAAAGGTTCCAGGGGAGATCCTGGAAATTATAGACCGGTGAGTCTGACGTCGGTGCCGGGCAAAATGGTAGAGACTATTATAAAGAACAAAATTACAGAACATATTCAAAAGCATGGATTAATGAGACAAAGCCAACATAGATTTAGTGAAGGGAAATCTTGCCTCACCAGTCTACTATATTTCTTTGAAGGGGTGAACAAACATGTGGACAAAGGTGAGCCAGTTGATATTGTGTATCTGGATTTTCAGAAGGCGTTTGACAAAGTACCTCATGAAAGACGCCAGAGAGAGTCATGGGATAGGAGGTAGTGTTCTATTGTGGATTAAAAACTGGTTGACTGGCTCTATGTTGAAATTAATATTAGATTGAGTATGAGTTATTACTAGATATGAGATGTCTATTTTCACTCTGTATACATGTTTTGTTTTGTGCGGTGTGATAGATTTATGATTCCTCCTGATGAAGGAAGAGCGAAATGCGGTCTCGCATTGAGGAACAGAGGACGGTACTGAGCGTATGAATGATAATCAGCTGAATTGATTCATTGTTCACATACTGCTTCGATAGTGTCAGGTTCTCAGGTTCAGAGCCCACAGGGCCGGGCTCTGGAGCAAACGTGAGCCCTTGGGCTGCTGACGAGGAGCGACAGCAGCAGGCAAAACCCACCAACCAACGCTGGGCAAGCACACCGGCACCTGGCAGGGACTGCAGGCACCGCCCAGCGAGCCGGAACACACGGACTGGAATCCCCCAGACTGGAACACTGGACTGGAATCCCTCAGACTGGAATCTCCCGGACTGGAGGACACTGGACTGGTCCGTACAGCTTCACCTGCACTTAGCCACTGCCCCCCCAAGGGTGAGTGGCCGGCAGGACTTACCGGATACCGGATAACACAGGGACCAGGATACTTGAACAAGCTTGCAACAGAAGTGTTCCTAAAACCTAAACTAAGTGTTCCTAACAGAAACTAACAGACCTAAGGACTAAACTAACAGCAGCGCTACTAAGCACTACACCCACAGCAGTGCTACTGAGCACTACACAAACTGAAGGACTTCCAAAGCCCTATACTAACAGGAGTGCTCCTAAGCACTACTAGGGTAAGCAGCGGAGCCGCAGGGAACCTAAACACGCAAGCTAACAAAGGGACTTCCAAGCACCAAACTTCATCAGTGCTCTACAATCTTAAACTAACTACGGTGCTCCTAAGCACCAAACTACCAGCAGAGCTCCTAGCACTAAAAGGGAAGACAGGGGAGCCAAAAGGGAAAAAACAGGGAAGCTAAACACAGAAGTCAGAAGTGCTTCCAAAGCACCAAACCCAGATGTGCTTCTAAAGCACCAAACACAGAACTGCTTCTAAAGCACCAAGCACAGAAGAGCTTCCAAAGCCCCAAACATAGAAGTGCTTCTAAAGCACCGAACATAGAAGTGCTTCTAAAGCACCAAAAGGGAAAGCAGGGGAGCTACAAGGGAAAAGCAGGAAAGCTAAACACAAAAATCAAAAGTGCACACTGCACTAACACTGACCTGGCCCTATAGCAAGCGCAAATGCAAACGTTGCAAAGGCCCTGAAGGGAAGAACACCACTTCCTTATCAAGGCCCTGCCTGATGATGTCACCACTACCAGACACAGGCAGGCAGCGTACTGAAACAGAGCTAGAGCTAACTCAGGCTTAACTCCCACAGCTGCAGTATAGCAGAGCAATTAGAGCCACGCTGGAAGCAACCAGCACACAGAGGCAGCTAGCTCAGGTAACACACACAGCTGCAGTATAGTAAAACAAGTAGACTCACGCTGGGAGCAGCCAGCCCTCAGACACAGAGCCAGCTCTAGCAACACAGAAAGAAGAAACAGAAGCCAGCACAGAAGCTGACCACCAGAATAAGGTAAGTCTGAGAGAGGTCACGGCCACAATCGTAACAGATAGCCTTCCTTGAACAGAACAGGGCTTCACACTTGGGAAAGCGTTGTGCGTTTTGATGCATTTTTATGCGACCTGGAACAGTGGACTATGAAAAACAGAGGCTTTTTAATGAAGCACTACTGAGTAAAGTTTGCTGTATTACGTGAAGAGACATTCCACGTGTATATTGGACTATTATGATCATATAGCACTTTTCTGTTCAGTTTGATGGTAATCTAACTGCTATTGTAAATTTTTAGTAGAAAGATACCAGGTATGAATGCTGTTGTGTGAGTAGATGTGAGTTTCGAAGTATTAGTCTAGTTTGTTTATGGACACATGATATTTAATACATTACATTTATATAGTCATGAACTTGGAGTTCATACTTTGTATTGTTTTTGAATATTTTTACTGCTGTAATTGTCTATTGCTCATGTTTGATCTATTCTTACTGTACACCGCCTTGAGTGAATTCCTTCAAAAAGGCGGTAAATAAATCCTAATAAATAAAAATAAATTTAATCCTATTACAATTGAGGATGTTCAATCTTTACTACATAAACGTTCAGTTTGTCACTCTGTGCTGGATGTTTGTCCTTCATTCTTATCTAATCCTCCAGCTTTTGTTATTTCATGGCATGTTTTATTTTTTTAAATAATCTTTTAGACTTAAGGCAGTTTAGCTTTAGAAATGAGTCAGAAAGTGCTTACTCCTATACGAAAATATAAATGTTTAGACGTGCTGCTTCCTTCTAATTTTAGACCTATAGTAGGTATTCGTTTGCGTACTAAATTACTGGAGACATTTATTAGTAGGCAACTGTCTCATATAGAAAAATTCTCGTGTCTTCACTATTCACAATTTGGATTTAGACACAACACAGTATAGAAACCTTGTTATTGACGTTGACTCAGTGCCGTAGCGAGGGCTGCTGACACCCGGGGCGGGTCGCCGCTGCGCACCCCCCCCCCCTTCGGAGCAAGAGCCTCCCCCCCGGAGCACATTCTTACCTGCGGGAGGGCCGATCCGCCCCGAGTACACATCGCTCGGAGCTGCGTCAGCCCCGCTAGTTCCCTGCTCTCTCTGCCCCGGAACAGGAAGTAACCTGTTCCGGGGCAGAGGGAGCGGGGAACCAGCAGGGCCGACACCCCCCGAGCGCGTGCACCCGGGGTGGACCGCCCCTCCCGCCTCCCCCTTCCTACACCACTGCATTGACTTTGACTACTGAAATCAAAAATTATTTTGTGTGGGAAAACAGATTCTTTTGCTCCAAAACGACTTGTCAGCTGCATTTGATTCAGTGCATCATGATTTACTGTTAAGTAGACTGACCGCCTCATAATCGAAAGAGAAAAACGCCTATATTTCGACCCAAATCGGGTGATGGGCGTTTTTCTCACAAAGGCGCCCAAATCGGTATAATCGAAAGCCAATTTTGGGCGTCTTCTACTGCACTCCGTCGCGGGAACGAATAAAGTTGACGGGGGCGTGTCTGAGGCGTGGTGAAGGCGAGACTGGGGCGTGGTTATCGGCTGAGGAGAGATGGGTGTCTTCAGCTGATAATCGGGAAAACAAAAGCGTTTTTACCGCGATTTTGGGTCACTTTTTTGGACCTTTTTTTTTCACGAACAAGTCCCAAAAAAGTGCCCCAACTGCCCAGATGACCACTGGAGGGAATCGGGGATGACCTCCCTGGACTCCCCCAGTGGTCACTAACCTCCTCCCACCAAAAAAACCCCCCATTTTAAAAACTTTTTTTTGCAGTCTCTTATGCCAGCCTCAAATGCCGTACCCAGCTCCATGACAGCAGAATGTGTTCTATCCTCTGACAGCCTTTCCCTGGTTCTGATTTGGCTCTCGGGTGAGTTTGACACCTTTTCTGTTATGCACACTGCGGAATCACATCAGCAATGCATTGTGGTGGGTGTAGGGTATTGGGCTCCGTGATTCCACTAGCTTGTGGCAAATGCACACGATGTTGGTAGTTGGTAGGCTCTACTCCCATGGTGTTTTTCCCCCTGCTAACTAGGTCAGAGTGTGCCCTGTTTTGTTTCCGGTAGTCCATGAGGTAGTGGCCATTTTTGTAAGCCAGTTTTAGATCCCTTTCATGTGTTGGCCACATTAGAGAACTTAGTTATTACCTTGAATGTGGCTGAAAGAGGGCATTGTACAGCGTTCTGCCAGCTCTGACCTACTGCTAATCTCAGTACCAGGGAGACTCGTTGCCAGTGGGGCACAACCTCTGATCTGCAGTTAACTGTGAGTAAACGTGCTTATTCCAAGAAAGGACGTTTTCGGAGCGATTAGTCTTCAGGTGTCAACTGGTGTACCAAGGTTATACAGCAGCAACAAGTCCTAGAGGCCTGAGTGTATGCAGGTCCCTGGAGCACTTTTAGTTGGTACCGCACTGCACTTCAGGCAGGTGGGCCCAGACCCATCCCCCTCCTACCTGTAACACTTGTGCTGGTAAATGGGAGCCCTCCAAAACCCACTGTACCCACATGTAGGTGCCCCCCTTCACATTTAAGTGCTATGGTAATGGTGTAGAGTTGTGGGCAGTGGGTTTTGGGGGGGATTTGGGTGTTTCAGCACCCAAGGGAAGGGAGCTATGCACCTGGGAGGTAATTTAATGTTTATTTCTATTTTTTTTACAATTGTCCCCTAGGGTGCCCAGTTGGTGTCCTGGCATGTGAGGGGGACCAGTGCACTACGAATCCTGGCCCCTCCCACGACCCAAAGCCTTGGATTTGTTCGTTTTTGAGCTGGGCCGCTTCGGTTTCGATTATCACTGAAAAACGAAAATGCCCAGCTCAAAAAACGCCCACATCCAATGCATTTGCCTGGCACAAACTGTATTTTCGAAACTAAAGATAGACGTCCATCTTTTTCCAAAATATGGTTCGGTCCGCCCCGTCACGGACCCGTTCTCGGAGATAAACGCCCATGGAGATAGGCGTTTGCGTTCGATTATGCCTCTCTGAGTGAGATTGGCATGATTAGTTCAGTTTTGAATGGATTTAAGAATTTTCTGCTTAATAGGACTTATTGTGTTGAAAGGGTGGCAAATGTTCTCACAGCTGGTACTTGTAGTCTCTTGGGGCTCTCCACTATTGCCCATGCTGTTCAATCTCTTTGTGAGCTACTTGGGGCCCATTTCATTGATAGATGGTGAGCGCTTGTTTTCTTATGCTGATGATATTCTGATGCTAATCCCAGTATGTCCCACCTCAGAAGATACTTTTGCCAAAATATCCTGCTGCAGGATAAAATTCAAAATTGGACTACTGATAATATGCTGACGTTGAATCATAACTGGTAAAACCCAAGTCCTTTGGTTTTGGAATCTGTCAGTACCAGTTTCCTCAATGATATCATTGCCTAGTGGTAAATCTTTATATGTTGATAGGTCCAGGGTTCTTTTGAATTATTTTAGATTGTCCCTTTACTTTCGAATCTCAAATCAATAAGATATGGAAGATAAACCCCTTTTTATCATATGAGACATCTATGATTGGTAAGATTATATTTTCATGAATCACATTTTGCTCTTTTGGTCCAGTTGTTGGTGTTTTCCCATTTAGACTATTGTAATTCTTTGTATATAGGGTTAAGCTCTAGATTGTTATACAGATTACAATCGATACAGAATACAGTGGTGTGATTTTTTTTTTGTCTTAAGAAATATGACATTGTCTCTGAATATCTTCAGAGACTTCATTGGCTTCCTCTAAAAGCTCACATTGCTTTTAAAGTTATTTGCCTGATTTTTCATATATTGTAAGGAAATTCTTCAGAATCATTAATTAAGTTTTTTTCATACTCTTTTTCATTTATTTATTTATTATTTAGTTTCATCAAACATTTCAAGAAAACATCTTAGTAGGAAAAGCAACATTAAAAAAAAAAATTAAACATATATCATTAAAGATTAACAATCTATTAAGAAGTTATTAATACTCAAGTCCATAAATTGGAAATCCAAGATTCAGGAATACAAGGAGAATCAAAAAACAAATTCAGGAAATTAAATTAAATTACTGCAAATTCTGTTGAGGTGTATTACTTATTCCTTTAGCGTTTATCCTTTTTTACCGAAGTTATAAGAGCTGATGCATGCGCGGGCTCTGTAAACACATATTTCTTCCCATCAAGTCTTACTATACATTTGCAGGGGCACCTTAGAAAAAAGGTGCCCCCCAAATGTATTATTTCAGACTTAAGGAGCAAGAATTGTTTCTTCCGTCTCCTTGTCTCCTTAAAGACATCAGGAAATAATAATATCTTATAACCCAAAAAGGGTTTTTCTCTGTTACGAAAGAAAAGACGGAAGATCCAATTTTTATCCGGTAACAACACAACGGTAGCAACCAAGTTTTTTTCATACTCTTTCTATTTTTCTACTTGGGTTCAAGATAATATTTCCTGTACTAATAGGTTTACGCTATAGGTGTCAATTTTATTCTCTTTTCTTTGCAGGCTTTTGTTTTTCTAAAATATAAGATTGGAATTGAATTATGTGTGGTTGCAAAGGAAACTGTAAACTTGTTTGATACATTTTAATGTATTTATTGTACGCATGTTTTAAATTTTGTTATTTAATTAATTGATTGTAAACCTCCTTGAATCTCAAGTTGGGATCTGTGTGGTGGTTAAGTTCTGGATTAAATTAGATACTAAACATAAAGCAAAAGCAACAATTTGGTGGGTCAAAGAAAAACAATGTACTCAAATTCCCTAGTCTAGAACCGGGTCTGAATCCAATAAAAAAAGAGTCTTGGGTGAGACCTGAAGATTGTAGTCCACAGAGAATTCCCAGCCTACCTGAAAGAATGTAAGCTATTCTGTCAAGAAGGTTGGGCAAAAACTGCACCATATCACTGTGCAAAGTAGGTAGAAGGTATTGTAAATAGCTCATGGCTATAATTGCTGTATAAGGGACTTTCATCAGTTATTGCATCAAGGGGTGTCATACCACCTTCTACCTGGGGCGAAGGAGAGTTAAATATCAAATGCTTTACCCTTGTTCCTTATTGGCTAATGCAGTGGTTCCCAGACCTGATCCTGGAGGCACCCCAGCGTGTCAGGTTTTCAGTATATCCACAATGAATATTCATCAGATAGATTTACATACAGTGGTGCCAGTGCATGCAAATCTCTCATGAATATTCATTGTGGGTATCCTGAAACCCTGACTGGCTGGGGTGCCTCCAGGACTAGGTTTGGGAACCACTGGACTAATGCAATGAAGACTTGGTGATTTCTTTATTTCTTTTTGAATGTTTATAAAATTGTTGAGTAGATAAGTAAAACAATCAATTTTGAAGTATTTTGAATTGTTTTTAAGCAGCAGCATGGGAAAAATATCCAAGGGTGCTTTTTTTTTTTTTGCAAGCACTCCAGTTAGTGCTAATCTGCAACAGAAACTTCCCAAAATTTTCCCATTCAGTCTAATATAAACTTACTCCGGTTTGGCACCCCAGTGATAAGTGCATATTTGGGTTAAGTGCAATGCCTTGATCAGCTCTTTTAACAGCATCACTTATTTATTTATTTAATGCATTTGTATCCCGCACTTTCCTACTAAAAGCAGGTTCAATGCGGCTTACATAGGTTATACAGAATTTTGTTAGATAAGCTGCACACTCCCTCACTCATCCCGGCCCCATGAAGTTCTAATGCCATGCGAGCATTGCAGCGTCTCATCAGAAGCTGTGAGCCAGTGAAGGAGAGAGGTAGGAGTGCCCCTCATACTTCATGAAGCTGGGAGCCAGTGAAGGAGAGAGGTAGGAGTGCCCCTCATACTTCATGAAGCTGGGAGCCAGTGAAGGAGAGAGGTAGGAGTGCCCCTCATACTTCATGAAGCTGGGAGCCAGTGAAGGAGAGAGGTAGGAGTGCCCCTCATACTTCATGAAGCTGGGAGCCAGTGAAGGAGAGAGGTAGGAGTGCCCCTCATACTTCATGAAGCTGGGAGCCAGTGAAGGAGAGAGGTAGGAGTGCCCCTCATACTTCATGAAGCTGGGAGCCAGTGAAGGAGAGAGGTAGGAGTGCCCCTCATACTTCATGAAGCTGTGAGCCAGTGAAGGAGAGAGGTAGGAGTGCCCCTCATACTTCATGAAGCTGTGAGCCAGTGAAGGAGAGAGGTAGGAGTGCCCCTCATACTTCATGAAGCTGTGAGCCAGTGAAGGAGAGAGGTAGGAGTGCCCCTCATACTTCATGAAGCTGTGAGCCAGTGAAGGAGAGAGGTAGGAGTGCCCCTCATACTTCATGAAGCTGTGAGCCAGTGAAGGAGAGAGGTAGGAGTGCCCCTCATACTTCATGAAGCTGTGAGCCAGTGAAGGAGAGAGGTAGGAGTGCCCCTCATACTTCATGAAGCTGTGAGCCAGTGAAGGAGAGAGGTAGGAGTGCCCCTCATACTTCATGAAGCTGTGAGCCAGTGAAGGAGAGAGGTAGGAGTGCCCCTCATACTTCATGAAGCTGGGAGCCAGTGAAGGAGAGAGGTAGGAGTGCCCCTCATACTTCATGAAGCTGTGAGCCAGTGAAGGAGAGAGGTAGGAGTGCCCCTCATACTTCATGAAGCTGTGAGCCAGTGAAGGAGAGAGGTAGGAGTGCCCCTCATACTTCATGAAGCTGTGAGCCAGTGAAGGAGAGAGGTAGGAGTGCCCCTCATACTTCATGAAGCTGGGAGCCAGTGAAGGAGAGAGGTAGGAGTGCCCCTCATACTTCATGAAGCTGTGAGCCAGTGAAGGAGAGAGGTAGGAGTGCCCCTCATACTTCATGAAGCTGTGAGCCAGTGAAGGAGAGAGGTAGGAGTGCCCCTCATACTTCATGAAGCTGGGAGCCAGTGAAGGAGAGAGGTAGGAGTGCCCCTCATACTTCATGAAGCTGTGAGCCAGTGAAGGAGAGAGGTAGGAGTGCCCCTCATACTTCATGAAGCTGGGAGCCAGTGAAGGAGAGAGGTAGGAGTGCCCCTCATACTTCATGAAGCTGTGAGCCAGTGAAGGAGAGAGGTAGGAGTGCCCCTCATACTTCATGAAGCTGTGAGCCAGTGAAGGAGAGAGGTAGGAGTGCCCCTCATACTTCATGAAGCTGTGAGCCAGTGAAGGAGAGAGGTAGGAGTGCCCCTCATACTTCATGAAGCTGTGAGCCAGTGAAGGAGAGAGGTAGGAGTGCCCCTCATACTTCATGAAGCTGTGAGCCAGTGAAGGAGAGAGGTAGGAGTGCCCCTCATACTTCATGAAGCTGTGAGCCAGTGAAGGAGAGAGGTAGGAGTGCCCCTCATACTTCATGAAGCTGTGAGCCAGTGAAGGAGAGAGGTAGGAGTGCCCCTCATACTTCATGAAGCTGTGAGCCAGTGAAGGAGAGAGGTAGGAGTGCCCCTCATACTTCATGAAGCTGTGAGCCAGTGAAGGAGAGAGGTAGGAGTGCCCCTCATACTTCATGAAGCTGTGAGCCAGTGAAGGAGAGAGGTAGGAGTGCCCCTCATACTTCATGAAGCTGTGAGCCAGTGAAGGAGAGAGGTAGGAGTGCCCCTCATACTTCATGAAGCTGTGAGCCAGTGAAGGAGAGAGGTAGGAGTGCCCCTCATACTTCATGAAGCTGTGAGCCAGTGAAGGAGAGAGGTAGGAGTGCCCCTCATACTTCATGAAGCTGGGAGCCAGTGAAGGAGAGAGGTAGGAGTGCCCCTCATACTTCATGAAGCTGGGAGCCAGTGAAGGAGAGAAGTAGGAGTGCCCCTCATATTTCATGAAGCTGGGAGCCAGTGAGGTCAGAGGGGCAGTCCTGTTTCTCTCCTCTTTCTCCTTCATTGGCTTACAGCTTGTGATATACAGCTGCATGGGTCACGTGGCTGGGAGTGAACAAGGAGGTTGAAGAAAACAGGAGATGGGATGTCGTAAAAAAGTTGAAGCCAGTTAGGTTTGTCTGTGTTTCCCCTTCCCCGCTCAGCCATCATCTAGTGCACCCAAAACAAAACAAGCAAACCTATGAGCTGCTGCATCCTCATTATTCTTTATTGTTGGCAACATTTTTATTTAATCTCACATATTTTCAAGGCTTGGCCCTGACAGGCACGAAAGAGGAGCGGGACTTGGATGTGATCGTATGTGATGATCTTAAGGTGGCCAGACAGGTGGAAAGTCAATGGCAAAAGCTAGAAGGATGCTTGATCGCATAGGGAGAGGAATGGCCAGTAGGAAAAAGGAGGTGGTGATACACCTGTATAAGACTCGAGAGAGTACAGTTCTGGAGACTGCACCTTCAAAAAGATATAAATAGGATGGAGTCAATCTAGAGGACGTCTACTAAAATAGTCAGTGGTCTTCATCATAAAGTGTATGGGGACAGATTTAAAGATCTCAATATGTGGAAGAAAGGCAGGAGAGGAGAGCTATGATAAAGACATTTAAATACCTACATGGCACCAATGCACAGGAAGCGAGTCTCAATTGAAAGGAAGCTCTGGAATGAGGGGGGCATAGGATGAAGGTGAAAGGGGATAGACTCAGAAGTAACGGAAAGGATAGTGAATTAATGGAATGGCTTCCCAGTGGAGGTGGTGGAGATGAAAACTGTATCTGAATTCAAGAAAGCTTGGGACAGCTATGAAGAAAGACTAAGGAGGCTAGGGCTATTCAGCTTAGCGAAGAGACGGCTGAGGGGAGACATGACAGAGGTATATAAAATAATGAGTGGAGTGGAACAGGTGGATGTGAAGCGTCTGTTCATGCTTTCCAAAAATACTAGGACTAGGGGGCATGCGATGAAACTACAGTGTAGTAAATTTAAAACAAATCGGAGAAAGATTTTCTTCACCCAACGTATAATTAAACTCTGGAATTCGTTGCCAGAGAACGTGGTGAAGGCGGTTAGCATAGCAGAGTTTAAAAAGGGGTTAGACGGTTTCCTAAAGGACAAGTCCATAAACCGCTACTAAATGGACTTGGGAAAAATCTACAATTCCAGGAATAACATGTATAGAATGTGTGTACATTTGGGAAGCTTGCCAGGTGCCCTTGGCCTGGATTGGCCGCTGTCGTGGACAAGATGCTGGGCTCGATGGACCCTTGGTCTTTTCCCAGTATGGCATTACTTATGTACTTATGTAAGTACATAGGATCTGTAAGGGAGTGAAAGGGAGAGTAGATGGCATGGATGGGCAGAGTGGATAGGCCATATGGTCTTCATTTGCCTACATTTTTCTCTTTCTATGAAGTAGATTCTTAGAACCATTACAACTCTTATCACTACTAGTTTTATCATCTTAGATTAAAACCAAAAAACAACTAATCCCCCCCCTTGCTTCCTCCAATTCCCAGCAGGCACCCTCGAGTTACTAGGTCTGATGGTCTAGTGGCATGGGGGCAAGAGCAAACCTCACTTGCTCCTGATTGAAAATCGTGAGACAGAAAATGGCTGTCTCGACCTATAGCAGTAGTTTTACAAGTCCTATCACTAACAGTTTTATAATCTTAGGTTGACTTCAGTCAATCCAAAACACAACAGTTTGGATCTTTGCACAAATATACTGATCATGTTCCTGCCCCCCACCCCCACTTCTCTTCCAATATTACTGGTTACCTTTCATTTATTAGATTCTTACACTTCTGGAGTGCAGAATCTTGTACGTAACGCCTTCTTACCGTCTTTCCTCTATTGTTCCTTATGCTCCACCCAAACTGTTGCATTCTCTTAATGACCACCATCTGCACATCCCCCGGTATGACGTGCAAGACTAGAGACAACAAGGAACAGAGCATTCTTTTGTACTGCGTCAGCCCTTTGGAATTCATTACTTGACACACTTTCGCTTGGAGTTATCCAAAATTTCGTTCAGCTGTAAAAACATACCTATTTCAAAACGCTTTCCCAACTCTGGCCACAGGTGGTTGATGGTACAACTGTTGTGATTAAGAGTCTTATATTCTGTATGTGAGTATGCTTCAGTGTTATTTTAGTGCTATGTGGTTTGCCTGGTATTTTCTTTTCTGTTATTAATGGTATTCCTTTCCTCTCATTATTTTATATTGTACACTACCTTACCTTGCAATTTTCATGGAAGAGAGTATATCAAATATAATATACCATAATTTAAGCAGGTAGGAGCCTCTCTTGCCTGCTTAAATTACTTTGAATATCATTCCCTTTCTGTATAAAAAACAGAGGCAAGTGAAATATAAGGGAAAATAGGTTCAAAATGAAATCTATTCATCTACAGATCTCCCATTATATAGAACCTTGTCTTTGTTGGGAAATCAACACCTGTAGAAAGGTCAGAGTCTGGCTTTTAGAAAGGAAGTGGTTTCTTTTTATTATAGTTCTAAAATGAAATATTTTTTATTTTTCTTCACAGATTTCTGGATTTTGCAAAAATGGTTTTAAAGAAGAAGAAAGAAGTTCAAGTTGATGCTGTAGCCCTTGATGGTCCCATTCTTGAAGAACTTCTGTGTATGTTTGTTTGCCCTTAAGTTTTTTTTTTTTTTTTGTTCTGTCTAAAAGTTTGTTGAATGCAATATAACTTCTTTTTTGCCCAGCAGACCAGCCCAGAATGAATGGCTTATGCCCCTCAGCCAGCAGATGGAGACTTAGAAGTCGTCCCTGCCTTATAAAAAGCACTGTGCAGTTACCTGCTGTTCAGTATTCTCTGTCTCCAGTAGATGGTGATGGGCATTCCATGCAGTAGAGGACTGGTCTGGCAAGAGAGCTCCTGGGCCCAGTTTGAAAAGTGTTTACATAGTTGAGCCTGAGCAGTCAGAATGAGATCCAGGATCATGCCAGAGACAGCCACCCTTGCAGGTGATACCTAGAGCAGTCCAGGCACCTCACCATACCAGGTTGACCTTTTGGGGTTTGTTTTTGTCCCCTTCCCCTATTAAACGGTGCTGGGGGGGGAGGGGGTGCACGCAAGCCGGACTGGTAGGGTGGTAATGTTGCTAGCAGCAGGAGGTAGGCCGCTGTTTCTTTTCCTCCCACACTTTAGGGCAATACTGGTGGATAGAAATTCTTTGAGTAGCACTTGTGTGACTGGATTGGCATGGGGAGTGGCTTCTTTGGAGATGTTGGTTAAGTGCAGGTGGTGGCTGTTGTGGAAGGTGAGTGTATTCTGAGGCTGCTTTGCCTCTCTCCATTCCACAGTAATGCATCATACCAGCAGTCAAACATGGTGGTGGTAATATGATGGTATGGGGATGTTTTGCTGCACTTGGAAAACTTGCTGTTTTTGACAAAAATCATGAATTCTGCATTATATCAGGTTATCAATAGAAAACAAAATAAAACATGGAAAAGAAAATAAGATGATACCTTTTTTATTGGACATAACTTAATACATTTCTTGATTCGCTTTCGAAGGTTGCCCTTCTTCGTCAGATCGGAAATAAGCAAATGTGCTAGCTGACAGTGTATATAAGTGAAAACATTCAAGCATTACTATGACAGTAAAATAGATACCATTGGAGATTCTACCTGGAATGTTGCTACTATTGAGATTCTGTTGCTACTATTGGAGATTCTACATGGAATGTTGCTATTCCACTAGCAACATTCCATGTAGAAGGCTGCGCAGGCTTCTGTTTCTGTGAGTCTGACGTCCTGCACGTACGTGCAGGACGTGAGACTCACAGAAGCAGAAGCCTGTGCGACCACATTGGTGATCTACAAGGGCTGACTTCTACATGGAATGTTGCTAGTGGAATAGCAACATTCCATGTAGAATCTATAGAAATCAAACAAAATAAAACATGGAAAAGAAAATAAGATGATACCTTTTTTATTGGACATAACTTAATACATTTCTTGATTAGCTTTCGAAAGGTTGCCCTTCTTCGTCAGATCGGAAATGTGCAAATGTGCTAACTGACAGTGTATATAAGTGAAAACATTCAAGCATTACTATGACAGTCTGACAGGGTGGGAGGATGGGGGTGGGTAGGAGGTATGCATGGGGACATCAAAGCATATCATTGATATTCTAACAGGGTGGGTGTGGATAGGTGAGGGGAGGGTGATCAACAGAGAAATACAGCTTTATGGTTTATAATGGGCTAGGAACCCCAGATCCTTGTTAAGTCCTTTCTGTTGGGTGTTAAAATATTCAATCATTCTGACTTCAAAGGTCTTACGTTCTTGTATGGTTTTAAAGTTACCTTTCAGTATTTTCACTGTGAGTGGAGTGGAGGAGTGGCCTAGTGGTTAGGGTGGTGGACTTTGGTCCTGGGGAACTGAGGAACTGAGTTCGATTCCCGGCCCAGGCAGCTCCTTATGACTTTGGGCAAGTCACTTAACCCTCCATTGCCTGCCGCATTGAGCCTGCCATGAGTGGGAAAAAGTGCGGGGTACAAATAATAAAAAATAAAAAAATAAATCACTGGTACAGTGTCCTGGTTCTGTGATGTGCTGTCCCACCGGGGTTATATCATTATAGCATTATAGCATTATATCAGAAAATTCTTAAGGAGGATGTCCAGGCATCTATCTGGAACTTTGGAAGGCTAAGTGCTTTGAAAATATGCCTCTTTGTACCCAAACATTGTGTTATCTCTGTGATATACTGTACCCATACATTGTAAGCTGCACTGAACCTGCTATCGAGCGGGAAAGAGTGGGGTATAAATGCTACAAATAAAAAAATTGCGTTGCTTCTCGGTGCTTTACACTTTGACAGTAAATTTGCACTTGTGGACAGAGGCAGTAAGTCCTCCTCCTTGTCTGCTGGTTGGGAGGGGATTCTGGTAGAAGGTGGCTTTACATTGTTATTTAATTTGTGAAGGGAGGAGACCTTCAGGGAAGATATACATAAGGAATCTACCTGCATTTCTTTTTGTGCTTCTAGGTGAAGAGTTATGGATATAAAGTTGTGTCTTAATATTTACTTTGAATTGTACTTAGTGTTTGCAGATGCTGAGGGGCAAAATCTGGCTTCCTTGTTGTTGCGCTGTGTGCAGCTAACAGATGGAGTTCAACAAATCAGCTGTATCAAACAGGTATGTGTTAAATTGCAATTATCCTGCTCTGATCTGTTTTAAAATGGATCTTATCCGGGTCTCATCTCCACTGCACATCTCTGATGGACCAGCCATCTTAGGCCCAGATGCACTAAACCTGAACGACCCTTTTAATGACCCTTAACGAAGAAATTTTCAAACGTAGCATGCATCAAAGGCCATTTTCCGAGGAAGCTAGCAGCTAACGAAACTGGAATGCAAATGAGAAACTACCATTGAAATGTAGACAATTCGGAATGCACTAACCATACCGACGATAGCAACGATTCACTTACTGCCAGAAATTTAACGTCAGCTCAGACCTGTCCTTAAAGCCTGAGCTGTCATCTCCCCGCTGCCCCCTGCACGATGAAAAACCAAATTGCTGGCATGTTTAAAAAGAAAAGTGGCTCCCTGCTTCCCTGTGCCTAAAATAAAAAAACGAAACTAAATTAAAAAAGGATCGGGAGGGGGCAAAGGCACTCATCAGCAGCGTCCTGTATGGACGGCCTTGCCTTGCCCCCCCTCCACCCCCCCGAAGTCCCCGCTGCTCCCTGCTGCTCCGATTGTGAAATAAAAGCTGTAAAAAATGAAACCTTTGCAGTTGCTGGGCTCCCCCTCCCTTCCTGTCTCTCTCTTCTTCAGTCGGCAATGCTCCGCCTCCTGCCCTCCTCCAACTCCATGCCCCCCCCCCCCTGAGTTCGTCCCCGCCGCTCCCCCCCTCCACCGGACCCCCCCTCCACCATAATGGCCGGTGCAGCGCCTCTCACCTATGTTTGAAGGTGCTGCACGGGATGGATCAGCTGTTCTTGATCTCTTCTGTCAACTCCGATGTCTCCTTCTTCTTCCTCTGCCCGCCCTCCTCTGACGTCAGTTATCTACGTAGATAACTGACGTCAGAGGAGGGCGGGCACAGGAAGAAGAAGGAGACATCGGAGGAGACAGAAGAGATCAAGAACAGCTGATCCATCCCGTGCAGCGCCTTCAAACATAGGTGAGAGGCGCTGCACCGGCCATTATGGTGGAGGAGGGTCTGGTGGAGGGGGGGAGCGGCGGGGACGAACTCGGGGGGGGGGGCACGGAGGTGAAGGGCAGGAGGCGGAGCATTGCCGACTGAAGAAGAGAGAGACAGGAAGGGAAGGGGAGCCCAGCAACTGCAAAGGTTTCATTTTTTACAGCTTTTATTTCACAAACGGAGCAGCGGGGACTTCGGGGGGGGGGGGGGGGAGCAAGGCAAGGCCGTCCATACAGGACGTTGCTGATGAGCGCCTTTGCCCCCTCCCGATCCTTTAATGTTTGTGGAGACATGCAGGGGAAAGTGGGGAGCCACGTGTTTGTGTTTTCTTTTTTTTTTCTTTTACGTTTCTGGCATGCGCAGAGCAGCCAGCATAACGCTTGGCTGCTCTGCGCATGCTTTACGAACCGATTACTGATGGGGATTAGTGCATCGTTCTTTACAATACCGCACCGAACTTGTGCGACTTGTTTTTTTGGAGCATTGGTCGTTTTTTTAAATTCGGTAATGGCTTTAACGATTTTGCTTTTTTTACGTTTGGTTGATGCATCTGGGCCTTAGTGAGAAGTGGAGGAGAGAGATCAAGGCTGCACTTAGCAAGACCTCTAAACTCCATCTCATTCCAACAGACCTGTGTCGGTCTTCTGTCAGTCTGAAACTTAGGGAATAATAATATTCTGGGTCCCTCTTCATTTACTGAGTTTGAACATATTCTGGTATAGAGAAAGTAGCTAACTTATGTTTCATTTGTTTAATGTCAGATGGAACCTGGGAAAATCTATTATCATATACATCTGATTCCATCTCTGAATGTGGTATGAAAGAGAATGAAAGACAGTTTTTAGTTCTAAAGATTATAGGTTTATTTCCATACTCACAATTATAATGTACCCGTATGTTCGTTCAGGAGGAGGTTCACGTAACACGACCTACAGGGCTGACATACCCCAGGACGACTTCTCTTTTTTGCATCAAAAGTTGCCAGCTTTTATACTCTCCTGACTGCATTGAACTCTATGGGTCCTCATAGATCTCGCTTATCAATTTGCTCATCAAATTACACCCTGACCGCAAAATGTTCTCCTCTTGCAGAGGTGTGAAAAGCCCCCCCTTTTGAGTTTTCCGTTCTTTCACACCTACCATAGGTGTTATTTACCAGCTATTTTGATCAGATCCTGGTACTGTTTATTTGAAGTGCATGGGACCTGATTTCTGAAAGGATTTCTCCCATTTTGTATTGGCGAGAAAATATCTGAATCCAGCCCTGATTTCTTGTATACTTAAACTTTTATTGAGTATCATACCCTGAGATATTTTTGTGCCCTGAAAATTCAAAGAGCTCCGTTTACTAAAGTGCAGTAGATTTTGCAGTTAGTGCATGTTAATTTCCAGAATTAATTAATTTATTATTTAGATTTTGCTCACACCTTTTTCAGTAGCAGCTCTAGGTGAGTTACATTCAGGTAGTCTGGATATTTCTCTGTCCCAGAAGGGCTCGCAATCTAGGTTTGTACCTGAGGCATTGCAGGGTTAAGTGACTTGCCCAAGATCACAAGGAGCAGTAGTGGGATTTGAACCGGCCACCTCTGGATTTCAAGACCGGTGCACTAACCACTAGGCTACTCCTCCACAGTAATTGCAAAATCTCAGCATTAACTGTTGGGCTCATTCAGTTAACACAGTGGAAATATTAGAGAGAATGCAATGCAGATAGCTACACCCGTTGAGGTGGAGTTAACGTCACTGCATTAATTGCTGTGATAATGTTCAATAAATAATTCAGTGCCCTATTCCATATTAATGTGCAGTGTCACTGTTAATGGTTAACAGTTAATTCATGCAAACTGCCCCTAAATGTGATGTTTCCAATGA